>NC_080540.1:296124023-296424023 GCF_028640845.1 Ahaetulla prasina | reverse complement strand
CGGCCTCCAGCATTTTGAGGGATATAAAACCCAATCTCTGCCCTCGCTCCGAATGTTAATACTCATTCCGTGACCTGCTAAAGACATCCACTCAACAATGTTGTAAAGGATAATCAGTACATAGAGAGTCCATATTCCTAGGCAGTGGATGATCCCTGGAGAACATGGCTGCTTCTCAAACGGGCTGTTGGGTAGGGAGAACTCGATTCCTTCGTGTTCCCCTTAGAGATTGCACTAGCATCATTTAATTGAACATGGCACTTTCTTCGCTCGTTTGCTTCTAAACTGCTTGCCAAGTTACTGGCAGAAGGTATTATCTAGGATAGAATGAGGACTCATGAGATGAAGGAAGATTTAAAGAAAAGAGAGCGAGAGAGAGAGACACACACAGAGAGAAAGAGAGAGAAATGGACAGACACCAAGGGAGAATGTGTCTCAAGAATGACAACAAGCAAAGACTGAGGGAGCTAATTAGAGTCAGAGATGGTGGCGATGTAAAAGACTTGTTATGGAGGAAAAATATCAGGTTCTCAAGAACATCTCCCGGGAGCTGTCCACCAAGCCTCTGAATTTAACTAAGTCTTTGAAGATAGCAAGGGGGAAAAAAAGGGTGGGATGAAAACGCCTTTGTCAAGTAGTTCAGTAAAGTGAAGCCAAATCTCTATCTATTAAAAAAGGCAAAATCTTGCCTGAGATAGAATGATTGAGATACGAGATTGTTATTTGTAATTAATTATGAGATGATCAGAGGGTGTGTAAGTATCCTATACAATTTTGATATCTCCCTGGCTCCATGGTAGACAGCCATCCATCCAGGAGGACACCCAAGTTGCACACCCTTTCCATTGGGGCCAATGACTCGCCCCCAACAGTCAGCTGCGGTTGCAGCTGACTGTACCGGGGTGCCGGCATCCACAGCCACTCCGTCTTGGAGGGATTGAGCTTGAGTCTGTTTCTCCCCATCCAGACCCGTATGGCTTCCAGGCACCGGGACAGCACTTTGACAGCTTCGTTGGGGTGGCCCAGGGTGGAAAAGTACAGCTGCGTTTCATCAGCGTACAGATGGTAACTCACCCCAAAGCCACTGATGACCTCGCCCAGCAGCTTCATATAGATGTTGAACAGGAGAGGCAAGAGAATCGACCCCTGAGGTACCCTACCAGTAAGGCGCCTCGCGGTTGATCTCTGCCCCCCTGTCAACACCGTCTGCGACTGGTCAGAGAGATAGGAGGAGAACCACCGATAAACGGTGCCTCCCACTCCCAAACTCTCCAACCGGTGCAGCAAGATACCATGGTCGATGGTATCAAAAGCCGCTGAGAGATCTAATAGGACCAGGGCAGAGGAACAACCCCTATCCTTGGCCCTCCAGAGGTCATCCACCAACGTGACCAAAGCTGTCTCCATACTATGTCCGGGCCGGACTGGAACGGGTCTAGATAGACATCTTCATTCAGGTACTGGGGAAGCTGCCATGCAACCACACTCTCTACAACCTTAGCCACAAAGCGAAGGTTGGAGACTGGACGATAATTTCCCAAAATAGCTGGATCCAGGGAAGGCTTCTTGAGGAGGGGTCTCACCACCGCCTCTTTCAAGGCAGCAGGGAAAACCCCTTCCAACAATGAAGCATTTATAATTCCCCAGAGCCAGCCTCGTGTCACTTCCTGTGTAGCCAGCACCAACCAGGAGGGACACGGGTCCAGTAAACATGTAGTTGCATGTAACCTCCCCAGTAACCTGTCTACATCCTTGAGAGCCACAGAATTAAACTCATCCCAAACAACCTCAACAAGACGCGTCTCCGTCATCTCATTTGGATCATCGCAATTTTGGTCTAAACTATCCCAAAGCTGAACGATTTTATTGTATAGATAACCATTAAACTCCTCAGCACGTCCCTGTAAGGGGTCATCCTGCCCCTCCTGATGAAGGAGGGAGCGGGTCACCCGAAACAGGGCGGCCGGGCGGTTATCTGCTGATGCAATGAGGGTAGAAACGTAAGAACGTTTCGCCTCCCTCATTGCCACTAGGTAGGTCTTAGTAAAGGACCTCACTAGTGTCCGATCAGCCTCGGAATGGCTAGACCTCCAGATACTCTCTGGGCGTCTTCTCCGGTGTTTCATCTCCCTCAGCTCCTCAGAAAACCAAGGAGCCAATTGAGATCTACGCCGGGTCAGAGGCCGCAAAGGCACGACACGGTCCAAAGCCCCAGCCGCGGCCCGTTCCCAGGCCGCAACTAGTTCTTCAGTCGTGCCGTGGGCAAGATCCTCAGGGAACGGCCCAAGCTCTGTCCAGAACCTCTCAGGGTCCATCAGGCACCTGGGACGGAACCAATGCATTGGCTCCATCTCCCTGCGGTGGTGAGCGGCGGTCCAAATTTTAATTTCTTGGCTGCAGTCCCCATATGCGGTGATCTTGGAGCCCAGGAAAATAAAATCTGTTACTACCTCCATTTCTTCACCATCTATCTTCCAGGAATTGAAAGGGATGGATGCCATGATTTTAGTTTTCTTAATGTTGAGTTTCAAGCCAACTTTTGCACTCTCCTCCTTCACCCGCATCAAGAGACTCTTTAGTTCCTCTTCTCTTTCTGCCATTAGAGTGGTATCATCTGCATATCTGAGGTTGTTGATATTTATTCCGGCAATCTTAATTCCAATTTTTAATTCAACTAGCCCAGCCTTTCTCATGATGTGCTCTGCATATAAGTTAAATAGGCAGGGTGATAGTATACAGCCTTGCCGGACTCCTTTCCCAATTTTGAACCAATCAGTGGTTCCATGTCCAGTTCTCACTGTGGCTTCTTGACCCGCATACAGGTTTCTCAGGAGACAAATAAGATGGTCTGGTACTCCCATCTCTTTAAGAACTTGCCACAATTTGTTGTGATCCACACAATCAAAGGCTTTAGCATAGTCAATGAAGCAGAAGTAGATGTTTTTCTGGAACTCCCTAGCTTTCTCCATGATCCAGCGTATGTTGGCAATTTGATCTCTAGTTCCTCTGCCTCTACGAAATCCTGCCTGTACTTCTGGTCGTTCTCGATCCACATATTGCTGGAGCCTAGCTTGTAGGATTTTAAGCATAACCTTACTAGCATGTGAAATGAGTGCAATGGTACGATAGTTTGAACATTCTTTGGCATTGCCTTTCTTTGGAATTGGAATGTAAACTGACCTTTTCCAATCCTGTGGCCATTGTTGAGTTTTCCAAATTTGCTGGCAAATTGGGTGTAGCACTTTTACTACGCCGTCTTTTAAGATTTTGAATAGCTCAGCTGGAATACTGTCTCCTCCATTAGCTTTGTTCTTGCTCAGATTTCCTAAGGCCCATTTGACTTCACATTCTAGGATGTCTGGCTCAAGGTTAGGGACCTTGAGGACCAGAGATCTATTCAAGAAAATTGGAGATATGAAGGGAATGTTTCATGCAAAGATGGGCATGATAAAGGACCAAAATGGCAGGGACCTAACAGAGGCAGAAGAGATTAAGAAGAGGTGGCAAAATTACACAGAAGAACTATACAAGAATGAGATTAACAACCCTGATAACCATCATCTGATAGGACTTCCATATCAAACAAGTGCCAGCTGAGCATCTATTTCAGCATGGCCCTATTTCTCTTGTACATTAAACTTTTCCAAAGTTCTGTCTTAGTACGTAATTCATCCATATCACTTCAAGTATGCCTATCAACAGCCTTTGTCTGACATCTTCTTGTTTAGATGTTTTCAGTTTCTCCCAGAAATATCTCCTTTTACCCGGAGATCATTACTTGTTGATTACAGTTCACTGGAAAGAAAGATAAGCTGGTAGAATATAGTCAAGGTCATTTTCCAAAGAAGATTAGACACCCTGTTCTGTTCATCCCTCTCTCTTCTTCTTATTTTTTTTTAAAAGTTTTTTTTATTTTATAGACAAACATACATTTAAAACATCAGTAATTCCTTCCATGTGACATCTCGGTGTTTTCTTCCTGGCTTCATCGCTTTATTGTTTCTTCTTTTTTCACTTCAGTTTAAACTATTACCATTTTTCCACAAATACATTATAATCACTTTCTTACATACTTATCCATTGCTTATCTGTACCTTTCTTCTAACCAATGGTAACATTTATCCCATATCTTAAAATATTCTGAATCCTTTCTTTCTTTAATCATCAAAGTTAATCTGTTCATTTCCGCACAATCTAAAAATTTTCTAATAACTTCTCCTTCCAGGAGTATTTTCTCTGCTTTCCAATTTTGCAGCAAAAACAATTCTTGCTGCTGTAATTACATGTATAATCAAATAAATATTTTCTTTACTAATTTTCTCTGGTAGGATCCCCAATAGAAACAATTCCGGTTTTGAATCAATATGTTGTTGGGTCATTTCTTCCAACAACCCTTTATTTTCTCCCAATAGTTTTTGGTTTCCAGACATGTCCACCACATATGATATGGCTTAGGACTGGGTTACTTACGGGACCGCCTACTGCCACTGTTTGCCTCCCATCGACCTGTGCGCTCCCATAGGGAGGGCCTCTTCAGGGTGCCGTCAGCCAAACAATGTCGGCTGGCGGCCCCCAGGGGAAGGGCCTTTTCTGTGGGGGCTCCTACCCTCTGGAATGAACTTCCCCCAGGACTTCGACAACTTCCTGACCTTCGGACCTTCCGCCGCGAGCTGAAGACGTACCTATTTTTCCGTGCAGGACTGGCATAGAATTTTTAGACTTTTTATTATTGGGTTTTTAAATTTTAAATGGGTTTTATCGTTTTAAATGTATTTTAAATTGGGGTCAGTTTGAATAAGTTTTTTAATTATTGTTTTACTTGTATTGTGTTCATTCATTGTTGTTTTTATCTGGCTGTGAACCGTCCTGAGTCCTTCGGGAGAAGGGCGGTATAAAAATTTAATAATAATAATAATAATAATAATAATAATAATAATAATAATAATAATAATAATAATAATAATAATAATAATAATAATAAGAATAATAAGAAGAAGAAGAAGAAGAAGAAGAAGAAGAAGAAGAAGAAGAAGAAGAAGAAGAAGAAGAAGAAGAAGAAGAAGAAGAAGAAGAAGAAGAAGAAGAAGAAGAATTAAGATCCTGGTAACCGGTGACATTTCCAACATTTAACTGATTTATCTTTAAATATTTTTGTCAGTTTCTCAGGTGACACCTCTCTCATCTTCTTTTAAGTTCTGAAAAAACACCCACACCACCCACTCGTTCGTTCTCTCTAATCCCAGAAAAATTTCCTGTCCCCCATGCAGCTGCCTTGACTTTCTCAGCTTCATTATCCTGCATTTTGATGCTAGAAACAATTAGGTAAAAAAAAACAGTTCAAGTAGCACTGAACTACCTTATTATTTCATATAAGCAGATAAGAGCACCCCTACTGAACTATCTTTTCAAATAATTTCTAAAGTAAATTCTTTTTTTAAAAAAAAATCAGGTTGAATTTTTTTATTAATATTATTATTATTTTATTTACATTTATATCCCGCCCTTCTCCGAAGACTCAAGGCGGCTTACAGTATGTAAGGCAATAGTCTCATTCTATTTGTATATTTACAAAGTTGACTTATTGCCCCCAACAATCTGGGTCCTCATTTTACCTACCTTATAAAGGATGGAAGACTGAGTCAACCTTGGACCTGGTGGGACTCGAGCCTGCAGTAATTGCAGGCAGCTGTGTTTTAATAACAGGCTATCTTACAGCCTGAGCCACCACAGCCTGAGCCACCATGAATGTTAAATGATAGGCAAAGACAATGAAGCAAAATGTTTGTTGTGCCACACAATATAACTTTTATATAATTGTTGTTGCTCTCTAGTCCCCTCTAGTGGCGGGAGGGACAAATATGCCCTAACATAAGCTCTTTATATACTGTTGTTGCACTCTAGCCCCATCTAGTGGCTGGAGAGACAATTATCAATTATATTTTTTTAGAATAGAATAGAATAGAATAGAATAGAATAGAATAGAATTTTTTATTGGCCAAGTGTGATTGGACACACAAGGAATTTGTCTTGGTGCATATGCTCTCAGTGTACATAAAAGAAAAAAAAACCTTCATCAAAGGTACAACATTTACAACACAAATGATGGTCAATATATCAATATAAATCATAAGGATTGCCAGCAACAAAGTTACAGTCATACAGTCATAAGTGGAAAGAGATTGGTGAGGGGAATGATGAGAAGATTAATAGTAGTGCATATTTAGTAAATAGTTTGACAGTGTTGAGGAATTATTTGTTTAGCAGAGTGATGGCCTTCGGGAAGAAACTGTTCTTGTGTCTAGTTGTTCTGGTGTGCAGTGCTCTATAGCGTTGTTTTGAGGGTAGGAGTTGAAACAGTTTATGTCCAGGATGCGAGGGGTCTGTAAATATTTTCACGGCCCTCTTCCTGATTCGTGCAGTATACAGGTCCTCAATGGAAGGCAGGTTGGTAGCAATTATTTTTTCTGCAGTTCTAATTATCCTCTGAAGTCTGTGTTTTTCTTGTTGGGTTGCAAAACCGAACCAGACAGTTATAGAGGTGCAAATGACAGACTCAATAATTCCTCTGTAGAACTGAATCAGCAGCTCCTTGGGCAGTTTGAGCTTACTGAGTTGGTGCACAAAGAACATTCTTTGTTGTCCTTTTTTTATGATATTTTTGATGTTAGCTGTCCATTTTAGATCTTGCGATATGATAAAACCTAGAAATTTAAAGGTTTCTACTGTTGATACTGTGTTGTCTAGTATTGTGAGAGGTGGAAGTATGGAAGGGTTTCTCCTAAAGTCTACCACCATTTCTACGGTTTTGAGCGTGTTCAGTTCCAGATTGTTTTGCTTGCACCACAAGGCTAGTCGTTCGACCTCTCGTCTATGTGCGGATTCATCATTGTCTCGAATGAGACCAGCCACTGTTGTGTCATCTGTGAACTTCAGTAGCTTAACAGATGGATCGTTGGAGATGCAGTCATTGATATACAGAGAGAAGAGAAGTGGGGAGAGTACATAGCCTTGGGGGGCCCCTGTACAGGTATCTGATGTGATCTTGCTTAGCTTCACCTGCTGCTTCCTGTTTGTTAGGAAGCTTGTGATCCACTTAAAAGTCTGTTCCGGTACCTGTAGCTGGTTTAGCTTAGTTAGAAGAGTGTCTGGAATGATGGTATTGAATGCTGAACTAAAGTCTACAAAGAGGACCTTTGCATAGGTCTTTGGAGACTCAAGATGTTGTAGGATGTAGTGCAGAGCCATATTAAGAGCATCATCTGTTGATTTATTTCCTCGGTATGCTGACCCAACCCATTTACCCATCAGCCCGCACTCTCAAAACAACTGTACACTGGGAAGCCAGACTCCATTTCCTTTAACATTTGGAGATGGCAGAAGCAGAAGGAAGAATCCATCTTCACCTGTGGCACATGGTCATCCAAGCACAAACCCACATCCCACATACAGAGAGCATCGCTGGTGAGATTTAGATTGCTTGTGTTTATTGTTGCATTCAACAGTAACTCCATACTGCCTATCTTGTATTTGGTTCTCAATGTATCTATCCCTATTTTCCCCAGTTTCACCCTATCCTGTTCTTTCAATAAAGCATCCAGATCTACCCACATGGTCTGTTTTATTGGAGGATAGGCAGGTTTAGCTGCATGTCGAGCTACACAGAGACTTAACGTGTAATGAGGATAGAACAATGTTTAAATGCTATCCTTCCTCGAAATAAGCTGAGATTTAAACAAACATAAACGTAAGTAAATGCTACTTAAATAATACGTTGAATGCTTCTTGCAATGATATAGACTTCTAAATTCATCTTAATCTGTGTTGGAAGTAAAATCTGATTCAGTTCCAAGCTGGGAGAAAGATGCAGGAGGCAATGAATTTGGAGGCAAGCTGCAATTGGAAAGGAGGTTTCCATTTATTTAGGAATCAGAAGAAAAGTTTCATTGTAATCAGTTCTGGGACAGCTGACAATCTGGTCTGGAGAGTGGGTGGACTTTTATATTGTTTTGGGGCTGTGTGGTTGATATTTCTGAGCTTGTTGGGTAATAGGTTTCAAGTGTGTCTCTTTGGTTATTCTAATTGTGGTGGCTTGCTTTCCATTGCGGCTGGGAGGTCATGCCCTGTCCTTGAGGATGGGTGGGGAGAATGCAACTTTGAGTGGCGTAGTCTTTATATGCTTAATCTATTTGGTCTCTTCTCTCTATGCTAGCTATAGCCAGCAGTGCTTTGCCTATGAATAGGCTACGACCGACAATGCTTTTGTTTATGAACGGAGTTGCCCAGCTACCTAGTTTCCATTCACAGAGTGGGTTCTGCTTTTATGAATGGATACAAGTTTTCCATTCACAGGCACTTTGGCTTATTGTGAAAAGTGCTCAGGGTGGTTTCCTATTAGTTGGAGGATGTGAGATGGCACTTGTCAAGGGAGAGATTTCTCTTTACTTTTGGGAAGGGGGTTTCATTGACTATTTTAGAAGAAAGATCGAAGAAGAAAGAAAGCATAAAAAACATTTGCTAGACCAATTCTCGATTACAGCTCGTCTGTCTGGAACCCACACCTCACTTCGGACATTAGTACAATTGAGCGTGTCCAGAAATATTTCACAAGAAGAGTTCTCCACTCCTCTGATCACAGCAAAATACCTTATGCCACCAGATTTGAAATCCTGGGTTTAGAAAATTTAGAACTCTGCCGCCTTCGACATGGCCTGAGTTTAACTCATAAAATCATCTGTTACAATGTCCTTCCTGTTGAAGACTACTTCAGCTTCAATCGCAACAATACACAAGCACACAATAGATTTAAACTTAATGTGAACCTGTTGTGGCCCAGGTTCCCGGATTCAGACTCCTGGAGGAGGATGATTCAGAGAGTGAGGAGGAGGAGCTGGCAAGGCCTACTTCCCCTGGGCCCTCTCCCTCCCTGGCACCGACCCAGGAGGAGGAGGAGGGGCTGGCAAGGCCTGATTCCCCCAGGCCTTCTTCTGATTTGGCAACGCCCCAAGAACAATCTTGGCTCGATGTGAGACTTGGCAGATGTGACCAGCGCGCACAGCAGAGGAAGCTTTGGGACAGGCTCAGGGAATGATGAGTCACGGAGCGACACCCACACGGGATAAAAGCAAGAGGCGGAGCTTCTTGGCTTTTTGTGTTGGACAAAGAAGTGAATTTTTGTGGGCAAACTATTTCATGGATGGAAGAATCTGTTTGTGAGTGACTCTTTCTTTATCTATAATTTTCTAGTTATCTTCAGAGATTTTGGCAGGCGCGTTGAGAGACGTGGCCAGAACATCTCTATGCCAGAAGGAATCCAACCAAATGTAAACAAACTTGAAGAAGGCCTTTGACTGACTTTTTGTTGGGAGTGTTGGGAGGGGGAAGCAGAACAGAACCGCTCCAATCTTGATTGCAGAAAATATGACTTCAGTAACAGAGTTGTTAATGCCTGGAATGCACTACCTGACTCTGTGGTCTCTTCCCAAAATCCCCAAAGCTTTAACCAAAGACTATCTACTATTGACCTCAACCCATTCCTAAGAGGTCTGTAAGAGGTGTGCATAAGAGCACCAGCGTGCCTACCGTTCCTGTTCTAATGTTCCCTTTGGTTGTATCCTATTTGTATGGTTATTTCATGCTTATACTTATATATATTGTTGTGTTTGACAAATAAATAAATTAAAATAAATTAAAAAGAAGTGGGGGATGACCAGGGGTGAGATTCAGCTGGTTCGGACCAGTTCACGCAACTTGGATGCTAATTTTACATCTGGTTCGCCGAACCAGTAGTTTGAAGGACTGGCTGCCCTGCCCACGCCACCCCGCCCCTCCCAGGGGTCTCCACGTGGCCCATTTTGGATGCCAGGTAAGTGCAGGGCCCGCGTAGAAGGTCTGGGAGGGTGAAAAATGGGCCTCACGGAAGTTCTAGAAGTCTGGAAATGGGCCTTTTTCGGGCCTCCAGAGGGCCTCCAGAGCCTGGGGAAGGCCTTTTTCACCCTCCTGGAAGCTCAAGGAAAGCCTCCGGAGCTTAGGGAAGGCAAAAATCCCCCCCCAGTTGTGGTTCAGGAGGCTGAGTAGGCCACACCCACCACAGCCACGCCCACCCAGCAAACAGGCAGAGAACCGGGTGCTAAAAATTTTGAATCCCACCCCTGGGGAAGACTTCCCACCTCTGTTTTTGAGGCCAAGAACTGAGTTGTAATAATTGAAAGAAAGAGACAGAGAAAGTCAAGGAAAAGTGATGTTGCCAACCACATGGTAATCTGCGTTACGCTGAAACTTTCAAAGCGTTAACTGAGGTAATTTCTTCGACTATCTCAGCATTGCCTGTCCAAATAATTGCAATTCCGGAGGGTCTCAAATAGGACCAGGCTAATCCTTTTAACTAAAGATGGAGAGCATTTAATCTGGGACCCTTAGACACACAAATCTTCTTCCCCCCAAAATTCTCATTTTACCTCTCGGTTAATCGTCTCCGACTTTGGGGAATTTTGAAACCCACCGAGAGATTCAGAAAATCTGGAAGATAATTGCCGAGCTATTCCTGGCCTATCCTAACCATTGTTTCTGCCGATTTGGACCGAATCCGGAGGTTGAGGAGGGGTTGATTATCGTGTCTTACTGCAGAAGGGTAACAACGCACACCTGTCGAACAAAAGAAGCTCACAACTCAGGAAACGCAACAGGATTAGACACGAGGGTTGCCGCAAAGAGCAACACGTAAACAGATCCAGGCGGAATTAAGGAGGGTTGCAGGAACAATTGAGAAATTAAGTATTGAAAGCCCCGGATTAGTAGCTTGGTTATCAAGGGAACCTTCCCATGGATAATTAAAATCCTGGCAAGATATTTCTTTTTTTTCTGCTTCGTCCTTGTTTCTTTGAATTCCCAGCCTATGCATGAGACAGACTGAAATTGGGCTAAGCTCCACACTACAGTTAAAATAGTGTTTTCCTCCTTATTCCAACACCAACCAAGGACAGACTGACTCATTTTGCATTAAAAAGAGAAAAAAAACAACCTCTTAGATTTTGTAAATCGTGATCTTGCAGGGAAACCAAGGCATGGCAGTGACTCGAAACAGAGGCAGGAGAGAGAGAAATATTGGGAATATTGTCCCTGTGTAGTTTTCTGCCAACTCAAGGATGTGTGAAGAACGGGTCAACTCTTTTTGTGATATTATCTACTAGAGTTTTTAAACGCTTAACGTTCAATTTACTACAGATAGTTCATGAAGTATGACCATTATTTATTTTATTTTTATTTATTTGTCAAACACAACAGTATATATAAGTATAAGCATGAAATAACCATACGAATTGGATACAATCAAAGGGAACATTAGGACATTAATGGAGCCTAGCTGCCCATTATGATCACAAATTGTCATAGTGATATATTGCATGGCCATGTGACTGATTCTGGGAGGTCCCACTCACACATACACACAGAGACTCTCAGGTGTGAATAGAATAGGATAGGATAGGATAGGATAGGATAGGATAGGATAGGATAGGATAGGATAGGATAGGATAGGATAGGATAGGATAGAATAGAATAGAATAGAATAGAATAGAAAAGAAAATATGGAATGGAATGGAATGGAATGGAATAGAATAGAATAGAATAGAATAGAATAGAATAGAATAGAATAGAATAGAATAGAATAGAATAGAATAGAATAGAAAATATGGAATGCAATGAAAGACTAGACTAGACTAGACTAAAATAGAATAGAATAGAAAATATGGAATGGAATAGAATGGAATGGAATGGAATGGAATGGAATGAAAGAATAGAATAGAAAGAATAGAATAGAATAGAATAGAATAGAATAGAATAGAATAGAAAATATGGAATGGAATGGAATGGAATGGAATGGAATGGAATGGAATGGAATAAAAGAAGAGAAGAGAAGAGAAGAGAAGAGAAGAGAAGAGAAGAGAAGAGAAGAGAAGAGAAGAGAAGAGAAGAGAAGAGAAAATATGGAATGCAATGAAAGACTAGAGTAGACTAGACTAAAATAGAATAGAATAGAAAATATGGAATGGAATGGAATGGAAGAATAGAATAGAATAGAATAGAATAGAATAGAATAGAATAGAATAGAATAATAACTTTATTGTCACTTTAAATGTACACTAATCACATACATTCAAATGAAATTCCATTCCATACAGCTCTCAAAGGGCCACCACCTCCAGTCTTCACTACATAAGCATGACTAAATAAATAAAAAATACATACATACATACAAAATTATGTATATACCCAAATATATTATACTAGCTGGACGCCCATGCTTCGCTACGAAATTATGTGATCGGGCTTGATAAATTGACAAAGCCTGAAATTTAATGTACAATGTGTAACTCCATAGCATCAGAGCATGGTAATATAAGGCAACTGGCAGTTGGAACAGAGAGGGAGGGGGAATAGAATGTCCCAGCCCACAGGCTGGATGAGTCACACGCTGGCCATGCCCACGCCCACGCCCATGCCCATGCCTGGTTTAGCGAAGGGGTAGCATCAGACCGTATTCATATCCGGCAACTGGCAGTTGGAACAGAATTCTTTTCAGGTGGGGAGGCGCAGTAGAATGTCTAATTCCTTAGCATCAGTGCATGTGAATATACTGCATATGAATATACTGAATATGAAATACTAATGATCTGATGGTCATTTCCAAAAAATCCTTTCTTAGCAAGTACCTAGAAGCCTAGAAGAGGAACATATGTGCCAAATTTTAAGTTTGTAGGCTTTACAGTTCTGGAGATTTCATGATGAGTGAGTGGTATTTGGCTTTTATATATATAGATGACACAGAGAAACAACACAGTCTAGTTTGGATGTATACATGTACATGGCGAGAGAAACAAATCTTGTGAGTTTATCGGACAGATGGCATAGGGGACAAAGCTGTTACAGAATTGGTTAATAATGCTAGAAATACTTCAAAACCTCCTCCCAGAGGGGAGCAGCAGAAACAGACTGTAAAATGGGTGTGTGGTGTCTCTAATAATGCTTTGAGCTCTAAGCACATAGTGTTTATAAACAGTATCCTGAACGATAGGAAGCGAGCTTCCTATAATCTTCTCCACTGTCCTCACCACTCTCTATATGGACTTTCTATGCGAGGCACTGCTGCCACCAAATCAAACAGGGATGCAGCTTGTTAAAAGGCTCTCAATCATGCCTCTGTATAAAAGTGGCCAGGACAGAAGGAGAAAGATGTGCTCTCCTTATCCGATGCAGAAAATGCAGACATCAGGAGTCTTTATTAAGGCTCCCAAACCTGAATTATTATTCCCCAGCAGTTTCTTTTGTCAACACCAACACACCCACAATCAATTCACCAGGCTACTAAACAGAAGCCAGCGCTCATCCACTTGCATTGTCATCTCACAAGACAAAGGCAAGTCCACAAGGCAAAGGTAAGTCCACAAGACAGATACAGAATCCAGTATGAGAGTCAAGAATCACAACTGCTGAAGAACAACACACAGCAAGGAAACAGACACATTGTCTCCAGCATTGTTTCACTTCCCTTGCTGAGCTAAATAACTGCTTCCTGGTGCAGCCCATCGAAAGGAGAGAGGCTGCCTCCTCACAGGTAGCTTGGCTGACCTTCGTTGGGTTGGCCTCCTCTCATCCCTATGTGCTCTTGGATCTAGAGGAGGAGAGAGTTCTTAATTTCACTGACCAGCTGCAGCTATGGCTCTCTTGCCTCTAGCTCAGCCAGCTGCTTGTCTGGGTCATTCCATTGTGCTCAGTGCCTCCATTCCTGGCTCTGGCAGCCTCTGGACATTCTTTGTTGTCTCCTCTAGATATCTTTTAAGAAGAGATTGGGCAACCATTTGTTTGAAATGGTATAGGGCAGTGACGGCTAATCTTTTCCAGACCGGGTGCCCAAAGCACATATGCGTGCACCCCCTAACCCCCAAAATGCAATGTGCATCGCAGCCCCTGCGCATGCAGTCTGCTCCCACGCATGCATGTACAGCCCTCCTGCATGCCCCCGCCCTCCTGTGCATGCACCATGACCCCCACCCCACCACACATGCAAGCGTGCCCCCTGCGTGCAGCCTGCCCCCCCACGCATGTGTGCATGCCCCCCATGCAGAGATGAACTGGGGCGTCGGCTCATGTGCCCACAGAGAGGGTGCTGCATGCCACCTGTGGCACGCATGCCATAGGTTCACCATGTCATGTCCCACTCCTCCGCTGAGGGCCGGGTCAGGGAAATCCAAATCAGGTGTGCCTCTGCAGCTCTGCCAAAGTCCTAGCAAAGTCCTCAGGGCAGGCAGGAGACCAGAAAGTGACTTTAGCAAGATATGTTTAGACTTTGCCTGACTCAGAGAATGCCAGAAAGGAGATCCTTTATATAGGCCATGGGGTGTGGCTCCATGACTCAGCACTTATCCAGGCCTGCCCCTCCCTTCCTTCTGTTGACGCCGCCTATCAATTCTCCTGAAGCGAGGGTCGCTCCAGTCTCCAGCTGTTGGTAATTGACCTTCCTCAGGCTCACATGCTGTGGGGGAGGGGGAGGGGTCTAGTTGCTCCGTTTGCCCGGGCATGGAGCCAGACCTGGGGGCTGGAGGCACTTCTTCCTCTTCGGCCTGTCTGGGCATGGAGCCAGGGCTGGGGGCTGGAGGCATGCTAGGACATTCCTCAGCATTCGGAAGCAGATAAAATGGGCCCGGCTGCGGGGAAAGCGGACGAGGCACAACACACCATCATGGGTATAGGGTTTCCTGACTGAGCAGTGGGTTGGACTAGAAGACCCCCAAGGTCCCTTCCAAACTCTGTTATTGTGTCAACCTGTAAGATACTTCACCAACCCAGAAGTCATTTCTCCTGTTCCTTTAAACACAAGCTGAAATAGGCTTTATCTAGCGGGGGGTGGGGGGGAATATCTAGATGGCTAGTGTAATGTATTACTGTAAGTTTTGGCGGGAGTTTTAGGCGGGAAGTATCTCGCTTCTGATTGGATGCAGCCTCTGGCTGAAGTGTATATACGGAGAGGTTTTTCTCCAGAGTTTTGCTGGGTCACACTATATTAAAGAGCTGTTGTCACTAACCTGGTCTCCTGCCTCGTCAATACCCAAACATAACATTGGCGACGAAGGTGGGATTTTGAGGCAGAGCACCAGAACAGAGCTGAACTCACTACGAGAATCAAACCCAGCAAGGTGATAGCGAATGCAGCGATGACCGGCTACACGCCACCCACTCCGTTTGACCCTGCCCAGGAGACATGGGGAATATATTTGACCCGTTTCGAAAGTTTCCTGGAGGCAAACGAGCTACAGGGAGTCTCCGACAACCGCAAACGGGCTTACTTCATAAGCCACTGTGGGTCCGCAGTCATCGCCGTCGCAGAAGCCCTAGCGGAGCCAACACCGCTACACTCCGTATCGTGGCAGACCCTTCAGACCCTCCTGAAGAATCACTACGCACCAGCCCGTCCAAATACGCTCGAGTGCGAGTTTGGGGCGCAGGCAACAAGAAGGCGAGTCTATCAGCGACTACATGGCAGCCCTGAGACAAGCCTCCAAGCATTGCAGTACCGCGATCTGGACGAAGAGCTGCTGGAACAACTTATACGGGGGTCAGAGACATCCGTTTGAGGAGACGGTTGCTAGCCAAGAGCAACCTGACATTGGCAAACGCCTGGACGAAGCCAGAGCCCATGAGATGTCCAACCATGCAGCAGACACTTTACAAAGCGACTCACGCCGATGGCGGGCGCAAAGCCGAGCACAGTCCACCACGAAGAAACCTATCGTGAGTCAACCAGCGAAGAGGAGGAAGAAGTCCACTACACGGAAAATCGACAAGGGAAGACCGGAGGAATGCGGAAGTTGCGGGGCGACATCAGCGCCAAAGATGTAAGTTCAGGGCGCCATTTGCGGCGGTGTGAAAGGAAGGGCACCTGGCTCAAGTCTGCCGAGCACCCCAACCTTCCGCGAAAATTCAAATCGGCCAATCAGAGCGGCTCTGAGTCAGAGATGCAAACCCCACATTCCCGCCGAAATTTCAAACCAGCCAATCAGAGCGCGAGATCGGCGAGGCGACCCGCGATTGGCCAGGAAAGAAAGAGCGAAGTCAAACCGAATGACTGTTACCATAGACCACGCAGCTACCCGCATCAAGAAAAGATCTTCACAAACCCGACAATTGAAGGCGTACCGTGCCGACTGGAAGTAGACACAGGATCAGCTATCACAATCATGTCCTGGGACACTTTTGTGAAAGCCTTGCCGCACATCGCAATGCGCAAGCTACAGAAACAACGGCTCCGGGTGCAGGATTACCAGGGCAACCGCATCCCTGTTCGAGGACAACGACCGTCGAGGTCAGCACGGGACATACGAAAAGACCCTGCCCATCACGTTAGTCGAGGAACCTTGCCAAGCTTGCTGGGGCTAGACTGGTTCAGGCGTTGGGAATGGGGTGACTGGCGTCCACCGAGCGGATGCAACCTGCAAAACGCCCTAATGGAGGAATTCGCAGACGATTCGAGGACCGTTTAGGCAAGTACAAGGGACCCCTATCTCCTTCAATTTAGACCCCCAAATAGCTCCCATTAGGTTAAAGGCAAGGAGGGTTCCTTTTGCACTCAAACCTAAAATCGACAAAGAGTTAGATAAATTAGTCAGCCAGGGGATACTAGTGCCAGTTGACCATGCCAAATGGGAGACGCCAATCGTCACCCCTATAAAACCAGACGGGTCCATAAGAATTTGCGCTGATTACAAGGCTACCTTGAACAAAGCATTGCAAAAGAGCGCCTACCCAGTTCCAGTAGAGCAACACTTATTGCACTCACTAGTGAACGGACAAGTTTTCGCCAAATTAGACTTGGCACAAGCGTACCAACAGCTACCCGTAGATGCTAGCACAGCTGAAGCCCAGACCATTGTAACGCACCGGGGTGCCTTTAAGTGCACCCGGTTACAGTTCGGGGTGAGTGTGGCCCCGGGGCTATTCCAAAATTTGATGGAGCGGCTCCTACAAGGGTTACCGGGAGTCGTACCCTATTTCGATGATGTGTTGGTATCAGGGGAAGATTTAAGAGAACTGGGGAAGCGGTTAAGGAAAGTTTTGGCAATTTTTAGGGCGGCAGGATTAAAAGTCAAAGCAAGCAAGTGTCAGATAGGGGTCGAATCTGTTGAATTTTTGGGCTATAGAATAGACAAAAAAGGGATTCACCCCACTGAGAGCAAAGTCAAGGCGATAAAGAGAGCCCCAGCACCCAAAAACAAGACAGAACTCCAGGCTTTCCTGGGTCTGGTAAACTTTTACGCCGTGTTTTTAAAAGACAAGGCAACCGTTGCTGAACCGCTGCATAAATTGCTTGGAAAAAACACTGCTTGGTCGTGGGGGAAGTCAGAGAATAGGGCATTTGAGGCAGTAAAAAGTTTGCTATCAAGCGATAGCCTGTTAATACAATACAACAACAGACTGCCGTTAGTATTGGTTTGTGATCGTCCCCTATGGAGTAGGAGCTGTACTTAGCCACAGACTCCCAAACGGCACTGAAGCCCCTATAGCGTTCTATTCACGAGCGATGTCCCGGCTGAGAGGAATTACAGCCAGCTAGATAGGGAGGCTCTACTTAATAGTGTCAGGGTGAAAAATTTCACGAATACGTTTTGGGAGAGACTTTGAAATTATCACTGACCACAGACCGCTATTGGGATTACTGGCTGGCGACCGCCCAACGCCAGTGGCACTATCACCCGGCTGACCAGATGGACTATTTTCTGGCCGCCTACTCTTACAAACTGCAGCATCGACCTGGAAAAGAGCTGGGGCATGCGGACGCATTGAGCAGATGCCCATTGCCCGGGGAAATCGAGGACCCTACTCCGGGCACCCCCGTTCTACTAATTGACTCTTGGGACTCTGGCCCAGTCACATCGCAGGAAGTGGCTCGGGCCTCCTACCGGGACATTGTTTTAAGAACTGTAATCGGTTGGGTTCAAAGGGGATGGCCCGCCGACCACGTTTAGAGAGTTTGTAAAGAAAAGAGGGGAATTGTCTGTGCAAGGGGGGTGCCTGCTCTGGGGGGATAGGGTGGTAGTTCCAGAGAAGCTGAGAAAAAAAGTCCTGGAACTACTGCATGAGGGTCACCCAGGAATTGTAAGGATGAAGGGGCTAGCCAGGAGCTATGTTTGGTGGCCCCTAATGGACAGGGAAATCAGTGACAGGGTTGGCCGATGCCAGGTATGTCAGGAATCCAGACCACTACCACCTACGGCCCCAGTGTTGGAGTGGGAGAAACCCCAAGGCCCTTGGTCCCGCATACACATTGATTTTGCCGCCCTTCCACGGCCAAACATTTCTAATTGTGGTGGATGCATTCTCCAAATGGCTGGAGATCATCTAATGAAATCCACAACCGCTGGAGCTGTCATTGCAGCACTAAAACACCTTTTCGCCACGCGGGCTACCGGACACCCTCGTGTCCGATAACGCCCACAGTTCACCGCAGCATTATTTGAAGGGTACCTGGCTGAAGAGGGCATCCGACATGCCCTCTCAGCGCCGTTCCACCCCGCGCCGAACGGCCTTGCTGAACGCTTTGTTCGAGTGCGAAAGAAGCGCTATCACGAAGCGGCCCGGCGATTGGCAGGCACAAATCGACGCATTCCTAACCGTCCAACACAGGACCCCTGTGGCCACCGCCGCAGCCCAGCCGAGCTATTAATGGGCGGAAGCTACGGTGCCCGCTAGACCGGCTACACCGAACTACGTGCAGGACGGGTTCAAAACAAAACCAGATAGAATCCGGGAATTAAACATAGGAGACTCAGTGTGGGCACATAATTACAGCGACGGCCCAAGCTGGAAGAGGGGGATAGTCATAGACAAAACGGGCCCCAAATCTTACCTAGTGGAAATAGACGATGGCAGAGTTTGGAGGCGCCACATAGATCAATTAAGAAACAGATTGAGCGATAAGGCAGAATTAGGCGAGACCAGCCCTGACTATGATTTAATTAACCCCACAGCTGACTGGAGCCGAGAACAAACAGAAAGCGTAGAACCAAACAGAGACTTATCTGAGTCAGGCGAAGTCCAGCGACACCCTCCGGTCCCTCTAGAGGACAGCAGGTCCGAGCCGGCAAATAATCCAGGGCCGGATGGCCGGGAGGAGGAGCTCAGAGGAACTAAAAGCCCCTCCGGCAAGCTCGACTCAACTCCAGGAAGTGAAATGCGCACGTCCGGGGGAGGCAGGAGACGCCCACGTACCTGCAGGACTACGAGAAGTAATATGTAAATATTGGCAAAGTGCCTTCTGGGAGGGAAGGAGTGTAATGTATTACTGTAAGTTTTGGCGGGAGTTTTAGGCGGGAAGTATCTCGCTTCTGATTGGATGCAGCCTCTGGCTGAAGTGTATATAAGGAGAGGTTTTTCTCCAGAGTTTTGCTGGGTCACACTATATTAAAGAGCTGTTGTCACTAACCTGGTCTCCTGCCTCGTCAATACCCAAACATAACAGCTAGTATCACACAAATTGGAACGAAATGTGCTAAAATTGTCTACCTCAGGATGGGGGAAAGATGAAACGAGAGAGGCAGTGGGTAGAAGAGCTGTAGAACAGTGGCGAGCCAGTTGTCATGATTGTGTCAAAAACTCCTGCCTAGGAAACTCAGCATCTGGAGTCTTGGAAAAGTCACTCTGTATGCTAATTGCCTCCCTTCAACCAGCGCATCCAATTTAATGTGTCATTTGAGATTCAGGAACTTGGCGCACGCACAAGATTTGAATAACTGATTGAGAATATACACTGTAAGCCATGTCAATTTCTTCCTTAAGAGATGATTAGGCAGGCAGTTTTCTCCACCAAAGCTCGGCTTGGCATCAATACATGCTTCTTTGTATTGAGATGCTCCCATGTGTTTCTTCTTCTACAAAAGTGCAAAAAAGTTTGGATTGACTCTGAATTGTACCAAATTTGTTTACTTAATCAATCTTAATCAGAATAGGCCTGGAAAGGACCTTTGGGGTCTTCTAGTCCAACCCACTGCTCAAGCAGGAGACACTATATCATTTCAGACACCTGACTGCCCAGTCTCTCCTTAAAAATCTCCAGTGAGGAAGCACCTACAAGTTCTGGAGGCAAGTTGTTCCTCTGGTTAATTGTCTTCACTGTTAGGAAGTTTCTCCTTAGTTCCAAGTTACTTCTCACCTTGATTAGAGTCCATCCATTGTTTCTTGTCCTGCATTAGAATAGAATAGAATAGAATAGAATAGAATAGAATAGAATAGAATAGAATAGAATAGAATAGAATAGAATAGAATAGAGCAGGGCAGGGCAGGGCAGGGCAGGGTAGGGTAGGGTAGGGTAGGGTAGGGTAGGGTAGGGTAGAGTAGAGTAGAGTAGAGCAGAGCAGAGCAGAGCAGAGCAGAGCAGAACAGAACACAACAGAACAGAACACAACAGAACACAACAGAATAGAATAGAATAGAACAACAGAGTTGCAAGGGACCTTGGAGGTCTTCTAGTCCAACCCCCTGTTCAGGCAGGAAACCCTACACCACTTCAGACAAATGGTTATCCAACTTCTTCTTAAAAACTTCCAGTGTTGGAGCATTCACAACTGCTGGAGGCAAGTTGTTCCACTGATTCATTGTTCTCACTGTCAGGAAATTTCTCCTTAGTTCTAGGTTGCTTCTCTCCTTGATTAGTTTCCACCCATTGCTTCTTGTCGTGCCCGTAGGTGCTTTGGAGAATAGCTTGACTCCCTCTTCTTTGGGGCAGCTCCTGAGATATTGGAACCCTGTTATGTCTGCTCTAGTCCTTCTTTTCATTAAACAAGACATATCCAGTTCCTGTATGTTTTAGCCTCCAGTCGCCTAATCATCCTTGTTGCTCTTCTCTGCACTCTTTCTAGAGTTGAACTCCACTTTTTTGTGGCAGCCCCTCAAATATTGGAATACTGCTATCATGTCCCCCCTAATTCTTCTTTTCTCTAGACTGGCCATACTTGAATCCTGCAGCCATTCTTCATATGTTTTATTGTCCAGGCCTTTGACCATCTTAGTTGCTCTTCTTTGAACTTTACCCAAAGTCTCAACATCTTTTTTGTAAAATGGTGACCAAAACTGGATGCAGTATTCTAGGTGTGGTCTTACTAAGGCTTTATAAAGCAGTAGTAATACTTCATGTAAATTTGATTTTATGCCTCTGTTTACAGTAGTGGCCAAAATTGTGGAAACCTTTTGGGAAAAGTGTATTTTCTAAAACTAGTTCATAACACCACTTTTGGGGGGAGTAGTACCATAAAATTACATATCAATGGAAAGATAATTTAATCAAGAATGTAATACAATAACTTTTATGAAGGGTTTTCTATTAGAATAGCAGTTACAGTATAAAGAAGAAAGTGAGACATGTAGAAAATAACATCTTCACATGGAGTGAAACAAGTCTTTTAGTTCTGCAGCTGTTATCATGTGAAACCAAGACTGAACTATATTAACTGGGTTTTATTGTTGGGTTGCTTCTGACTAATCAGTTTCTTTAGTCGGCTCCATAGATTTTCAGTTGGGTGAAGGTCTGGATTATTCCCAGGCCATTCCAGCAGTGGAATAGGATTATCTTGAAACTCAAAAAAATAAAAATAAAAAAAATGGTGTTATTAGCCATCAAACCACGAAAAATACACCAAAAGGTTTCCACAATTTTGGCCACTACTGTATATAATCGAGGATTTTACTAGCTTTTTTGGATGCTACTGCGCACTGCTGGCTCATATTTAAGTCCGCTTGGACTCCAAGCATGTATACAATAATGTGCTTTCTCCAGGAGATACCTAGAGCACCCATAATGCAAAACTGACCATGCTGTTGGAAATTTCCAAAGTGGCTTTACAAAATAAAGAAATCTGGGTTTATGTACTGATGTTTGGAAATCCCCTTGAAGAAATCTTGCCCGTTTTCTCAAAATGTGTTGGCTTCCACAAAGACTGACTCCATATGTTTCAGGTGCGAAGGAAGAGAAAAAACATGTTCCAGTTAAAAAGATTTATTGCTGATGCCTATAGACAAGAGTGGGATGCGGTGGCTCAGGGGCTAGGATGTTGAGCTTGTCGATTGAAAGGTTGGCAGCTCAGCAATTTGAATCCCTAGTGCTGCCGTGTAATGGGGTGAGCTCCCGTTACTTGTCCCAGCTTCTGCCAACCTAGCAGTTTCGAAAGCATGTAAAAATGCAAGTAGAAAAAATAGAGACCACCTTTGGTGGGAAGGTAACAGCGTTCCATGAACCTTTGGCGTTGAGTCATGCCAGCCACATGACCACGGAGACATCTTCGGACAGCGCTGGCTTTGAAACGGAGATGAGCACCGCCCCCTAGAGTTGGCAACGACTAGCACGTATGTGCGAGGGAAACCTTTACCTTCACCTTATACACAAGAGTGTAGTCAACTAATGGTCAGCACTCAATTGGCTCTAAATGAGAGCCAATGGAATTCAGGAGGGGTTGGATTTAGACCATTTGTGAGCACATAATAATTCCAAACTAATTCCTCTCTTGACTCCACTCCCAAGCTCCGACTCTCTTCTCCTACAATAGTCACTTCAAAAGTTGATATTGATGGCAACTCTATTTTTTTATCCATAGATCCATTATTCTCTTAGCCATCGCTTTTCTTCATTTCCACTAAATTTCCCCCCCCCCTCCTCCTCCTCCTTGTCCTCCAATAAACAGATTACCAATAATAGAACACAAGTTCAGAAGAGATCCTGATGTCAATTCATTGCCAAATTGCTACCCTGCCCAATAAAAATATTGCAAACCAAGGAAGTGTTTCCTTGTGGACAGAGCACAGATTTCCTTGATGCCCAATATATAATTTACCATAATGCTGGAACAGTTGCTTTGGGTGATAGATTGTTGTTCATAGGAAGGGAGGGAGAAAGACAGAGAGAGAGAGAGAGAGAGAGAGAGAGAGCAACAAAGAAAAGGAACAAGAGAGAGAGAGAAATGCAGAGAAAAAAGAGACAGAAAAGAGAAAGAAAAGAGAGGAAAAGAGAAAAAGAGAGAAAAGAGAAAGAGAATGAAAAGAGAGTTAAGAGAGAAACAAGAAAGAAAAAAGAGAGAAGAGAGAAAGAAAAGAGAGAAAGAGAGAAAAAGAGAGAAAGGAGAAAGAGAGTGAAAAGAGAGTTAAGAGAGAAACGGAGAGAAACAGAGATGAAGAAAAGAGAGAGAAAGAAAGAAAAGAGAAAGAGAGAGCAAAGAAAGAGTTAAATGAGAAAGAGAAAGATGAAGACGAGAAAGAGAAAGAGAGAAAAAAGAGAGAAAGGAGAGTAAGTGAAAAGAGGGAGACAAAAGAAAATGGAGAAGACAAAGAAGAAAGAGAGGAAGAAAAAAGAAAGAGAGAGAGAGAGAAAGAGAGAAGGAGAAAGAAGGATGGAGAGAGAGAGAGGAAGAGAACCTATTGATTTTCCTTTTGGGGGGATATATTCCCTTTTCTTTTTCGGGGTGGTGAGGGAGGACTCCAATTGTCAGCCTGTGTTTGCGATTAACCAGAGGATAGAAAAACGCCAGGCTCTAATTCAGTTTTAACAGCTCCATGCATTTCTTAAAGTCTCTTATGGGTTAAACATTATGAAGATTTTGTATATTCCTTCCTGGACTTGAATCATCTTCATTTCATGCCTTCTAGGCTCTTTTCCCACCCACCCCCCCTTCCCCCCCACACGATCCCTGCCCATCTCCTAAAGAAAAACCGTACCGCCTGTCAAAGGAAGAATTAATTAACCAAATCAATCAGTCAGTTTTATTAAGGAATTACAAAGCCCAAGTGCAACATCAATTATTTAGATAATGGGACATCTCAAAGCCGTTTCTTCTCCATTATTGATAAGCCGCTACTCATCATCTTGACTGTTTTAGGGCTTATTTAGCTGGGAACCAATCCCAAGTCCTTCAGCTCTAGTTGATGTCAATCTTCCAAAATTTTCACAACTTCTGCATGAGCCTTTGGGAGGTTGGGGTGGAGTGTTATGTTGGGCTCTTGCACACCTAGCTTTTATTAGTTCTTCAACAACAACAAAAGCACCCTGTTTCGTTTCGTTTTTAAGATCAGGCTCCAAGCTGAATCTCTCCAAGGTCTCTTGTGTTTCTTGCAACTGGATAATTCACACAGAGAAAAACCTGAAATGCAAACAGTAGGGGGGAATATATTTTGCTGAAAAATAAATATCCCTCTGCATATAAAGAGAAGGATAGAATCAAGATCAGGTGAAGTCTTAATGCCACTTTAGAATAGAATAGAATAGAATTTTTATTGGCCAAGTGTGATTGGACACACAAGGAATTTGTCTTGGTGCATATGCTCTCAGTGTACATAAAAGAAAAGAAACCTTCATCAAGGTACAACATTTACAACACAATTGATGGTCAATATATCAATATAAATCATAAGGATTGCCAGCAACAAAGTTACAGTCATACAGTCATAAGTGGAAAGAGATTGGTGATGGAAACTATGAGAAAATTAATAGTAGTGCAGATTTAGTAAATAGTTTGACAGTGTTGAGGGAATTATTTGTTTAGCAGAGTGATGGCCTTCGGGAAGAAACTGTTCTTGTGTCTAGTTGTTCTGGTGTGCAGTGCTCTATAGCGTCGTTTTGAGGGTAGGAGTTGAAACAGTTTATGTCCTGGATGTGAGGGATCTGTAAATATTTTCCCGGCCCTCTTCTTGATTCGTGTAGTATACAGGTCCTCAATGGAAGGCAGGTTGGTAGCAATTATTTTTTTCTGCAGTTCTAATTATCCTCTGAAGTCTGTGTCTTTCTTGTTGGGTTGCAGAACCGAACCAGACAGTTATAGAGGTGCAAATGACAGACTCAATAATTCCTCTGTAGAATTGGATCAGCAGCTCCTTGGGCAGTTTGAGCCTACTGAGTTGGCGCAGAAAGAACATTCTTTGTTGTCCTTTTTTAATGATGTTTTTGATGTTAGCTGTCCATTTTAGATCTTGTGATATGATAGAACCTAGAAATTTAAAGGTTTCTACTGTTGATACTGTGTTGTCTAGTATTGTGAGAGGTGGAAGTATGGAAGGGTTTCTCCTAAAGTCTACTACCATTTCTACTACTATTTATAAGACCACACTTGGAATACTGCATCCAGTTTTGGTCGCCACTATGTAAAAAAGATGTGGAGACTCTAGAAAGAATGCAGAGAAGTGCTGGAAGTGTAAGAGTAACTACGGAACATATTACCATCTTTGGTGGACATGCCCAGTGGCAAAACAATTTTGGGCTAAAATTAAAAAGTGGTTAGAAGAGATAATACAGAAATCAATAAAGGGAGAGCCAGAACAATTCCTATTAGGGATCCCAACAGAAAACCACACAAATGATACACAATACTTAACACTACACATATTAACGGCGGCACGTATAGCATACACACAAAATTGGAAAAAAAGAGAAGCCACAAACAGAGGAAGATTTAATTAAGAAAATTCTAGAATGCGCTGAGATGGATAAACTCACCAAAAAAAAATCAAAGAAAAAGAAGATACAGAATATTATAAGGTCTAGTGTAGATGGTATGAATGGTTAGAAAATAGGAAAGAAAAGAAACCTTCATCAAGGTTCAACATTTACAACACAATTGATGGTCAATATATCAATATAAATCATAAGGATTGCCAGCAACAAAGTTACAGTCATACAGTCATAAGTGGAAAGAGATTGATGATGGAAACTATGAGAAAATTAATAGTAGTGCAGATTTAGTAAATAGTTTGACAGTGTTGAGGGAATTATTCGTTTAGCAGAGTGATGGCCTTCGGGAAAAAACTGTTCTTGTGTCTAGTTGTTCTGTTGTGCAGTGCTCTATAGCGTCGTTTTGAGGGTAGGAGTTGAAACAGTTTATGTCCTGGATGTGAGGGATCTGTAAATATTTTCCCGGCCCTCTTCTTGATTCGTGCAGTATACAGGTCCTCAATGGAAGGCAGGTTGGTAGCAATTATTTTTTCTGCAGTTCTAATTATCCTCTGAAGTCTGTGTCTTTCTTGTTGGGTTGCAGAACCGAACCAGACAGTTATAGAGGTGCAAATGACAGACTCAATAATTCCTCTGTAGAACTGAATCAGCAGCTCCTTGGGCAGTTTGAGCTTACTGAGTTGGCGCAGAAAGAACATTCTTTGTTGTCCTTTTTTAATGATGTTTTTGATGTTAGCTGTCCATTTTAGATCTTGTGATATGATAGAACCTAGAAATTTAAAGGTTTCTACTGTTGATACTGTGTTGTCTAGTATTGTGAGAGATGGAAGTATGGAAGGGTTTCTCCTAAAGTCTACTACCATTTCTAAGTCTACTACCATTTATAAGACCACACTTGGAATACTGCATCCAGTTTTGGTCGCCACTATGTAAAAAAGATGTGGAGACTCTAGAAAGAATGCAGAGAAGTGCTGGAAGTGTAAGAGTAACTACGGAACATATTACCATCTTTGGTGGACATGCCCAGTGGCAAAACGATTTTGGGCTAAAATTAAAAAGTGGTTAGAAGAGATAATACAGAAATCAATAGAGGGAGAGCCAGAACAATTCCTATTAGGGATCCCAACAGAAAACCACACAAATGATACACAATACTTAACACTACACATATTAACGGCGGCACGTATAGCATACACACAAAATTGGAAAAAAAGAGAAGCCACCAACAGAGGAAGATTTAATTAAGAAAATTCTAGAATGCGCTGAGATGGATAAACTCACCAAAAAAAAATCAAAGAAAAAGAAGATACAGAATATTATAAGGTCTAGTGTAGATGGTATGAATGGTTAGAAAATAGGAAAGATAAGAAAACTGAATAATAGGGTAGAATGTAGATAAAACAAAGGAAGATAGATCATAAAAGTAAAATAAGATAGGATTAAAATATGTATATATAGTAAGAAAGGATTGCTCTGAATAGCTGATACGAAATAGTGATATAGGATTTCACGGATGTTTGTATGTAGGTCTTTGGTTGTTCGGGTTTTCTCCCGTGTAAAATTGGAAGTGTCTTGGTGACGTTTGGACGAAGTCTCATTCGTCATCTTCAGGTTTCAGCTTCGTGCTTCTGGGAGCAATGTGTGATCGCAGCTGTTTCTTCCTTTTAACTGCTAGTGGGGGTTTGAATTGATTGGGTGGGAGCTTGGCTGTGCTCTGATTGGATGGGGTTTTTTTGTGCTCTGATTGGCTGGGGGTGTGTCCTGTTTGGGTGGGGGTTTGGTTGTGCTCAGATTAGTCTGTGTTGCAGGGTGATTTGAGCTGGTGAGCTGCATTGCTGTTGTTTGGCTTCGTGGTCGTGGTTGTGCTACATCTTCATAGTGGGTGTCAGTCTGCTGCAGGTATGGATTGGAGGGGTTTGAAATGGCTAATGTTGCAGCTGTGGTCTGGCTTCTGGTCCTTGGTCGTGCTTCATGATCAGTGTGGGTATATATTTATATATATAAATATATATAAATATATTAATATATTTATATATATTTATATAATTATTTATATATATATATATATATATATGTAGGTCTTTGGTTGTTCGGGTTTTCTCCGATGTAAAATTGGAAGTGTCTTGGTGACGTTTTGACGAAGTCTCATTTGTCATCTTCAGGCTTCAGCCGTGCTTCTGGGAGCAATGTGTGATTGCAGCTGTTTCTTCCTTTTAACTGCTAGTGGGGTTTGAACTGATTGGGTGGGAGCTTGGCTGTGCTCTGATTGGATGTGGGTTTTTGTGCTCTGATTGGCTGGGGTGTGTCCTGTTTGGGTGGGGGCTTGGTTGTGCTCAAATTAGTCTGAGTTGCAGGGGATCTGAGCTAGTGAGCTGCACTGCTGCTGTTTGGCTTCGTGGTCGTGGTTGTGCTACATCTTCATAGTGGGTGTCAGTCTGCTGCATGTATGGATTGGAGGGTTTGAAATGGCTAATGTTGCAGCTGCGGTCTGGCTTCTGGTCCTTGGTCGTGCTTCCTGATCAGTGTGGGTTTGGGTGTGCTTTCTGGGTGGATGTGTGGTGGTGACATCCTGTGTGGACCTCGTGAGTGTGGGTCTGGTGTCATTCCTCGTGTTAGGGACACGTTTGTCAATAAGGGCAGGTTTCCAAATGGCTGGTAGGCGGGAGGTATCATCTCGTTTGTTCATGCTGTGTGGGCGTTTTTCTATCTCGATGGCTTCTCTGATTATTCTGTTGTTAAAGTGTTCAGTTTTGGCGATAGTTCTGGTCTTTTTAAAGTCAATATCGTGTCCTGTGACTTTAAAGTGTTGGACCAGGGAAGAAGTTGGTTCCAACTTCTTTGGTAGCCAAATTTGGTAGCCAAATTTCTCGCCAAACAACTACAGCCCTATGCAGAATCCATCGCCTCACACGTAAAAAACTCATTCCAGTTCATAGAGATCATAAAGAAACAAAACTTACAGCCCAGCGACCTACTCGTGAGCTTTGATGTCATATCCCTCTTCACCCAAGTGCCAATCAAAGAAGCCTTGACAGCTATCCAAAACAAATATAACCCCCCCAAGCACATCCTAGATCTGACCAACCACTGCCTATCCAACACATACTTCATCTATAACGGACAAAAATACAAACAAATAGAAGGCGCACCCATGGGATCACCCCTCTCACCTGTCATTGCCAACCTCTACATGGAACACTTTGAAACCCAAGCACTAGAAAAATCGGATCACAAACCCAAACTCTGGCTCAGATACGTAGACGACACCTTCATAATCTGGCCACACGGGAAAGAAAAACTTGAAAACTTCCTCACACACCTCAATAGCCTACACCCCAAAATACAGTTCACCATGGAAACAGAAGTTAACAACCAACTTCCTTCCTAGATGTCTTAGTCTACAAGAAACCCAATGGCTCCCTAGGACACACCATCTACCAGAAGAAAACACACACAAACCGCTATCTGCATGCACTCTCACACCACCACCCAGCACAGATCAACTCCGTAGCCAAGACACTCATCTCTAGAACAAAATGCTTAGCTGACGAACAACACCTAAAAACCGAACTACACACTCTCACAAACATACTAACATCCAATGGATTCCAGAGAAATAAGATTACCAAACTAATCCAAAAGAACCCCCACTAAAACCCAAGACAGAGAGCAAGAAAATGGCACAGCCCTCCTCCCATATATAAAAGGCACCACAGACAGAATCAGCAAGATCCTCCACAAACATAACATCAAGACAGCATTCTGCACAAACCAAAAAAATATCCACCATCCTAAGAAACCCCAAAGACAAAATTGAGTTAGAAAATCACGGAGTATATGAAATCCCATGCACCGCCTGCCCCACCACATACATTGGACAAACCAACAGAAGAATAAGTGCACGATTGAAGAACACAAGAACTCATTCAAAAAAGAGGAACCAACTTCTTCCCTGGTCCAACACTTTAAAGTCACAGGACACGATATTGACTTTAAAAAGACCAGAACTATCGCCAAAACTGAACACTTTAACAACAGAATAATCAGAGAAGCCATCGAGATAGAAAAACGCCCACACAGCATGAACAAACGAGATGATACCTCCCGCCTACCAGCCATTTGGAAACCTGCCCTTATTGACAAACGTGTCCCTAACACGAGGAATGACACCAGACCCACACTCACGAGGTCCACACAGGATGTCACCACCACACATCCACCCAGAAAGCAGACCCAAACCCACACTGATCAGGAAGCACGACCAAGGACCAGAAGCCAGACCGCAGCTGCAACATTAGCCATTTCAAACCCCTCCAATCCATACATGCAGCAGACTGACACCCACTATGAAGATGTAGCACGACCACAAACACGAAGCCAAACAGCAGCAGTGCAGCTCACCAGCTCAGATCCCCCTGCAACTCAGACTAATTTGAGCACAACCAAGCCCCCACCCAAACAGGACACACCCCCAGCCAATCAGAGCACAAAAAAACCCACATCCAATCAGAGCACAGCCAAGCTCCCACCCAATCAGTTCAAACCCCCACTAGCAGTTAAAAAGGAAGAAACAGCTGCAATCACACATTGCTCCCAGAAGCACGAAGCTGAAGCCTGAAGATGACGAATGAGACTTCAAACGCCGCCAAGACACTTCCAATTTTACGGAGAAAACCCGAACAACCAAAGACCTACATACAAACACCGGTGGAAACCTCAGAAAATATATATATATATATATATATATATATATATATATATATATATATATATATATATATATATATGTATGTATATATATATATATATATGTATGTATGTATATATATATATATACATATATATATATATATATATATATATATATATATATCTTTTTGAGAATGAGTCAACTCTTTGTTCAAACCAGTAAAAGATGTCTTCACATTTCATCAGACAACTCTCCCATTCTGAAGCCTGAAGATGACGAATGAGACTTCAAACGCCGCCAAGACACTTCCAATTTTACACGGAGAAAACCCGAACAACCAAAGACCTATATATATATATATATATATATATATATATATGTATGTATATATATATATATGTATGTATGTATGTATATATATATATATACATATATATATGTCGTATGTTTGTCTTATGTTTTAATGTGTTCAAATAAAAATAAAAAAAATTAGAAAAAGTGCAGAAAAGAGAAACAAAGCTGATTCGGGGACTGGAGGCTAAAACATATGAAGAACGGTTGCTGGAACTGGGTATGTTTAGTCTGATGAAAAGAAGGACTGGGGTGACATGATAGAAGTCTTCCAATATCTCAGACGTTGCCACAAAGAAGAGGGATCAAGCTATTCTCCAAAGCCCCTGAGGGCAGGACAAGAAGCAGTGGGTGGAAACTCATCAAGGAGAGAAGCAACATAGAACTAAGGAGAAATTTCCTGACAGTGAGAACGATTAATTGGTGGAAAAACTTGCCTCCAGAAGTTGTGGGTGCTCCAATACTGGAAGTTTTTAAGAAGAGCTTGGAGAACCATTTGTCTGAAGTGGTGTAGGGTCTCCTGCCTAAGCAGCGGGTTGAACTAGGAGACCTCCACGGTCCCTTCCCAGCTCCGTTATTCTATTTCTATAGGGTATTGGAAGGGTTATTGCCTTCCTATTCTTACGTCCTTATGGTGGAATCTGTAGCTATAGTGGGGAGTGGAGTTCAGAGACTGGCTAGGTAGGACTTTCTGCAGGGAAGGAAGTGACAAAGACCTGGCTGCCCCCCTAAAATCACTGAAGCCTTTATCTGGTTGTTTCCAAAAGAGTGAAGTTCATCTGGAGAGATTCTTGTAAACAGGTGAGTAGGAGTCCTTGTGGATTTTACTCCAATAGTTCTTGATGACTGTAGGGGGCAGTGCTCATCTCATTTCAAGGCTATTGAGCAGGTCCTATCCAGAAGAAACTTTTTGCAGTCATGTGGCCAACATGACATCGCTTGAGTGCAATTATCTTCCCACCAAAATGGTACCTATTTGTCTACTCGCATTTGCATGCTTTCAAACTGCTAGGTTGGCGGGAGATGAGGGGAGGAAGGGAGCTCACCCCATCATGTGGAGCTCGAGTCTCAAACCTGGTATGCCTGTTTTCCAGCTGACAAGCTCAGCATCTTAACCACTGAGCCACCATGCTCAGAGGTGGTATTCAGCTGGTTTGGACCAGTTCAGGTGAACCAGTAGTGGTGACCTGGTTCATCTGCCCAGGCGCAATCCGGTTTTATATCGCTGTGTTTATGATGCCGCATGCATGTGTGGACAGCGCACATAAGCGAATTGCCATGTTTCGTGATGCCGCATGCTTGTGTGGATGGCACATGTGTGACCAAAGCAAGCATGCGCGTACGCTCACATTTCCGGTGCTGGGTTAACTGGTTGCTACAGTATTTTGATCCCACCTCTGACCATGCTGTCCTAATTAGCAATTAGGTTTTAGTTAGCTAAACCTAACTAGTTAGGTTAACTAGTTAGTTAGTTAGTTAGCAATTAACTAATTAGGTTTTTAAGAAGAGATTGGACAACACTTTGTCTGAAATGGTATAGGGTCTCCTGCTTGAGCAGGGGGCTGGACTAGAAGACCTCTGAGATCCCTTCCCACTCTGTTATTGTGTTATTCTATTCTATTCTATTTCAAACAAGTGGTGGTCCAATCTCTTCTTAAACATCTCCGACAACATTTCCAACTAAATGTTTAGCTTCATTTCTACACAGGACCTGGCATCTCCATGCGCTAAGATTCCAAAATCACTTTTAGATGACCATCGTTTGAAGGGGTTTTATTCTTCTACTTGCTGAAGAGCTCCTGATGGAAGACAGCTCATGTTGTGTCTTTGGCTCCCGAGCCTGGCCTCCTGGCAGAGAGTGACTCAGAGAGTGAGGGGGAAGAGCCGACAGGGCTTCCCTCTGCAGGACCTTCCTCTCTGGCTCCGCTCCAAGTTCCAGAGGCAGGCCAGGTGGAGAAGATGACGAGGCCTCTTTCTCCCACACCTTCCCCCTCCCAGGCAACGCCTCAAGACCCAGCTGCTGACAATCAGTCCTGGTTAAATCCCAGGCATTGCAGAAAGGAGAGGCGGGAACAACAAAAGAAGGGGTGGGGCAGGCCTAGAGGGTGCTGAGTCACGGAGCCACACCCCACAGGGTATAAAAGCAGGAGGAGCTGCTCTATAGCATCTTGTGGTGGACAAAAACTGACTCTTGGAAACTTTGGCTGCAATATTTCGAGACTAAGAATTTGGCTTCTGGATTTCTGTTTATTTCTGAACTCTTGGTTGCTCCAGCAATGAACTGCAGTTACGCTGGCTTCTGAGGAGATAAGAGAACTTGGCAGGCAATCACAGGTTCATTGCCAGAACTGATATCTGTCGTAGGAATAAATTGCTGGCAGATATAGTCAGCTCGCATGTCTTCTTGGTTGTGGTTGGGGGGAGGGGACAGAGCACCTCCCCAAAGGAGAAGACCATCTTCAGCTGTAGCTGCTCTCTGAAGTAACGATGAGATCGCCAGCTTGTTCGTGTAGAGGAATCATTATTGGGGGCCTCGATCTTTGTCTGGGACAGGTTTTGAATAGCTGGAAGGCAAATGGTTTTCCCATCGGTGTTTTAACTCCACAATTGTTGCCTGTTCATTAGAAGCAGCTAAACACAGGAGACACGCTAGTAAATGGAAGCTCTTTTATTCTCATTCTACTCAATTTGTCTCCCACTGCATTATTTCTCCTGCCAACCTCTTTTCCAGACATGTCCAATTTCTCTTTGTTTCCCGCACCTCTCATTTATTTTTTAGTGTTCTCTGCACCACACTTTCTCCTGAAGATCTCATTAAGGCTGGACTAAATGAACCTCCCGTTTCTTAAACAGCGGAGTCGGTTCTAAAACTCAGGAGCCTCCATCAGTGTTTAAAAGAGATGCCGTTGCATTAACAGCAGGGGGTCAGGACTGATATACATCAACTTATGTCCTGAGGAAGAGCGAGAAGACAAGAGGAAATTATCGGAGCTTCAATGCAGTTTCCCATTTCCGAGCGTGTGTCTCTGGTTCTCAAGAGCAATTTCAAAATTCAGGCAATTTATGTAGCATATAAAGCTAATGCTTATGCCTCTTAAAAAAAAAACATTAAGTGGCCAACAAGAGAATCTCCATGTCAAGTTTCTGTAGCTTTATCAAAAGAATTTAGAAGCCACTTCATTCAGTATATCTACTGAGGTTTACTGTATATGCAGTCATATCTGGGTGGACTTGACAATAGAACATAGAAGATCAGATAGGGCTTAATTGTTATTCTTCTTCTTCCTAGCGTATTCTCGCAGATGCAAGGTCCGTTTTTCGGATCATTGGATGCCACTTGTGCAGAGGTGGAATTCAGCCAGTTCAGACCAGTTCGGGTGAACCAGTAGCTCCAATGATCAGCTGGCCCCGCCCATCCACCCCCACCCTATCCTGTCCTTTATTTCCCGCTTTCTAGCTCATCTCAATCGTGTGGCACAGCTGATTCCCCGCCCTTGCTGTTCTACTTCTCCACTCCTCTGATCACAACAAAATACCTTATGCCACCAGACTTGAAATCCTGGGTTTAGAAAATTTAGAACTCCGCCGCCTTCAACATGACCTGAGTATAACTCATAAAATCAACTGCTACAATGTCCTTCCTGTCGAAGACTACTTCAGCTTCAATCGCAACAATACCCGAGCACACAATAGATTTAAACTTAAAGTGAACTGCTCCAATCTTGATTGCAGAAAATATGACTTCAGTAACAGAGTTGTTAATGCCTGGAATGCACTACCAGACTCTGTGGTCTCTTCCCAAAATCCCCAAAGCTTTAACCAAAAACTGTCTATTGTTGACCTCACCCCATTTCTAAGAGGTCTGTAAGGGGCGTGCATAAGAGCACCAGCATGCCTACCGTTCATGTCCCAATGTCCCCTTTGATTGTATCCAATTCATATGGTTATTTCATGCTTATACTTATATATACTGTTGTGTTTTACAAATAAATACATACATAGAATAGAATAGAATAGAATAGAATAGAATAGAATTTTATTGGCCAAGTGTGATTGGACACACAAGGAATTTGTCTTGGTGCATATGCTCTCAGTGTACATAAAAGAAAAGATACGTTCATCAAGGTACAACATTTACAACACAATTGATGATCAATATATCAATATAAATCATAAGGATTGCCAGCAACAAGTTATAGTCATACAGTCATAAGTGGAAAGAGATTGGTGATGGGAACTATGAAACGATTAATAGTAGTGCAGATTCAGTAAATAGTCTGACAGTGTTGAGGGAATTATTTGTTTAGCAGAGTGATGGCCTTCGGGAAAAAACTGTTCTTGTGTCTAGTTGTTCTGGTGTGCAGTGCTCTATAGCCTCGTTTTGAGGGTAGGAGTTGAAACAGTTTATGTCCAGGATGCGAGGGATCTGCAAATATTTTCACGGCTCTCTTCTTGATTCGTGCAGTATACAGGTCCTCAATGGAAGGCAAGTTGGTAGCAATTATTTTTTCTGCAGTTCTAATTATCCTCTGAAGTCTGTGTTTTTCTTGTTGGGTTGCAGAACCGAACCAGACAGTTATAGAGGTGCAAATGACAGACTCAATAATTCCTCTGTAGAACTGGATCAGCAGCTCCTTGGGCAGTTTGAGCTTACTGAGTTGGCGCTCAAACTGCCCAAGGAGCTGCTGATCCAGTTCTACAGAGGAATTATTGAGTCTGTCATTTGCACCTCTATAACTGTCTGGTTATAGAGGTGCAAATGACATACATACATACATATATACATACATACATACATACATACATACATACTTACCATTGGTGACTTGGAAGGTAATCAGCTGAGCTTCTAAATGCTACATTTTCAGTTCGAAGCACGCGCTCACCGAACCACTTGTTAAAAAATTTGAATCCCACCACTGGACTTGTGCATGATTGGCTACATCTCCAGGATGCAGGCCTGCAGTTTGCATCTCTTTGTTGATGGTGTCTCGCCATCTCTGTTTTGGATGCCACAAGATCGCCGGCCATTGACTTCTATTTGGTAGGGTATCTTTGGCAATGGTGGAAGGTGCTGCTCTCTGGACAAGTGGTGGGTTTCAAAAAATTTTACCACCAATTCTGTGTGTGTGGCTTGGTGGGCGTGGCCTGGTAGGCATGGCAGAGGAAGAATAGTGTAAAATCTCCATTCCCACCCCACTCCAGGGGAAGGATACTGTAAAATATGCACGGTCACTCACGCACTCGTGACGTCCCGCCTGGATTACTGCAATGCTCTCTACATGGGGCTCCCCTTGAAGGGCATCCGGAGGCTACAGTTAGTCCAGAATGCGGCTGCGCGGGTGATAGATGGAGCCCCTCGTGGCTCCCATATAACACCCATCCTGCGCAGACTGCACTGGCTTCCTGTGGCCTTCCGGGTGCGCTTCAAGGTTTTGGTGACCACCTTTAAAGCGCTCCATGGCATTGGGCCGGGTTACTTACGGGACCGCCTACTGCGACCGAATACCTCCCACCGTCCCGTGCGCTCTCACAGAGAGGGTCTCCTCAGGGTGCCGTCAGCGAGGCAATGTCGTCTGGCGACACCCAGGGGAAGGGCCTTCTCTGTGGGGGCTCCCACCCTCTGGAACGATCTACCCCCCGGACTTCGTCAGCTCTCGGACCTACGGACCTTCCGCCGCGGGCTTAAAACATACCTATTTAATTGTGCAGGACTGAGCTAGTTTTTAAATTTTGGGTTTTAAACTGGGTTTTATTTTCATTTTTTAACTTTTAATTGACGGGCGTTAGAATAAGTTTTTTAAATGTTTTTATATTGTATCTATATTGTATTTACTTGTTTTTAATGCCTGTAAACCGCCCTGAGTCCCTTGGGAGATAGGGCGGTATATAAATACGATTAAATAAATAAATAAATAAATAAATAAAATCTCCATTCCTTTTTCAATCCAGAAGAAGGTTACTACAAAATCCCCATTTCCTCCTGATCAGCTGGGACGCGGGATGCAGAGAATAGATGGGGGCAGGGCCAGTCAGAATTTTTTACTACCGGTTCTCCGAACTACTCAAAATTTCCGCTACTGGTTCTCCAGAACTGGTCAGAACCTGCTGAAACCCACCTCTTCTCTGGACATGTCCATACCAGTGGAGCCAGCCTTCTCTCATCTTCTCTATAACTGGTACCACACCAAAATATTGTGTCATTTGTGATGTGGTCAAGAAGAGAGATGCTTGATATCCAATGGAATATTCACATTTCCGTGGCATGGATATAGTTTTTGGTCCCTGTTGTTGCTGTATATCATTCAGGGCCATGCAGTGCAACAGGGCGAATGGTTGTCTTGTAAATCATAGATTTAAGATCGGATGGCAGTCATCTGTCACATAATAAGCCGAATGCCAACCTGTCTTAAATCTAAGATTTATGTTCCTGCATAACAATTAAGCACCCTTAACTTCAAGTTTCTGGGTTTAGGAGTCAAGTGTCTGTGTTGTGACCCAAGCCCAAGTAGGTAGTAGGAAACTCAGTCAATGTAAAAACAAACAAACTTTATTAAAACAGCTGAGAATTACTTCATTCTCAGCTTAGTTCAACTAAATTAAAGCAAATTCCTCCCAACACAAATTCCTCAGTCCTATCATCAACCTTGGTCCAATTAGACAAACTGCTAAAGGCCTTTCTTGGCAAAAATTCAGAAGACACCAATACAAAATAAATGCAAGAAGATGAAGCTATCAGCATTGTTTTCTGGCAAAGCTCAAACGCCTTTGCTGGTCTTTTAAGCCTTATGGGAGGGGCCAGTCATCTCTTGGCCCTATTCCTAAGTCGTCCTTTTTGCTTGAGCTGCTCTTTATTTATTATTTATTTATTAATTAAATTTATATACCGTCCTTCTCCCGAAGGACTCAGGGCGGTTTACAGCCAGATAAAAACACAACTGCACAAAAGTTAAAACACTTTTTAAAAACTGATTCAATTAAGGCCGAAACAAAATTTAAAACTATAATTAAAACCATAATAACCCCTATTAAAATTACTTTAAGCCAGTCCTGCACGGAAAAACAAAAAAGTCTTCAGCTCGCGATGGAAGGGCCGGAGGTCAGGGAGTTGTCGTAACCCTGGAGGCAGCTCATTCCAGAGGCAGGTGCCCCCACAGAGAAGGCCCTCCCCCTGGGGGTCACCAGTCAACATTGTTTGACTGACGGCACGCTGAGGAGGCCCTCCCTATGGAAGTGGAAGGGCCTCTGGTGGCGCAACAGGCTAATGCAGCCTATTATTAACAGCAACTGCTTGCAATATTGCAGGTTCAAGTCCCACCAGGCCCAAGGTTGACTCAGCCTTCCATCCTTTATAAGGTAGGTAAAATGAGGACCCAGATTGTTGGGGGGCAATAAGTTGACTTTGTATATAGTATACAAATGGATGAAGACTATTGCTTAACACAATGTAAGCCGCCCTGAGTCTTCGGAGAAGGGCGGGATATAAATGCAAAAAAAAAAAAAAAAAAGTGCACAGGTCGTGGGAGGCTATTGGTGGCAGTAGGTGGTCCCATAAATAACCCGGTCTATTACCCACACAGCCGCATTCTGGACCTTCTGGCAGCTCTTCTCATGCATGCATAAGGAACAGGCTCCTACTGTTTCTCTGCCTTACCACTGTCAGCCTCTGGAGGCTCTGGAGTTTGCACATCAATCCCCAATGGCCCTGGCCCCACCTCTGCCTCTGACGCAGAGCCCTCATCAAGGCCTTCCTCAGCCTCCAGGACTGGAGGAAGATGAAGCTCTTCCTCAGTTTCATCGCTATCTGACTCCATTGCCAGCTCCGCAGGCTGCTGGCGGACCACAACAGTCTGGAAAACTACTGGAAAACTAGTAGTAGTTTTGTTGTTGAGTATATTTGGAGAGAGATTCACTCTCAGCCACAGAAACTCATAACATGGATTTGGGCCAGTTATTACCTTTCAATACAGACTTTCACGTTAGAACAGAACAGAATAGTAGAGTTGGAAGGGACCTTGGAAGTCTTCTACTCCAAACCCCTGTTCAGGCTGGAAATCCTATGCCGTTTCAGACAACTGTTGGGCAAGTTGATTAATTAATGATGTACAATCAAATTGGTGTCCACACTTGGTCAGCTTATCCAAGATGATCCACATCAGTAATATCAATAAAGCAATAACAAGCATGCATATTGTAGGTAAATTCTTTATTTACTCTTCAAACCTTGATTGTTAGCTTAAACAGGTAGATCTGGAAAAGTTTTTTTTTGTTTTTTTTAATATTAGCAACCAGGATTCTGATCTGATGAATGGTAGTACCTGGTTTTGTGGAAGTGGGGGGGCTCCAGCAGAAATTGCCTACTTTACAGTACCTTACCAAAACACTCTGGGCAAGTATTTTATTTATTGAAATCAAGGATGTTGATATTTGAATCAAGGATGTTGATTATTTGACTCAAGGATGTAAAAAGGATGTTGAGACTCTAGAAAGAATGCAGAGAAGAGCAACAAAGATGATTAGGGGACTGGAGGCTAAAACATATGAAGAATGGTTGCAGGAACTCGGTATGCCTAGTTTAATGAAAAGAAGGCCTAGGGGAGACATGATAGCAGTGTTCCAATATCTCAGGGGTTGCCACAAAGAAGAGGGAGTCAAGGTATTCTCCAAAGCACCTGAGTGTAGAACAAGAAGCAATGGGTGGAAACTGATCAAGGAAAGAAGCAACCTAGAACTAAGGAGAAATTTCCTGACGGTTAGAACAATTAATCGGTGGAACAACTTGCCTGCAGAAGTTGTGAATGCTCCAACACTGGAAATTTTTAAGAAAATGTTGGATAGCCATTTGTGTGAAATGGTGTAGGGTTTCCTGCCTGGGCAGGGGGTTGGATTAGAAGACCTCCAAGGTCCCTTCCAACTCTGATATTACTATTACTATTATTATTATTATTATTATTATTATTATTATTATTATTATTATTATTATTATTATTATTATTATTATTATTATTATTATTATTATTATTATTATTATTATTATTATGTTCTTGCAGTTACCAAATCAGGTAGGTCTTTATATTGTTATCAGTATAGCAATAGCCCTTAGATTTATATACCACTTTATGGTGTTTTACAGCCCTCTCTAAGCAGTTTACAGAGTCAGCCTATTGCCCCCAACAATCTGCGTCCTCATTTTACTGACCTCGGAAGGATGGAAGGGTGAGTCAACCTGGAGCTGGTCAGTATCAAATTGCTAGCAGTTGGCAGAATTAGCCTGCAATACTGCATTCTAACCACTGCACCACCATGGCAAGCAAGGAAGGAAGGAAGGAAGGAAGGAAGGAAGGAAGGAAGGAAGGAAGGAAGGAAGGAAGGAAGGAAGGAAGGAAGGAAGGAAGGAAGGAAGGAAAGAAGAGCAATAGCCCTTGAACTTATACACCACTTCACAGTGCTGTACAGCCTTCGCTAAGCAGCTTACAGAGTATTGCTCCCAACAATCTGGATCCTCATTTTACTGACCTTGGAAGGATGGAAGGCCGAGTCAACCTTCAGTCGGTCAGGATCGAACTGCTGGAATGAGCAATGAGTTAGCCTGCAATACTGTATTCTAACCACTGCACCAAGACTTCTCTTGTTGATGTTAACCCAGAAACAACAGGACAGCCAATGAAGAAGTCATGATCTTAGTGTTATATGAGAATATCAGGGCATTCTTATTACCTCAAAAGCAATTGTGGGTTTGTTTGTTTGTTTGTATCAGCTGAAGCTTCCAAGTAGATGCCTGGTAAGGATCAAGTCGAGCTGGTGCCAATGCTTCGATCTTGGATGTCTCCAAGAGACTCTGTGTTGTGGCTTTGTTTTAAAGGGTCCTTGAGTGGCTCAGACTGCTAAGACAGTCTGTTATTAACAGCAGCTGCTTGCAATTACTGCAGGTTCTAGTCCCACCAGGCCCAAGGTTGACTCAGCCTTCCATCCTTTATAAGGTAGGTAAAATGAGGACCCAGATTGTTGGGGGCAATAAGTTGACTTTGTATATAATATACAAATGGATGAAGACTATTGCTTGACATAGTATAAGCCGCACTGAGTCTTCGGAGAAGGGCGGGATATAAATGCAAAAAATAAAAAAATAAAAAAATAAAATAATGTATTGCTAACACAAAGACCATAGTAGCAGCAAAACTCCAGCAGGCGTTGGCCATTTTTGTTCATCTTCCCAACGCCAAACTCTTATGCACGTTGGTGCATAAGAGCACCAACGTGCCTACCGTTCCTGTCCTAATGTTCCCTTTGATTGTATCCAATTTCATATAGTTATTACATACTTATGATTATATTTATGCTTATTTATCGTATAGTTATTTCATGCTTATGCTTATATATACTGTTGTGACAAATAAATAAATAAAAATAAATGTCAAGGAGAGTCTCCCATAGAATGAATTGCAGTAGTCTAATCAAATGACAATAAAGGTGTAAATACCTCTGGCTAGTATTTCCCTTCCATGAATGGCTGTAAGTGATCAAAGCTGGCCAAAGACTCTCCAGAGTCTTTTTTTTTTCATTTCCATTTGTGGGCTGTGAGCCTTAGAGAACCCCAGATTCATAGAAGACAAATTCTTTGGATTCCATTTTGAGTGTCAGAGAAAAAGCATGAAAGAGTAAAGTAAAGAATAGGAATCTTTTCTGGGTCACCATGATATCAAAAAAGAGGTGGAGATTTTGGAAAGAATGCAGAGAAGAGCAACCAAGATGATTATTAGGGGACTGAAGGCTAAAACATATGAAGAACGGTTGCAGGAATTGGGTATATCTAGTTTAAGGAACGCTGTTACCTTCCCACCAAAGGTGGTCCCTATTTTTTCTACTTGCATTTTTACCTGCTTTCGAAACTGCTAGGTTGGCAGAAGCTGGGACAAGTAACGGGAGCTCACCCCGTTACACGGCAGCACTAGGGATTCAAACCGCTGAGCTGCCGACCTTTCGATCGACAAGCTCAACGTCCTAGCCCCTGAGCCACCGCGTCCCTCTAACAGCGTTCTGTGTGCCTTTGGCATTTAGTCATGCTGGCCACATGACCACGGAGACGTCTTTGGACAGTGCTGGCTCTTCGGCTTTGAAATGGAGATGAGCACCGCCCCCTAGAGTCAGCAACGACTAGCACATATGTGCGAGGGGAACCTTTACCTTTACCTAGTTTAATGAAAAGAAGAATTAGCGGTGACCTGATAGCGGTAGTCCAATATTTGAGGGGCAACCACAAAGAAGAGGGCTACCAAAGGAAAAAAAAGTTTTTCTGAAATGGAGTTTCAGAAATTTCAGAAGCAGAAAAAAAAAAAACAAGGCATAGAGCTCACAACCAAGGAACCTGTTGCTAAAATTCACCTCTGGAACAGCTGATTGGGGGTATTCTGGAAGGCCCAATCCACTGCCAATCAGCTTTTTTCTTATTTTCCTCCCCAAAAGCTAAGGTGCGTCTTATACTCCATTGTGTATTATACTGCGAAAAATACAATATGTCCAGGATGCGAGGGGTCTGTAAATATTTTTAAAGCTCTCTTTTTGACTCGTACAGTATACAGGTCCTCAATGGAAGGCAGTTTGGTAGCAAAGAAGGCAGGACAAGAAGAAATGGATGGAACCTAATCAAGGAGAGAAGCAACTTAGAACTAAGGAGAAATTTCTGGACAGTGAAAACAATCAACCAATGGAACAGCTTCCCTCCAGAAGTTGTGGGTGCTCCATTACTGGAGGCTTTTAAAAAGACTTTGGACAACCATTTGACTGAAATCGTCCAGGATCCCCTGCCTAAGCAGCAGGGTGGACTAGAAGACCTCCAAAGTCCATTCTAACTCTGGTTATCCTTTGGATCTTGAATTTAAAGCATGAGAAAGAAATACAGCTTTGATGTGCACCTGTTTTTTTTTTTATTTGCATTTATATCCCGCCCTTCTCCAAAGACTCAGGGCGGCTTACACTATGTTAAACAATAGTCTTCATCCATTTGTATATTTATACAAAGTCAACTTATTGCCCCCAACAATCAGGGTCCTCATTTTACCTACCTTATAAAGGATGGAAAGCTGAGTCAACCTTGGGCCTGGTGGGACTTGAACCTGCAGTAATTGCAAGCAGCTGCTGTTAATAACAGACTGCATTAGTCTGTTGAGCCACCAGAGACCCTTGCACCTTCAATATTTTTACCTCCCGCAACCAGTCCCGCCAAATTTGCCTTAAATCTCTTTTTTTTCTACGACTGCAAATTCATCTTCCCCTGGCTGAAACTCCAAGCAGCACCTTTCCGCCAATACTTTAAGGCCTACGTAAAACAAGGATACTAGAATTAATTACTGGCGCTTCTTTGTTTGCATTATTGACTCAGAAATAGAAACTTGGCACTACGAAGCTCATGCGGAGCCTAATGTGCGTTACTCAAAAGTGCAATTCAGAAGCCTTCATTTCACGTCTCTAAATTAAAAAAAAAAGTGGAGAAAAAAAATTCTCAAAACTCCACTGGAGCAAGTAAGAAACAGGGAGAAGTTGCTGTGTGCCACTGAGACGGGAAAGGAACATATTTGCAAAAAGGATACCCCTCCCGTTCCATGCCTTTGTCAACAAAACTGCCATCAAAATAAATGGGGATAGGAGAGGGCAGTGAAGCATACAGCAACCCAGTAATTATCTGTAGTTATTGGTCTTATTATCTCTCCAAATGTTTGCTAAAAATTCTATTGGACAACCATCTGGCTTGGGAAATTTATCTGTAGGTTGGTGCGGCTTCTCTTCGCCTTCTCGTGCATTCTCGCCATCTCCTTTTTAATAATTCAGTGGAATCTTTTCTTAGGGAGTCTCGGTGCTGAATCCGAGCACGTGTATCCTGCTTAGGGTCCCCCATCTCAAATATTCCCGAAAAGTTTCTCTTGGTTTCCCATGGGAGGATCTTAAGGAGATTCAACCATCTGTTTTAAGGAATTGCTAATTTATCTCTTGGCTCCCTCTTGAATTTTCTCAGCTTTGTTTTCCTCCCCCACCCCACCCGCCGATTCTAACAGAAGAATTGAGCTGGAAAGTGACCTCGGGGGGGTCTTCTAGTTCAAACCCCTGCTCAAGCAAGAGGCCCCATACCCATTTCAGAGAAATGCCTCTGGTGGCTCAACGGACTAAGTCTGTCTGTTATTAACACAGCTGCTTGCAATTACTGCAGGTTCAAGTCCCACCAGGCCCAAGGTTGACTCAGCCTTCCATCTTTTATAAGGTAGGTAAAATGAGGACCCAGATTGTTGGGGGACAATAAGTTGACTTTGTATATAATATACAAATGGATGAAGACTATTGCTTAACACATTGTAAGCCGCCCTGAGTCTTCGGAGAAGGGCGGGATATAAAGGCAAATAAAAAAAATAATCTCTTCTTAAAAAACCTCCAGTGATGGAACATCCACTGCTTCTGAAGGCAAGTTGTTCCAGTGATTAATTGTTCTCACTCTCAGGAATAGAATAGAATAGAATAGAATAGAATAGAATAGAATAGAATAGAGTAGAGTAGAGTAGAGTAGAGTAGAGTAGAGTAGAGTAGAGTAGAGTAGAGTAGAGTAGAGTAGCTTAGCGTAGAGTAGAGTAGTGTAGTGTAGAGTAGAGTAGAGTAGAGTAGGACTAGAGTAGAGTAGAGCACAGGAGAGCAGAACAGAACAGAAGAGAAGAGAACAGGAGTAGAATAGAATAGAATAGAATAGAATAGAATAGAATAGAATAGAATAGAATAGAATAGAATAGAATAGAATAGAATAGAATGGAATGGAATGGAATGGAGTAGAATAGAGTAGAGTAGAGTAGAGTAGAGTAGAGTAGCGTGGAGTAGGACTAGAGTAGAGTAGAGCACAGGAGAGCAGAATAGAACAGAACAGAACAGGAGTAGCGTAGCGTAGAGTAGAGTAGAGTAGAGTAGAATAGAATAGAATAGAATAGAATAGAATAGAAGTAAAGTAGAGTAGAATAAAGTAGAGTAGAGTAGGGTAGAATAGAATAGAATAGAATAGAATAGAATAGAATAGAATAGAATAGAATAGAAGTTGGAAGGGAAATATGGAATGGAATGAAAGAATAGAATAGAATAGAATAGAATAGAATAGAATAGAATAGAATAGAATAGAATAGAATAGAAAATATGGAATGGAATGGAATAAAGTGGAGTGGAACGGAAAGGAAAAGAACAGAAGAAAGAGTTGGAAAGGACCTTGGAGGTCTTCTAGTCCAACATCTTACTCGAGTAGGAGACTCTATACCATTTCAGACAAATGGCTGTCTTCTTCAAAACCTCCCATGCGGGAGGACCCACAATTTCGGAAGGCAAGCCATATTTCCCTGGTTGTTAGGAAATGTCTCCTTAGCTCTAGGTTGCTTCTTCTCTCCCGCCTTAGTTTCCTTCCATTGCTTCTTGTCCTGCCCTCAGGTGCTTTGGAGAAGAGGTTGAAACCCCCCCCCTTTCTCTTTCAATCTAAAGTTACTTGGTCCAACAGGATCCCTTAATCGTTCCCTTTTCCTTCTCTACCTCCATCGCTTTCGGCTTCTCCCTTCCACGCTCAGCCAAGCTGCCCCCTCTGTGAAAAAACACTGTCAGTTTTATTACCCCCGGCTCTGCAACCGCAAATATAGTTTTTTCCCATTCATGCCGCAATAAATAATTCAACACAGTGGCATCAATAATGGCAGACCAGTTGCTTTGCTTAGATCCCATCTGCAGCTTGCTGTGAAGGTCATTACAGCACCAAATTGCTAATTTTCTCTTCCCCCCTCCCCCGCCAACCCCTCCCCACACACACAAACCATCCTCGCAGGTTTCAGGATTGGACTCAAATCAATTGCAACTCAGATTCCGGCCATGGACACAACTGGAAGGAAACATCTCGCCTTTTAGCTTCTCCGTTGTTGTTGTTGTTGTGTGTGTGTGTTTTTTTTTTAATGTGGATATATATGCTGATAGTCCAACAACTGTTTAGATTCTTTATCGTTATCCCTTATCGTTATATATTGCTAATGAGGCAGTCAGGATAAAGTTGTAAATATTGTGAAATATGTGGCAGAGCTCAGCTTGCTTTCGCACTGACACAGCTAGGGGGGGGAAATGGAACTGGAGAGGCATAGAAAAGGCATAGAGAAGCCACGGATCATTTTGCAAATGTTTTGGTTTCCAACTTGCATAATGCTCGACCGTGGACCACATTAACTGAGGTTTCATAGAAGTATATGCCAAAACATCTGGAGAGCGCCAGGCTATTTAACTCCTGCATTAAGTAATTGCCACCCATCCTATTTATTTTATTTTATTAGTTTTTTTTTAATCTTGACTTTATTACTCTAAAAGTAACTCCAGGCAGCAAGTGTATCTAATACTCCTCCTCTTCCTCTTCCTCCTCCTCTTTTCCTCACAAGAACCCTATAAATTGAGTTGAACTGGGAGTTAGTGACTGGCTCAAAGTCACCCAACCAGATTTCATACCTAAGGTGCAGTGGTGGGTTTCACATTATGTTACTACCGGTTTGCCATGTGCACGCTCGCTTCGTGTATGGGTGCGCCCAATTCGCACATGTGCCTGCCTTCCATGCATGCGCTCAGCTTTCTATACATGCCCTTTGCTCTCTCACGCGCCTTCCATGCATGCTTCTGGCCTCAAAAACGCGCCTAAATATGATGGCATAGAGTCAGGGCGGGTTCACCCACAATTTCTGCTACCGGTTTTGGCAAACCGGTCTGAACCAGCTGAATACCACCTCTGCTAAGGTGGGATGAAAATTCACAGTCTCCTGGTGATTGGCCCAAAGGTACCCTACTGGCTTTTATTTCTTAAGGTGGGGCTAGAACTCACAAACTCCTTGGAATCTAGTTGGCTTTCATTCCTAAGGTAGGGCTAGAATTCCCTGTCTCCTGATGAATGGTCCAAAGTCACTCAGCCAGGGTTTTGGTTTTGGTTTTCCGCCTAAGGTGGAACTGGAACTTACAGTATCTGGTTTCTTGGACAGCACCTTAATCACAATATCAAAATGACTCTCTTCCTCCTCCTTCTGGAGGGAACACATTTCCAAAATTCCTAGTAATCCAGAATAATGAAAGGTATTCTAGGAATTTCCTCCTGAGAACATGTAGTTCTCAGGAGTAGTGACTACTTTTGTTACATATGATTTTATGTTTCTTCTTCTTCTCCTCCTCCTCCTCCTCCTCCTCCTCCTCCTCCTCCTCCTCCTCCTCCTCCTCCTCCTCCTCCTCCTCCTCCTCCTTCTCTTCTTCCTCATCCTCTCTTCTTCTTCTTCTCCTTCTCCTCCTCTTCCTCTTCAACTTCTTCAACTTTTTTCTTCATTCAATATTTTTGCTAAAGAATCAACGAAGCATATTCTTCTATAAAAACGCGCAATGCAACTATAGAGCTATAGAGACATTTACTGGAGGACAATACATGTGGATTAAGACTGGAAAAGGGTCAGAGAAAGATAACAGGGCTGCCTTCTCGAGAATTATTCCTGGCATTAAAAAAAGATTAATTAAAACCCAGTGAAAATGCTGGCATTATTTCCTTTGTCTTTTGGGTCATGGCCTGCATAATAGTCTTGGTTTCCATTGGTGCCAAAGATAATCAGTATGCATTCAGAATTCAAGATATTCGCCTTAATCATTCACTGGCATTCAAGAGTCACATTTCTGAGTTGCACTCAAAGAAATACATTTGCACACACAGTGACATGCTAAAAAGTTGGAGGTTTCTTAAGAATAACAAATCTAAGATTGGGTAGGCCATCTAGAGCAGGGGTGTCAAACTCGATTTCACTGAGCACCGCATCAGGGTTGTGTTTGACCTTGAGGGGGATCGGGATGGGCATGGCCAGAGTGGGTGTGGCCAGCTCGACATCAATTATGTCGTGGGTGCCTGTGGTCGCCCGAGCGCTCTGCCAGCAAAAACAGGCTCCTGAGCTCTGTTTTCAGCTGCGACGGTTCCTAGAACCCTCTGCCAGCAAAACAGAGCTCAGGAGGGGCGCACACAGCCCTCCAGAGCTCTGCTTTTGCTGGCAGAGGCACTGTGGGCTGGTCCTTTGCCGTTTCCAGGGTGGCCCCTGCGGGTCAGATCTAAGCACCCCGCAGACTGGATCTGGCCCTCGGCCCTTGATTTTGGCACTCCTAAATTCAAGAAAGTGTTTTCAGACACACTCGAGAAAGTGTGTCTGAACAGGGCTATCCATTGTATTATTATTAATTTTTTATTTGCATTTATATCCCGCCGTTCTCCGAAAACTCAGGGCGGCTTACACTATGTTAGCAATAGTCTTCATCCATTTGTATATTATATACAAAGTCAACTTATTGCCTCCAACAATCTGGGTCCTCATTTTACCTTCCTTATAAAGGATGGAAGGCTGAGTCAACCTTGGGCCTGGTGGGACTTGAACCTGCAGTAATTGCAAGCAGCTGTGTTTATAACAGACTGTCTTACCAGCCTGAGCCACCAGAGGCTCAAGAGCAGTGGTTGAGCTGAAGCATTCTACTGGGCCTTAAGCCATTCAGAACTGGGCCAGGAAGTGGTAAGTGAACGTGTGCACGTGTGTGTTTCCCCGCTTGCCTGAGCAGAAGGCGAGCGTATGGACACACGCTCCATTTGCATGAATGGTGGGTTGCGTGTGCCCACCGCTCGTGCACATGGAACCATCCCCTCCCTACCTGGCCAGAAAGGCAGAAAAGTTAGGAACCGTATTAAAGGCCCCCACACCACATTCAATTTTGTAGAAGACCACAGAGCACGTGGCCTGAACTCCAACCTTCTATGACAGGGGTGTCAAACTCAAGGCCCATGGGCCGGATCTGGCTCATAGGGTGGTTAGATCTAGCCCACAGGGCCAAGCTGGAAACAGCAAATGAATAGCCCACAGCCCTCCCGAGCTCCATTTTCACTGCCAGAGCACTGGTGGGTTTCAAATTTTTTTACTACCGGTTCTGTGGGTGTGGCTTGGTGGGCGTGGCATGGTGGCCATGACAGCGGAAGGATACTGTAACATCTCCATTCCCTCCTACTGCAAAATCCCCATTTCCTCCCGATCAGCTGGGACTCGGGAGGCAGAGAATAGATGGGGGCGGGGCCAGTCAGAATTTTTACTACCGGTTCTCCAAACTACTCAAAATTTCCGCTACCGGTTCTCCAAACTACTCAAAATTTCCGCTACCGGTTCTCCAGAACTGGTCAGAACCTGCTGAAACCCACCTCTGTGGCAGAGGGTTGCAGGAAGCTATCACAGCTGAAAATGGAGCCCAGGAGCCTGTTTTCTCTGGCAGAGCACTCAGGCCACACGAGTGATGTCAAGCTGGCCACGCCCCCCCTGGCCACGCCCAGCCCAGCCCCCCCCCAGGTCAAGCACAACCCTGATGTGGCCCTCAATGAAATGGAATTTGACACCCCTGTTCTATGGTATCTTCTAGGAAAATAGAATAGAATAGAATAGAATAGAATAGAATAGAATAGAATAGAATAGAATAGAATAGAATAGAATAGAATAGAATAGAATAGAATAGAATAGAATTTTTATTGGCCAAGTGTGATTGGACACACAAGGAATTTGTCTTGGTGCATATGCTCTCAGTGTGCATAAAAGAAAAGATACGTTCATCAAGGTACAACATTTACAACACAATTGGTGGTCAATATATCAATATAAATCATAAGGATTGCCAGCAACAAAGTTACAGTCCTGCAGTCATAAGTGGAAAGAGATGGGTGATGGGAACGATGAGAAGATTAATAGTAGTGCAGATTTAGTAAATAGTTTGACAGTGTTGAGGGAATTATTTGTTTAGCAGAGTGATGGCCTTCGGGGAAAAACTGTTCTTGTGTCTAGTTGTTCTGGTATGCAGTGCTCTATAGCGTCGTTTTGAGGGTATATCCAAATTATCTCAATGTATAAATAAACAGCACGTCCAGTTAAAATGTGTTCCAAGTCTTCCCCATGCAGCCATTCTGTTTTCTTTCTTTTTAAAAAAAATAAAATAATTTTTATTAAACATTTTTCAAAAACCAAAAAAGAATCTTTAAACGATAGTTTCTTTCCAACAACTTTTCAACGGTTAAACATTTCTTACTTGTCCATTTTTTCTCCCTTATTGTATCCTTTATACATACAAGTCTAATATCAATTCGTTTACATATGTACATATAAATAACAGTGTACACAATTTCATTTCTACAAACTACATTTTTTTTTCTGTTTCCTCTTATTTGTTGTTACATTTCTACTCCTGTATCTTCCTTGCTTGATCTTTCCTTGCCTTTTATCTCTCTCCTCTAGCCATTCGTACCATTTCTCCCACATTATATAATATTCTGTTTCCTCTTCTGCCACTCTGTTTTCTAAGATAGACCTAAATGGTCATCAGAGTACATTTATCGGACAGAACATAGAACAATAGGATTGCAATGGATCTTGGAAGTCTTTTAGTCCAACCCGCTAACCGAGGCAACCGTCCAGGGGTGAAATCTAAAAATTTTCCCTACCGGTTCTGTGGGCGTGGCTTAATTGGTGGATGTGGTTTGGTGGTCAGGTGACTGAATGGGCATGGTCAATAATAATAAACAATAAAAATAATAAAATATACAAAACTTGGGAGGCACCGGTCTACCTTTTTTAAAAATAGAGTCCCCGGTCTACCAATTGTGTTTTACTGAGAGGTCCCGGTCTACCTTCTTTAAAAACAGATCCCGGTCTACCAATTGCCTTTTATTGACAGGCCTTGGTCTACCTTCTTTAGAAATAGAGGCTACTCTACTCTACTCTACTCTATTCTATTCTTAATGAACACTATTCATTAAGTGTTGTACCTTATGATTCTTGATGAATATATCTTTTCTTTTATGTACACTGAGAGCATATGCACCCAGACAAATTCCTTGTATGTCCAATCACACTTGGCCAATAAAAAAAAAATAGGGCATAGAATAATGGAGTTAGAAGGAACCTTGGAGGTCTTCTAGTCCAACTCCCTGCTCAAGCAGGAGACCCTATGCCATTTCAGACAAAAGGGTATCCAATCTCTTCTTTAAAATCTCCAGTGATGGAGCATCCACAAATTCTGAAGGCAAGCTAATCTGTTGGTTGGTTGCTCTCACTTTTAGGCAATTTCACCTTAGTTTTAAGTTGCTTCTTTGGTTAGTGTCTATCAGTTTCCATCCATTGTTCATGTCAACTCTGAAGCTGACCTGACTGAGGCCATTTTGAGGCTTCAGTGTTGCCACAATAGAGTTGAGGGTTAGGGAGCAGGGAGTAGAGATAGCTGGAGTTTTGTAGCCAAAATAAAATACTTTCCCCTGGGAACCAAGGACGTTCCAACAGATGGTTGAAGAGAGGAGGAGTGATGTTACCAGCAAATGCTCAGTCTTACACATTGGAAAAATGAATCAGAACACTAATTACAAACTCGATGGGGATTACCTTGTAGATGACCCCCACCCCATTAAAGACCTTGGAGTTTTCATAATCAAATAATCTGCCAAAGCTCACTGCAACTACATTGCAAAAAAGGCTTTAAGAGTTGTAAACTTAATCTTGCGTAGCTTCTTCTCCAGAAACATTACACTACTAACCAAAGCATATAAAACATTTGCTAGATCAATTCTTGAATACAGCTTGCCTGTCTGGAACCCACACCTCATTTCGGACATTAATACAATTGAGTGAGTCCAAAAATATTTTACAAGAAGAGTTCTCCACTCCTCTGAATAGAATAAAATACCTTATACCACCAGACTAGAAATACTGGGTTTAGAAAATTCAGAACTCCACCGCCTTCAATATGACCTGAGTTTAACTCATAGAATAGAATAGAATAGAATAGAATAGAATAGAATAGAATAGAATAGAATAGAATAGAATAGAATAGAATAGAATAGAATTTTATTGGCCAAGTGTGATTGGAAACACAAGGAATTTGTCTTGGTGCATATGCTCTCAGTGTACATAAAAGAAAGATACGTTCATCAAGGTACAACATTTACAACACAATTGATGGTCAATATATCAATATAAATCATAAGGATTGCCAGCAACAAGTTATAGTCATACAGTCATAAGTGGAAAGAGATTGGTGATGGGAACTATGAAACGATTAATAGTAGTGCAGATTCAGTAAATAGTCTGACAGTGTTGAGGGAATTATTTGTTTAGCAGAGTGATGGCCTTGGGGAAAAAACTGTTCTTGTGTCTAGTTGTTCTGGTGTGCAGTGCTCTATAGCTGCTTTGAGGGTAGGAGTTGAAACAGTTTATGTCCAGGATGCGAGGGATCTGCAAATATTTTCACGGCCCTCTTCTTGATTCGTGCAGTATACAGGTCCTCAATGGAAGGCAGGTTGGTAGCAATTATTTTTTCTGCAGTTCTAATTATCCTCTGAAGTCTGTGTTTTTCTTGTTGGGTTGCAGAACCGAACCAGACAGTTATAGAGGTGCAAATGACAGACTCAATAATTCCTCTATAGAACTGGATCAGCAGCTCCTTGGGCAGTTTGAGCGGCGCAGAAAGAACATTCTTTGTTGTCCTTTTTTAATGTTTTTGATGTTAGCTGTCCATTTGAGATCTTGCGATATGATAGAACCCAGAAATTTGAAGGTTTCTACTGTTGATACTGTGTTGTCAAGTATTGTGAGAGGTGGAAGTATGGAAGGGTTTCTCCTAAAGTCTACCACCATTTCTACAGTTTTGAGTGTGTTCAGTTCCAGATTGTTTTGGTTGCACCACAAGGCTAGTCGTTCAACCTCTTGTCTATATGCGGATTCGTCATTGTCTCGAATGAGACCAATCACTGTTGTTTCATCTGCGAACTTCAGTAGCTTAACAGATGGATCATTGGAGATGCAATCATTGGTATACAGAGAGAAGAGAAGTGGGGAGAGCACACAGCCTTGGGGGGCCCCTGTGCTAATTGTACAGGTATTTGATGTGATCTTGCTTAGCTTCACCTGCTGCTTCCTGTTTGTTAGAATAATCTGTTACAATATCCTTCCTGTTGAAGACTACTTCAGTTTCAATTGCAACATTACATGAGCACACAATAGATTTAAACTTAATGTGAACCGCTCCAATCTTGACTGCAGAAAATATGACTTCAGTAATAGAGTTGTTAATGCCTGGAATTCATTACCTGACTCTGTGGTCTCTTCCCAAAATCCCCAAAACTTTAACAAAAAACTATCTACTATTGACTTCACCCCATTCCTAAGAGGTCTGTAAGGAGTGTGCATAAGAGCACAAACATGCCTACCATTCCTGTCCTAATATTCCTTTCGATTGTATCCAATTCGTATAGCTTTTCTTTTTTTATACTTATGCTTATATATATGCTTATACATCGTATAGTTATTTCATGCTTACACTTACATATATTATTGTGACAAATAAATAAATAAAAATAATAAAATAAATAACTGGACAGCACCTTGATTGGCCCATGTGACTGTTTGAGAAGATGGAAAAACTTTTACTTTTAATTAGGTGAAAACCACAGGAATCTTTAGAGTCGGTTTTCACCAGTCTGTGCCAATAGGATATATCCAATAAAACTGTTCTTTGAGGAATCTACCTGCCTCAAAGTTCTGTTTGCTATGTGTGTATTACTTGGAACCCTGACAGTTTATTTTGAGGATGGATTGTAAGTCACTGGTTGCGAGTCGGTTGTAACTTCGAAAGCTCATTAAGCAACTGCTTGTATGTGAAGGACAACCTGCTGTTACCCTTTGCCTCTCACTGACCCGTACGCTCACACAGAGAGGGTCTTCTCAGGGTGCCGTCCGCCAAGCAATGTCGGCTGGCGGCCCCCAGGGGAAGGGCCTTCTCTTTCGGAGCTCCTACCCTCTGGAACAAACTTCCCCTTGGTTTGCGTCAACTACCTGACCTTCGGACCTTTCGCCGTGAATTGAAAACGTATTTGTTCATCCAAGCGGGACTGGCTTAATTCTTAATTTTTAATTTTTAATTTTTGAAATCTGAATTTTAATAATTTTAAATTGGGGTACTGTGTTTTATTGGGGTCAATTGGACGGTTTTACATTTAAATTTTTAAATTTTTCGGCCGTTATATAATATGTTATTTTAATTTGTTGTTTTAATATTGTAGATTGTATATTTTAATTTGGCTGTACACCGCCCTGAGTCCTTCGGGAGAAGGGCGGTATAAAAGTTTAAATAAATAAATAAATAAATTTAAATAAATAACCTATACTGTTATTTTTTTTTAACCTTTGCGATCCTTTGGGGGGGCCTCTAATTTCCCTTCCAAGCCCCCATTCTGACATTAGAACATCTTGTAAGCAAGAGATAAACGTATAAAACTGTTTTTGTTTTTGGTTTTGAATCAAAACTAAAAGCATTCGCTTCTCATCGGCCCAGGTACGTCGGATTGTGTAAATCCCGACCGCAGGCTGGAAACTTTTTGCAAAAGTAAAAATAGAATTAAATTTTCCTGCCGATGGACCTTTCTTCCCCTTTCTTTTAAAATATGTATTATTGCTTAACCTCAAACCCCTCTCAAGACCTCATTAGGGGTAGCTTTTTGCTTACAAAACCTATAGTCTTTAGGGAAGCGGTCCTTTGATGTCCTGTAATATTTTCTTTTTTTATTTTTGTAGATCCTGAATTTATCCATTGATTTGGCTCCTGCTCTGTTATCTCTCAATATGCATGAGGCCCAAGGCATCAACAGAAAACGGCTGCCTATAACAAGAGCTTAGTTGCTTAGGAATTAATGAAAAGGGGACCTGGCTTTTTTTTCTTTTCTTTTTTTTTTCCCCGTGTGAAAATTATTAGTACGGCACAGCTTGAAGACATGAACAGATCAGGGACTTAGGAGAGACGCCACACGGGACGCATAAAAACCGACGTACAACCAAGTTATCCCATTAATTCCTCCAGCAGCTTGTTTATTTGTTTGTTTTCTCCAGCCCATCCCTGCGATAGAAGAGCTGTAATTAGAAACGGGAACAACTGAACTGGAGGCCTTTTGTGTTCGGAACGTGCAACGTATCTCCAAGCCACCCGTTTCACTGTAGAACATACAGTAGGCCACAATTATCGGGAGGTTTTTTGGGAGGGGACTTGAGTACGCATTCAGGCAACACAGTTTTGTTCCTGACCTATCAGTGGATAGCATCCATTTCTAGGGAATCCAAACCCATCTGTGGTTGATTTTTTTTTTCTTTGCACAAAATACAGTAGTGGCCAAAATTGTGGAAACCTTTTGGGAAAAGTGTATTTTTGAGATTTGATGGCTGATAACACCACTTTTTTTTTTTTTTTAGTTTCACAATAATCCTATTCCACTGCTGGAATGGTCTGGGAATAGCCTAGACCTTCACCCAATTGAAGATCTATGGAGCCGACTAACGAAAATTGTTAGTCAGAAGCGACCCACCAATAAAACCCAGTTAAAAATAGAATAGAATAGAATAGAATAGAATAGAGTAGAGTAGAGTAGAGTAGAGTAGAGTAGAATAGAGTAGAATAGAATAGAATAGAATAGAATAGAATAGAATAGAATAGAATAGAATAGAATAGAATAGAATAGAATAGAATTTTTTATTGGCCAAGTGTGATTGGACACACAAGAAATTTGTTTTGGTGCAGATGGTCTCAATGTACATAAAAGAAAAGATACATTTGTCAAGAATCATAAGGTACAACACTTAATGATAGTCATAGGGTACAAATAAGCAACCAGGAAATAATATCAATATAAATGGTAAGGTTACAAGGAACAAAGTTACTGTCATACAGTCATAAGTGGAAGGAGATGGGTGATGGGAATGATGAGAAGATTAATAATAGTACAGATTTAGTAAATAGTTTGACAGTATTGAGGGAATTATTTGTTTAGTAGAGTGCTGGTGTTTGGGAAGAAACTGTTCTTGTGTCTAGTTGTTCTGGTGTGCAGAATAATAGAAGCCATCATTCAATCTTGGTTTCACATTGCAACAGCTGCAGAACTAAAAGACTTGGTTCACTCCATGGGAAGGTGTTGTAAGGCTGTAATTCATGCTAAAGGTTACCGAACTAAGGATTAACTGACGGGATAAATTTTGTATATCTCATTTTTTCTACGTCTTTCACTTTTCTTCTTTATACTGTAACTGCTATTCTAATAGCAAATCCTTCATCAAAGTTATTGCATTACATTCTTGATTAAATTATCTTTCCATTGATATACAATTTTATTTATTTATTTATTTTTATTTATTTATTTATTTATTTGTCACAACAATATATATAGGTATCATACAAAAAGATTATACAGTATATAAACATATATATGAGGAAATATAAGGAAGTATAAGCATATATATATAAGAAGAAAAAAGTACTACTCCACCCAAAAAAGTGGTGTTATTAGCTAGTTTTAGAAAATACACTTTTCCCATAAGGTTTCCACAATTTTGACCACTACTGTACAGAATAAGAGATATGGAATGGACCTTGGAGGTCTTCTAGAATAGAATAGAATAGAATAGAATAGAATAGAATAGAAGAGAAGAGAAGAGAAGAGAAGAGAAGAGAAGAGAAGAGAAGAGAAGAGAAGAGAAGAGAATTTTTTATTGGCCAAGTGTGATTGGACACACAAGGAATTTGTCTTGGTGCATATGCTGTAAGTGTACATAAAAGAAAAGATACCTTCATCAAGGTACAACATTTACAACACAAATGATGGTCAATATATCAATATAAATCATAAGGATTGCCAGCAACAAAGTTACAGTCCTACAGTCATAAGTGGAAAGAGATTGGTGATGGGAACGATGAGAAGATTAATAGTAGTGCAGATTTAGTAAATAGTTTGACAGTGTTGAGGGAATTATTTGTTTAGCAGAGTGATGGCCTTTGGGAAAAAACTGTTCTTGTGTCTAGTTGTTCTGGTGTGCAGTGCTCTATAGCGTCGTTTTGAGGGTAGGGGTTGAAAGTTTATGTCCTGGATGTGAGGGATCGGTAAATATTTTCACGGCCCTCTTCTTGATTCCTGCAGTATACAGGTCCTCAATGGAAGGCAGGTTGGTAGCAATTACTTTTTCTGCAGTTCTAATTATCCTCTGAAGTCTGTGTCTGTCTTGTTGCGTTACAGAACCGAACCAGACAGTTATAGAGGTGCAAATGACAGACTCAATAATTCCTCTGTAGAACTGCATCAGCAGCTCCTTGGGCAGTTTGAACTTACTGAGTTGGCGCAGAAAGAAGATTCTTTGTTGTCCTTTTTTAATGATATTTTTGATGTTAGCTGTCCATTTTAGAACTAATCCAACCCACTGCTCAAGCAGAGAACTTACACCAGACAAAGGGTTGTCCAGTCTCTTCTTAAGAATCTTGATCCCTAAGAACGCTCAAGGAGCCAGGAGGAAGCTTCCTTTCACTTGCTTAAATGTGTGTGAATGAGGTTCAATCTTATCATAATTCTTGTCTCAGAAAAATCCATTCATTTCAATTCAGAACAACTGAATAACGCATTTGGAAGGGACCCTGTAGGTCTTCCAGTCCAATTCCCTGCTCAACCAAGAGAACCTATACCAAGAGCTGAGGTGGCACAGTGGTTAGAATACAGTACTGCAGCAGTGGTGGGTTGCCCCTGGTTCAGACTGGTTCACAAGAACTGGTAGTAAAACTGGCAGGAGGCTCCGCCCACCGACCTCGACATCATCAGGAAGCTTCTGGGCATGCGCAGAAGCGCAAGCATGCGAGCGAGCAAAACGAGCGTCCGTGTGCGCTCCCATTGTGAACCAGTAGTAAAGGTAAGTAGAACCTACCCCTGTACTTAAGGCTACTTCAGCTGACTGCTAGCTGCAGTTCGGCAGTTCAGATCTCACCACTCAAGGTTGACTCAGCTTTCCATCCTTCCGAGGTGGGTAAAATGAGGACCCAGATTGTTGGGGGCAATAGGCTGACTCTGTAAAGCACTTAGAGAGGGCTGTAAAAGCACGATGAAGCGGTAGATAAGTCTAAGTGCAGCAGTGGGATTCAAGTCATTTAACAACCGGTTCTCTCCCCTAATGATTTCTTCCAACAACCAATTTGCCAAACTGCTCAGAAAGTTAACAACCAGTTCTCCTGAAGTGGTACGAACTGGCTGAATCCCACCACTGTCTAAGTGTTATTGCTAATAAAAGAGCCATGGTGGCTCAGTGGTTAGAGTGCAGTACCTCAGGCTACTTCTGCTGATCACCAGCTGCCAGCAGTTTGGCAGATCGAATCTCACCAGGCTCAAGGTTGACTCAGCCTTCCATCCTTCCGAGGTGGGTAAAACGAGGATCCAGACTGTTGGGGGCAATATTCTGAATCTGTAAACTGCTTAGAGAGGGCTGTAAAGCACTGTGAAGCTGTATATAAGTCTAAGTGCTATTGCCAGTGCTATTCCAGACAAGTGGCTGTCCAATCTCCTCTTAAAATCCTCCAGTGATGGAGCACCCACAACTTCTGGAGGGAAGCCGTTCCATTGATTGATTGTCATCATACGGTTTAACCTCTGGGTGGTTTTAGGAAACCAACATGATTCAGGGTATTGGATTTGGAACAAGACAAATCTAATTTCAAACCTGGGGCCCTGGAGTAACACTGAATAATAGCATAACAGAGTTAGAAGAGACCTTAGAGGTCTTCTAATCCAAACTCAAGCAGGAGACCTTGTACCTTATACCTTATACTTGCAGGCAAATGGTTGTCCAATTTCTTCTTAAGAACTTCCAGTGTTGGAGCATCCACAACTCCTGGAGGCAAATTGTTCCACTGATTAATTGTTCTAACAGTCAGGAAACTCCTCCTTAGTCCTAGGTTGGTTCTCTCCTTGATTAGTTTCCACCCATTGCTTCTTGGCCTGCCTTCAGATGCTTTGGAGAATAGGTTGATCCACCTCTTCTTTGTGGCAGCTCCTCAAATATTGGAACACTGCTATCATGTCACCTCTAGTCCTTCTTTTGATTGTGCTAGACATACTCAATTCTTGCAACCATTCTTCACATATTTTAGCCTCCAGTCCCCAGTATGACAATTGTTCTCACATCAGGGAATTTTTCCTTAGTTCTAGGTTGCTTCTCTTCTTGATGAGTTTCCATCCGTTGCTTCTTGTCCTGCCTTCAGATGCTTTGCAGAATAGGTTGATCCCACCTTTTCTTTTTGGAAGCCCCACCGATTTTGGAAGACCATGAGCATGTCACCCCTTCTCAATGCACCATTGATTCCAAAGCATTCCATTTTCTGCTTTGGCTGGTGCTTTAATTGACTCGAGTCTGGAATTCTCAAATTGCTTTTCCCACAACAAAAGAAAGCTATTAAATGAGCCTCGGATGAAAATCTGCAGTCAAGTCTCCCTCTTTTGGGGTTACAGAAAAGCAGGAGAGATCTCAAATGGTGGTCAAGAAAAGTGGGTGTTGGTCAGTGGTGAAATCCAAGGCCATAGGTCTGCTAGTGGTTTGCTCAAACCAGGCTGAACCAGTCAGATTTCACCCCTGGTGTTGGTGACCCACTAAACTATCACCATTATTTGGGATCAAAGTAATGAAAACTGGAGCTATCCTGGTAACATATAAACATATTTACATTCAGTGGTTTTTCATTCTTTTTGTTGTGGTCCGTCAGCAATCTACGGAGCTGGAGTCAGACAGCGATGAGGCTGAGGTGAGGCCAGGGCCATCGGGAAGTGAGGTGCGGACTCCAGAGCCTCCAGAGACTGATAGTAGTGAGGCAGAGAAACAGGAAGAGCCCGTTCCTAATGCATGCATGAGAAGAGCTGCCAGAAGGCAAGAGCAGCTCAAGCAGAAAGGACAACTCAGGAGTAAGGCCAAGAGATGATTGGCCCCTCCCATAAGGCTTAAAACAGACCAGCACCGGTGTTTCAGCTTTGCCAGAAAACAACGTTGTAGCTGCATCTTCTGCTTCGTCTACATCTTTGTTTTTGTGGATTCTGGACATTTGCCAGGAAGGGCCTTTGGCAGTTTGCCTAATTGGACCAAGGTTTGTGAGATAACTGAGGAATTTGTGTTAGGAGGCATTTGTTTTACTTTGAGTTGAATGACGCTGGGAATGAAGTAATTCCCAGCTGTTCAAATAAAGTTTGTTTTTCCACAGACTGTTTATTACTACCTACTTGGGCCTGGGTCACAACACTTGTTCAGTTTGAAACTAAATAGACATGGTGCTTTAATTGACTCGAGTCTGGAATTCTCAAATTGCTTTTCCCACAACAAAAGAAAGCTATTAAATGAGCCTCGGATGAAAATCTGCAGTCAAGTCTCCCTCTTTTGGGGTTACAGAAAAGCAGGAGAGATCTCAAATGGTGGTCAAGAAAAGTGGGTGTTGGTCAGTGGTGAAATCCAAGGCCACAGGTCTGCTAGTGGTTCACTCAAACCAGGCTGAACCAGTCAGATTTCACCCCTGGTGTTGGTGACCCACTAAACTATCACCATTATTTGGGATCAAAGTAATGAAAACTGGAGCTATCCTGGTAAAATATAAACATATTTACATTCAATGGTTTTTCATTCTTTTTGTTGTGGTCCGTCAGCAATCTACGGAGCTGGAGTCAGATAGCGATGAGGCTGAGGTGAGGCCAGGGCCATCGAGGTGTGGACTCCAGAGCCTCCAGAGACTGATAGTAGTGAGGAAGAGAAACAGGAGGAGCCTGTTCCTAATGCACGCATGAGAAGAGCTGCCAGAAGGCAAGAGCAGCTCAAGCAGAAAGGACAATTCGGGAGTAAGGCCAAGAGATGATTGGCCCCTCCCATAAGGCTTAAAACAGACCAGCACTGGTGTTTCAGCTTTGCCAGAAAACAACGTTGTAGCTGCATCTTCTGCTTCGTCTACATCTTTGTTTTTGTGGATTCTGGACATTTGCCAGGAAGGGCCTTTGGCAGTTTGCCTAATTGGACCAAGGTTTGTGAGATAACTGAGGAATTTGTGTTGGGAGGCATTTGTTTTACTTTGAGTTGAATGACGCTGGGAATGAAGTAATTCCCAGCTGTTCAAATAAAGTTTGTTTTTCCACAGACTGTTTATTACTACCTACTTGGGCCTGGGTCACAACACTTGTTCAGTTTGAAACTAAATAGACATGGTGCTTTTAATTGGACTACAGGTAGTCCTTGTCGTACGATGACAATTGAGCCCAACATTTCTGTTGCTAAGCGAGACATTTGTTAAGTGAATTTTATCTCATTTTCTCACAGTTCTTGCCATAGTTGTTAAGTGAATCACTGCAGTTGTTAAGTTAGTGACACGGTTGTTAAGTGAATCAGGCTTCCATATTGACTTTGCTTGCCGGAAGGTCATAAAAGGGGAACTTGTGACTCCGGGACACTGCAACCGACATAACATAACATAACATAACATAACATAACATAACATAACATAACATAACATAACATAACATAACATAACATAACATAACATAACATAACATAACATAACATAACATAACATAACATAACATAACATAACATAACATAACATCAGAGTTGGAAGGGACCTTGGAGGCCTTCTAGTCCAACCCCCTGCCCAGGCAGGAAACCCTACACCATCTCAGTCAGATGGTTATCCAACATTTTCTTAAAAATTTCCAGTGTTGGAGCATTCACAACTTCTGCAGGCAAGTCGTTCCACTTATTAATTGTTCTAACTGTCAGGAAATTTCTCCTTAGTTCTAAGTTGCTTCTTTCTTTGATCAGTTTCCACCCATTGCTTCTTGTTCTACCCTCAGGTGCTTTGGAGAACAGCCCGACTCCCTCTTCTTTGTGGCAACCCCTGAGATATTGGAACACAGCTATCATGTCTCCCCTAGTCCTTCTTTTCATTAAACTAGACATACCCAGTTCCTGCAATCGTTCTTCATATGTTTTATCCTCCAGTCCCCTAATCATCGTTGTTGCTCTTCTCTGCACTCTTTCTAGAGTCTCAACATCTTTTTTATATTGTGGCGACCAAAACTGGATGCAATATTCCAAGTGTGGCCTTACCAAGGCATTGGCACTAACACTTCACATGATCTTGATTCTATCCCTCTGTTTATGCAGCCCAGAACTGTGTTGGCTTTTTTAATAGCTGCTGCACACTGCTGGCTCATATCTAGATGGTTATCCACTAGGACTCCAAGATCCCTCTCACAGGTACTACTATTGAGCAAGGTACCACATATACGGTACCTGTGCATTTTGGTTTTTTGGCCTAAATGTAGAATCTTACTTTTTTCACTGTTGAATTTCATTTTGTTAGATAGCGCCCAATGTAAATATGAGTCAATTGCAAGCGCCTGAATTTTGATCACACGGCCACGGGGATGCTGCAAAGTTGCAAGTGTGAAAAATGGTCGTAAGTCACTTTTTTCAATGCCGTCGTAACATTGAACGGTCGCTAAATGAACTGCTGTAAGTTGAGGACTTCCTATATTGGGATGGGGGAGGATCAGGGCTCTTCACAAGCACTCAGACGGAATATTAATAATAATTTGTAGATAATCAACTGCTATTTTGCACTAAGCATGAGAAACATAAATCAAAGTGTCTTTAAATTGATGGAAAGATTAGAACCTAGGGCTGTTTTTAAACTGCAGATGTAAAACTAAGGATTTTTTTTTTTTTTACAATTTAAAGAAAGAACTTCACCCTAATTGCAAAGGGTCCATCAACCAACTTCAGCGGTTTCATTCCAGTTTGCAATAATAGAAGAATAGAATAGAATAGAATAGAATAGAATAGAATAGAATAGAATAGAATAGAATAGAATTACAGAGTTGGAAGGGACCTTCGAGGTCATCTAGTCCAACCCCCTGCCTAGGCAGGGAACCTTATACCATTTCAGACAAATGGTTATCCAACTTCTTCTTAAAAACATCCGGTGTTGGAGCATTTACTACTTCTGGAGGCATGTTTATTTTTATTTATTTTATTTGTCAAACACAACAGTATATATAAGTATAAGCATGAAATAACCATATGAATTGGATACAATCAAAGGGAACATTAGGACAGGAACGGTAGACACGCTGGTGCTCTTATGCACGCCCCTTACAGATCTCTTAGGAATGGGGTGAGGTCAATAGTAGATAGTCTTTGGTTAAAGCTTTGGGGATTTTAGGAAGAGACCACAGAGTCAGGTAGTGCATTCCAGGCATTGTGGTCTCTTCCCAATGTTGTTCAACTGATTCATTGTTCTAACTGTCAGAAAATTTCTCCTTAGTTCTAAGTTGCTTCTCTCCTTGATTCCATCCTTTGAATAGAGTAGAGAAGAGAAGGCAAGAGAAGAGAAGAGAAGAGAAGGCAAGAGAAGAGAAGAAAAGAGAAGAGAAGGCAAGAGAAGAGAAGAGAAGAGAAGGCAAGAGAAGAGAAGAGAAGGCAAGAGAAGAAAGACAAGAGAAGACAAGAGAAGACAGAAGAATAACAGAGTTGGAAGGGACCTTGGGGGTCATCAAGTCCAAGCCCTGGCTCAGGCAGTATTATCTGTTTCGTTTTAATTATGGACGCATTCATACTCAGTAGTATTGCAGGCTAATGTTTGTCTGTTTGTTTTATTTTTCTTTCACTTTTATGAGAGAAACTAAGTAACTAGATGCATGATTGTCCCAGTTCTTAATGTTTGTTTACAGGTCTTGGCTTCCGAGTTACAAAACGATTTAATTGGATGGAATTGTGTCTTTCTCTGTTTGTATCATGCCTTGCTAAAGATGTGATAACAACAACTACAACAGAGCGATAAGGATGGCTTAAGGGCAAGCACACAGAGAGCGATATTTGGTCTTAATCTTTAATAAGAGGTTTCTCTTTGAACGTCCGCAAATATTATTGTATTCTTTTGGCTTTGGCTAGATGAAAAGAAGAGAGATAGTGATGCGTAGTTTTAGAATATATGGGATTAGGCTCATAGAAAAGAGACAAACGGTACTCAACAAAGCAAAATCTATTCTTGTCTTGGTATTATGAAAGGCCCTTTCTCGTTTTTATTTGAAAAACACCCGACGAGCTTCCTGTTTCAGCCCCGAGCTCATCAGAAGCACCTGGCAGTAGAAGACCATTTTTTTCCAACTTGAATTCAGCCAGTCCATTTGCATATCATTTGCATATCAGAAGTTCCTCTTCAGGCAAGCATTCGCTATGGTAATAAAGCAGTGTGACTTTTACTGGCCAGGCTCAAGGCAGTTGACGGGATGTGACGGAAATTTTCCGTCTGGGGAAATAACTCGGCAAGCGATGTACAGCTAGTCGCCAACTTGCCTGTATTTGAATCCAAGGATGAGAGGAAAAAGGAAAGTCCTTTTGTTCGGGGTGTAGTGATGAACTTCTAAGCTGGCGTGCTGGGATGGACCTTTCTTGTTGACCCCTTCGCAATATCTGGATGCCTCCAGCCCTTCGTTCGTTGGTTTTCTGGCACTTCCTCCACACTTGGCAGCTGGCTGGGTTTGCCGCAAGGCTGCAGAACAAAAGTCAAATGGAGAAAGAGGGGAAAGGACAAAAGAAGAGAGAGGTAGGAAAGACAGAAAGAGAGAGAGAGAAAGAGAAAGAGAGAGAGAGAGAAAGTGTGAGAGAAAGAGAGAACAGGGAAAAGAGAGAGAAAAAGAAAACAAAGAAAGGAGGGGAAGAGAGAAAAACAGAAGTAGAATGAAAGGAAAAAAGACAGAAAAAGAGAAAGAGAAAGAAAAATGAGAGAAAGAAAAGAAAGAGAGAAAAAGAACACGAGAGAGAGAGAGAGAGAGAGAGAGGACAGAGAGTAAGAGAAAAAGAAGAAAATGTATGAGAAACAGAAAAGGAAAGAAAAGAAAAAAGAAAGTAAAAGACAATGAGGGAGAGAAAGAGACAGAGCATAAGTAGAATGAAAGAAAAGGCAGATAAAGAGAGAGAGGAAGAAAAAGAGCAAATGAGAGAAAGAAAATGAGAGAAAGAAGAGAGAGAGAAAGAAAATGAGAGAAAATGAGAGGAAAAGGAAAGAGAAAGAAAGAAAAGAAAGAAAAGAGAATGAGAGGGAGAGAAGAAAGTAGAATGAAAGAAAAGGCAGAGAAAGAGAGAGAGAAAGAGAGAGAAAGAAAATGAGAGAGAGAAGAAAAGAAAGAGAGAAAAACACGAGAGAGAGAGAGAGAGAGAGAGAGAGGAAGAGAAAGAGAGAGAAAGTGTGAGAGAAAGAAAAGAAAGAAAGAAAAGAAAGTAAAAGACAATGAGGGAGAGAAAGAGACAGAGCATAAGTAGAATGAAAGAAAAGGCAGATAAAGAGAGAGAGAAAGAAAATGAGAGAAAATGAGAGGAAAGAGAGAGAGAGTAAAAGGAAGTGAAAAGTGAGAGAAAGAGAGAACAGGAAAAGAGAGAAAAGAAAACAAAGAAAGGAGGGGAAGAGAGAAAGAGAAGAGAAAGAAAGAGAAAGAGAGAGAAAGAGAAAGAGAAAGAAAATGAGAGAGAAGAAAAGAAAGAGAGAGAAAAACACGAGAGAGAGAGAGAGAGAGAGAAGAGAGAGAGGAAGAGAAAGAGAGAGAAAGTGTGAGAGAAAGAAAAGAAAGAAAGAAAAGAAAGTAAAAGACAATGAGGGAGAGAAAGAGACAGAGCATAAGTAGAATGAAAGAAAAGGCAGATAAAGAGAGAGAGGAAGAAAAAGAGAAAATGAGAGAAAATGAGAGAAAATGAGAGGGAAAGAGAGGAGAGAGTAAAAGGAAGTGAAAAGTGAGAGAGAAAAAGAAAGAGAAAGAAAGAAAAGAAAGAAAAAGAGAATGAGAGGGAGAGAAGAAAGTAGAATGAAAGAAAAAGGCAGAGAAAGAGAGAGAGACAAGAGAGGAGGAAAAAAGAGAGAGAAAGAAAAGGAAGAAAAAGGAAGAAAAAAGGGGAGAAAGAGTGAGACAGAAAGAAGATTGAGAAAGGGAAGAGAAAGATTGAGAGAGGCAAGACTCTTTCTCTTGGAAGAGTTCAAAGCAAGAGAGAGAGAGAGAGAGAGAGAGAAAGAAAGAAAGAAAGAAAGAAAGAAAGAAAGAAAGAAAGAAAGAAAGAAAGAAAGAAAGAGAGGAAGGGAGGGAGGGAGGGAGGGAGGGAGCGAAAGGAAGGCAGATGAATTCATGCTTTAAACCAGCTATTCTTTGTCCACATTGTACCAGTTAATGCACTGCATTATTTTCAACAATAGCAAAGTTTAGGGAAAGAGCTCCACTATTTAATTCTCCATCAGGGCTTCCAGATTTGACTCTGGCATTAGAAAAGCTGCAGAAGCAATAACTAACTCTACCACTGCTGGCAGACCAGCTGTACAAAGGTCCAACAGAGGTCCAGAGACTAGCTGGAACCTAGAAAGCCCTTTATACCTAGAGCTGCAGAGTCAGGCAGAAGCTTAAGGGATCCAAATTATATGCTCATGATCAGATATACCATCATTCACAATCGTTGGCCTGTCTTGCACTCGTCCTCACGGAGAGGAACTTTGAGGGATTCAAATGCCACCCAGACCTGGCATGAAATGGCCTGGAACTAGGTGGCAGAATGCTATTAAATATTTAACTGGGGTGGGGTGGGCGACAAAAAAGTCATATCCACGAGAGCTGCTTTTTCCAGTACATGCAAACGAAATAAAGTGACATTTACTTTGTAGTTTAAATCTTATGCACCAAGACAAATTCCTTGTGTGTCCAATCACACTTGGCCAAGTGTGTCCAATCACACTGTAAACCACACAGTTCAATCACAACTATTTATTTATGTATTTATCTATTTATGTATTTATTTATTTGTCAATCATATATAAGATAACAGGTAAAAGTATAAACATAATTTGGATACATGAAAAGAGTAAGTAAAAAAGGAATATTAGGACAGGGATGGTAGGCACGTTGGTGCATTTATGCACGCCCCTTACAGACCTCTTAGGAATGGGGTGAGGTCAACAGTAGACAGTTTAAGTTTAGGGGGTTTGGGGAAGAAACTACAGAGTCAGGTAATGCATTCCAGGCGTTGACCAGTCTGTTGCTGAAGTCGTATTTTCTGCAATCGAATTTGGAGCAATTTATCTTGAGTTTGTATCTATTATTTGTTCGTGTATTGCTATGGTTGAAGCTGAAGTAGTCATTTGACAGGTAGGACATTGTGGTAGATAATTTTATGTACTATGCTTAGGTCAGACTGAAGTCTGCATAGTTCTAAGTTGTCTAAGCCCAAAATTTGGAGTCTGGTGGCATAAGGTATTTTATTGCGAGCAGAGGAGTGGAGGATTCTTCTTGTGCAATATCTCTGGACTCTCTCGATTGTATTTATGTCCGATATGCAATGCGGGTTCCAGGCAGATGAGCTGTATTCAAGAATTGGTCTAGCAAATGTTTTGTACGCTCTAGTTAGTAGTACAATATTACCAGAGAAGAAGCTACGCAAGATTAGGTTAAGAACTCTTAGTGCCTTTTTGGCAATGTTGTTACAGTGGGCTCTGGCACTTTGATCTTTAGAAATGAGTACTCCAAGGACCTTGATAGAGTGAGGGTCATCTACAAGGTCATGTCCATCTAATTTGCATTTTATGTTTTGATTTTTTTTTGCCAATGTGCAAGGCGGAGCATTTGTTGGTTGAGATTTGAAGTTGCCACTTGTTAGACCAGGGGTCTCCAACCTTGGCCACTTTAAGACTTGTGGACTTTAACTCCCAGAATTCCTCAGCCAAGGTTGGAGACCCCTGTGTTAGACCAATCTGACACATAAGTCAAGGTCTTTTTGAAGGGTAGTTGCATTGTCTGTAGTGTACTGAAGATGGGCAAGCAAGTCTATAACACCCAGGTAAGACCAGACTTGAAATATTGCATTCAGTTTTGGAAGTGTCTTGGCGACGTTTCGACGAAGTCTCATTCGTCATCTTCAGGCTTCAGCTTCATGCTTCTGGGAGCAATGTGAGCAACATTGTGAGCAACATTCAACATTCAATGTGAGCAACATTCTGGGAGCAATGTGAGCAATATTGCTCAGAGAAGCACGAAGTTGAAGCCTGAAGATGACGAATGAGGCTTCGTCGAAACGTCGCCAAGACACTTCCAATTTTATGCAGGAGAAAACCAATAACCAAAGAGCTACATATATATATATATATATATATATATATATATATATATATATATATATATATATATATATATATATATATATATATATATATATATATATATATATATATATTTGTTTTCTGAGGTTTTCACGGGTGTTTAGAGGTCTTTGTTGTTGGTTTTCTCCGTGTACAATTTTACACGGGAGAAAACCAATAACCAAAGAGCTATATATATATATATATATATATATATATATATATATATATATGTGTGTGTGTGTGTGTGTGTGTGTGTGTGTGTGTGTGTGTGTGTGTGTGTGTAAAGATGTTGAGACCAGGAGTGGGCTTCAAAAATTTTAGGAAAGAGTTCTCTGCGTGGTTGCTGGGTGGGCATGGCCATGGTGGGCATGGCCTACTCAGCCACCTGCACCACGGGAATGGGGGGTGTTTTTGTCTTTCCCGAGCTCCTGAAACTTTCCTCAAACCTCTGGGAGAGTGAAAAGGGCCTCCCCAGGCTCCGGAGGCTCTTTGGAGGCTGGAAATGGGTCCGTTTCCGGCCTGCCTGCACTTCCAGTAGGCCCATTTTTCACCCTCCGTGAGCCTCCACATGGACCCTGCACTTACCTCCATCCAAAATGGGCCACGTGGCGACTCCTGGGAGGAGAGGGGTGGGGCCAGCCAGGAGTGGAATTTTGGAGTTCTCCGAACTGCACAGAATCTTAGCTAGAGGTTCTCCCGAACCCCTGCGAACCCCCCAGCAGCCCACCCCTGGTTAAGACTCTAGAAAAAGTGCAGAGAAGAGCAACCAAGATGATTATGGGACTGGAGGCTAAAGCATACAAAGAACGGTTGAGTAATTGGACAAGTCTAGTTTAATGAAAAGAAGGACAAGGGGTGACATGATAGCAATCTTCCAATGTCTCAGGGGCTGCCACTAAGAAGAGGGGATCAATCTATTCTTCAGAGCACCTGAACACAGGAGAAGAAACCAATGGATGAAGATTAATCAAGGAAACACCCAACCTAGGACTTAGGAGAAATTTCCTGACAGCAGAAATGGCTTGCCTTGAGAAGTTGTGATTACTCCATCGTTGGAGGTTTTCAAGAAGAGATTGGAAAGCCGTTTGTTTGAAATGGTATAGGATTTCCTGCCTGAGCAGAGGGTTGGACTAGAAGACCTCCAAGGTACTCTGTTATTCTGTTCAATCCAATAAATAAATAACAAGAAGGTTGATCATGTTTGGGGAGCTGGGTCAGAACAAGTCTACTGCTTTTGAATTGTGGTGCTGGAGAAGACTTTTAAGAGTCCCTTGGACTGTAAAGAGATCCAATCAGCCAATCCTAAAGAAAATCAACCCTGGATGTTCTTTGGAAGGACAGATCCTGAAGCTCAAATATTTTGGCCACCTAATGAGAGAACTCCTTGGAGAAGACCCTGATGCTGGGAAAGATTGAAGATAAAAGGAGAATGACTTTTGGGGCGAGGGCATAAAGGGACGCCCAGCCAATCTCATTGTACACCTGTTGTATTCTGACAATAAAGGTTTGAGTTCAATTGAATTGAATTGACAGCGGATGAGATGGTTACGTAGTGTCATCGACAGTGGCCATGAGTTTGGACGGACTCAGGGAGACAATAATGGAAAGGAAGCCTGCCATGTTGTGACCCATGGGGTGTTGAAGAATCAGACATGTTTTAGTGACTGAACAAGAAGAAAGGAAGGAAGGAAGGAAGGAAGGAAGGAAGGAAGGAAGGAAGGAAGGAAGGAAGAAAGAAAGAAAGAAAGAAAGAAAGAAAGAAAGAAAGAAGGATGGAAGGAGGAAGGAAGGAAGGAAGGAAGAGAGAGAGAAAGAAAGGAAGGAAGGAAGGAAGGAAGGAAGGAAGGAAGGAAGGAAAAAATGAAAGAAACAAAAAGAAGGAAGGAAGGAAAGAAGGAAAAAAGACAAAAGAAAAAGAAAGAAAGAAAGAAAGAAAGAAAGAAAGAAAGAAAGAAAGAAAGAAAGAAAGAAAGAAAGAAAGAAAGAAAGAGAATCAGGAGATAAGGAAGAGACACCAGCTCATATAATCACTTCCAACAAAACTGTGGTCCCATCAGCCTTGGAGGTAAAGGTGACATTATTCAAGGTTTGGTTTTTCAAATGGAGGAAAAAATGGTTGACCAAGGTGGGAGAAAGTGGAATTTGACATTCCCCTAAGCCTCAGAATTAATTGATTGAAACTTCCAGGAAAAAAAGTAAGGATCAGCTAAAGGAAAAACAGACTACCAATGGGAAGCGTCTTATGTATATCTGTAGAAATTGGTAGATGTTTGGGCAGAAATCTGTGTGTGTCTTTGCGAGTGCACGAGAATGCACACTAATGAAATTCTTTATTGTCTCATATACTTATGATTCTGTATAATTTGGAGAAAACTGATACAATTCCCACAGTTATTATATATTTTGATTGCCTTCTTTTTTAATATCATTTTTTACTGTAGAAAATTTTAACAAGATGAAAACAACACAAGTATTGGAAAAGAAACAAAGAAAATAAAAGGGAATGGTGAATAAGAAGGAAAAATAGAAAAAAAGAAAGCAAGAAAAGATTGTGAAGAGACAGTTTGTGCTCTTTAGACAGGTGTTATAAATACATCTATCTTTTACCCTCTTTTTCTAAGATTACATTATATATATATATATTTGTTTTCTGAGGTTTTCACAGGTGTTTGTATGTAGGTCTTTGGTTGTTTGGGTTTTCTCCCGTGTAAAATTGGAAATGTCTTGGCAACGTTTTGATGAAGTCTCATTCGTCATCTTCAGGCTTCAGCTTCGTGCTTCTGCTCCCAGAAGCACGAAGCTGAAGCCTGAAGATGACGAATGAGACTTCGTCGAAACGTCGCCAAGACACTTCCAATTTTACGTGGGAGAAAACCCGAATAACCAAAGACCTACATACAAACACCCGCGAAAACCTCAGAAAACCTCAGAAAAAAGCTTATAGAATATATATATTCTATAAGCGATCCTGTATAATCCTTAAACCCATAAATCACAAGTACATTTTTGAGCAAAAAATTTCCATAAGGGGTTTCTCTTCCCTTAAAAATGTAAACAGATGATGAGAGAGAGAAAAAGAAAGAGTGGGGGGGGGGGAGAGAAGAACTTTCACTGATAGACAGACATTTAGGTTGTCTGAAATAGTATAGGGTTTCCTGCCTGAGCAGGTGGTTGGACTAGAGCTTTGCTGGCTGAGGGACTCTGGGAGTTGCAGTCCACAAGTCTTAAAGGGACCAAGGTTGGAGACCCCTGGACTAAAAGACCTCCAAGGTCCCTTCCAACTCTGTTATTCTGTTAGAAAGTGAGAAGGAATCCTTCTCCAATCAAACAAATTAATTTTGCCATTTCTGCTCGTTCGGTCATCTTCACCTACCATGTTTGGTATTTCAGGGCCTTTATACATACATACATACATACATACATACATACATACATACATTCGTGTGTGTGTGTGTGTGTGTGTGTGTGTGTGTTCCATGGGTTGATTCAGAAGTGGGTGTCACAAAATTTTACCACCAGTTCGCTGTGCACCAAAAATGTGAGCGTGCCAGAAAACATGGCTAAATAGGATGGCATAGCGCCGGGACCCACCCGCAGATCGCCACTACTGGATCTCCCAAACCGGTCGTAACCGGCTGAATACTACCAGTGGGTTGATTGTTCTCACTGTCAGAAAATTTTTCCTTATTTCTGGGTTGAAATTCTCCTTGTTCAGTTTCCATCCATTATTCCTTATCTGGCCTTCAGGTGGTTTGGAGAACAGCTTGACCCCTTCCTCTCTGTGGCAGACCCTGAAATATTGGAATGCTGGTATCATGTCTCCCCTAGTCCTTCTTTTCACTAGTTCCTGCAACCGTTCATCGTATGTTTTCGCCTCCAGTCCCCCTAATCATCTTGGTTGCTCTTCTCTGCACTCTTTCTAGAGTCTCAACCAGAGGTGAAATTCAATTTTTTTTCCCTACTGGTTCTGTGGGTGTGGCTTGATGGGCATGGCAGGGAAGGATATTGCAAAATCTCCACTCCCACCCCACTCTGTGGCCAGCCAGTGGTATTATTTGCTGGTTCTCCAAACTACTCAAAATTTCCACTACCGATTCCCCAAACTGCTCAAAATTTCTGCTACCGGTTCTCCAGAACCTGTTAGAATTTGCTGGATTTCACCCTTGGTCTCAACTTCTTTTTATATAGCTTGGTGAGCAAAACTAGATGCAGCATTCTAGGTCTGATCTTACTAAGGTTTTATAGAATGGTAGTAATATCTCTATTATGCACAATATAGAATTAGAAGAGTGAGACAAATTGTGGGATAGAAACTATAAATTAACAATGGCAGTTGCCTATAAAGAAAATTTGTATAAAATGTTCCAGAGATGGCACTTGGCACCAGCGAGAATGGCGAAAATGTTTCTAAATTTACCACTGAATTGCTGGAGATGTAGTTACAAGCTAGGCACATACTACCATATGTGGTGGATGTGCCCCAAGATAAAAAAAAATGGTGAAAAATTAAAAATTGTTTGGAGGAAATTACCCAATTAAAAATGGAATTTAAACCAGAACTTTATTTATTAGGAATAATTAACCCAAAAATAGACAAATCTTTACACTATCTAATACTTCATATATTAACAGCAGCAAGGATTGAATGGAAACAAAACAATATACCAGGAGAGGAAATGATAATTCGAAAAATTCTACAATGTGCAGAAATGGATAAGATGACGCTGGAAATTAAGGAAAGGGAAGAGTCGGAATACTACAAAGTGTGGAATAAATTATATGATTGGTTAGAAAAAAGAAATCAAAATTATACATCGGAATGTTAATCTAATGAAGTTAAAATTAAGAAGTGTAAACCATTGAATTGTGTTAACCAGATAAGGACGGATTGGTAAATAGAAACCAATGTAAATATAAGCATGTAGAGGAATGAGTAAATAAGAACAGAGAATATATATCATCGCCAATACGGCAAGCTGTAAAATATGTAATATTATGTCTGTTATGTGTTTTTAATGATTTTTCCTTATTTCTGGGTTGAAATTCTCCTTGTTCAGTTTCCATCCATTATTCCTTATCTGGCCTTCAGGTGGTTTGGAGAACAGCTTGACCCCTTCCTCTCTGTGGCAGACCCTGAAATATTGGAATGCTGGTATCATGTCTCCCCTAGTCCTTCTTTTCACTAGTTCCTGCAACCGTTCATCGTATGTTTTCGCCTCCAGTCCCCCTAATCATCTTGGTTGCTCTTCTCTGCACTTTTTCTAGAGTCTCAACCAGAGGTGAAATTCAAAATTTTTCCTTATTTCTGGGTTGAAATTCTCCTTGTTCAGTTTCCATCCATTATTCCTTATCTGGCCTTCAGGTGGTTTGGAGAACAGCTTGACCCCTTCCTCTCTGTGGCAGACCCTGAAATATTGGAATGCTGGTATCATGTCTCCCCTAGTCCTTCTTTTCACTAGTTCCTGCAACCGTTCATCGTATGTTTTCGCCTCCAGTCCTCTAATCATCTTGGTTGATCTTCTTTGCACTTTTTCTAGAGTCTCAACCAGAGGTGAAATTCAAAATTTTTCCTTATTTTGTTTTTAAAATTAAAATTGTTTGGAGGAAATTACCCAATTAAAAATGGAATTTAAACCAGAACTTTATTTATTAGGAATAATTAACCCAAAAATAGACAAATCTTTACACTATCTAATACTTCATATATTAACAGCAGCAAATATTGCTGTCACATATGGATGGAAACAAAACAGTATACCAGGAAAGGAAATGATAATTCGAAAAATTCTACAATGTGCAGAAATGGATAAGATGACGCTGGAAATTAAGGAAAGGGATGAGTCGGAATACTACAAAGTGTGGAATAAATTATATGATTGGTTAGAAAAAAGAAATCAAAATTATACATCGGAATGTTAATCTAATGAAGTTAAAATTAAGAAGTGTAAACCATTGAATTGTGTTAACCAGATAAGGATGGATTGGTAAATAGAAACCAATGTAAATATAAGCATGTAGAGGAATGAGTAAATAAGAACAGAGAATATATATCATCGCCAATACGGCAAGCTGTAAAATATGTAATGTTAGGTCTGTTATGTGTTTTAATGATTTTTCCTTATTTCTGGGTTGAAATTCTCCTTGTTCAGTTTCCATCCATTATTCCTTATCTGGCCTTCAGGTGGTTTGGAGAACAGCTTGACCCCTTCCTCTCTGTGGCAGACCCTGAAATATTGGAATGCTGGTATCATGTCTCCCCTAGTCCTTCTTTTCACTAGTTCCTGCAACCGTTCATCGTATGTTTTCGCCTCCAGTCCCCCTAATCATCTTGGTTGCTCTTCTCTGCACTCTTTCTAGAGTCTCAACCAGAGGTGAAATTCAAAATTTTTCCCTACTGGTTCTGTGGGTGTGGCTTAGTGGGCATGGCAGAGAAGGATATTGTAAAATCTCCGCTCCCACCCTACTCTGGGGCCAGCCAGTGGTATTATTTGCCGGTTCTCCAAACTACTCAAAATTTTCACTACCGATTCTCCGAACTGCTCAAAATTTTCCCTACTGGTTCTGTGGGTGTGGCTTGATGGGCATGGCAGAGAAGGATATTGCAAAATCTCCACTCCCACCCCACTCTGTGGCCAGCCAGTGGTATTATTTGCCGGTTCTCCAAACTACTCAAAATTTCTGCTACCGGTTCTCCAAACTACTCAAAATTTTCCCTACTGGTTCTGTGGGTGTGGCTTGATGGGCATGGCAGGGAAGGATATTGCTGTCACATATGGATGGAAACAAAACAATATACCAGGAGAGGAAATGATAATTCGAAAAATTCTACAATGTGCAGAAATGGATAAGATGACGCTGGAAATTAAGGAAAGGGAAGAGAGCAGAAGTTCAAAAAGCATTTCGAAGATGTAAGTTGCACTGGATGGAAGGCAGGTTTTTTGGGTTTTTTTTGGTTATATATAAGCAAAACAGCATTCGGTGATTTACGCTTTAATTTATTCTGAGTCTCTCTCTTTCTCTCTCTCATTTTCCCTACTTTTCTCTCTCTCATTCTCCCTGCTTCTCTCTCTCTCTCATTTTCCCTGTTTCTCTCTCTCTCTCATTTTCCCTGTTTCTCTCTCTCTCTCTCTCTCTCTCATTTTCCCTGATTTTCTCTCTGTCTCATTCTCTCTCTGTCTCATTCTCTCTCTCTCTCTCTCTCTCTCTCTCTCCCTCCCTCCCTCCCTCCCTCCGGACTGTGTGTGTCTGTCTCTGTGTGTGTGCATGTAAAGAAGATGCCCACGTTTAGTTGTGACCATTCTCCCCCCTGGAATTGCAAGGAAAGCTCCAAAGTTTGCTTTATGTAGCTGTTAAACAATACGAATTATGACTGATCCAAACATTTACACCAGGGTACTGTCCAATCTCCAGCTGCCCATTGATAGTGGCAGGGTTGGTAATACAGAGGTAGTCCTTGATGTACGACTACAATTAAACCCAACGTTTCTGTTGCTAAGCCAGATAGTTTGCTAAGTAAATATTGCCCCATTTTTCCCCTAGTTGTTTAGTGAATCGCTGCGGTTGTTAAGTTTGTAACGCGGTTGTTAAGTGAATCTGCATTCCTCATTCACTTTGCTCCGCAGAAGGTCACAAAAGGGGATCAGAGGATCAAAGGACACTGCCACCGTCATAAATATGTGTCAGTTGTCATTGTAATTTTGAGTGGTCACTAAATGAATGGTTATAAATCAAGGAATACATGTAGGGAGTCATAAGTATCCAAGCTGAAAGCAGTTCCAATAACATGGATGAAGCCCGAGACTTTAGAAATTAAAAAGGTACACATTTTGGGGAAGTCAGACTACAAACCAAGAATCACGTATCTATTAGGCAATATTGTGACTGACTTTTCAAAAGGAGAAATGAAGAAAAGACAGAAATTAATGCATCAAAAAAAATGGCAAGAGACAAAAGTATTATTTTTTGAATTATTAACAGACAAAAATATTACTGTCCCTGGCTTCTGGGTGGCGCCATCTTTCTCGCTGGGTGCCAATTTATGGCACTCCGCATTGAATACCGTAAAAGCCGGATTTAACAACTGATCCCGGCTTCATTTCTCTCTGTCTCATTCTCTCTCTGTCTCATTCTCTCTCTCTCTCTCTCTCTCTCTCTCTCCCTCCTCCCTCCCTCCCTCCCTCCGGACTGTGTGTGTCTGTCTCTGTGTGTGTGCATGTAAAGAAGATGCCCACGTTTAGTTGTGACCATTCTCCCCCCTGGAATTGCAAGGAAAGCTCCAAAGTTTGCTTTATGTAGCTGTTAAACAATACGAATTATGACTGATCCAAACATTTACACCAGGGTACTGTCCAATCTCCAGCTGCCCATTGATAGTGGCAGGGTTGGTAATACAGAGGTAGTCCTTGATGTACGACTACAATTAAACCCAACGTTTCTGTTGCTAAGCCAGATAGTTTGCTAAGTAAATATTGCCCCATTTTTCCCCTAGTTGTTTAGTGAATCGCTGCGGTTGTTAAGTTTGTAACGCGGTTGTTAAGTTTGTAACGCGGTTGTTAAGTGAATCTGCATTCCTCATTCACTTTGCTCCGCAGAAGGTCACAAAAGGGGATCAGAGGATCAAAGGACACTGCCACCGTCATAAATATGTGTCAGTTGTCATTGTAATTTTGAGTGGTCACTAAATGAATGGTTATAAATCAAGGAATACATGTAGGGAGTCATAAGTATCCAAGCTGAAAGCAGTTCCAATAACATGGATGAAGCCCGAGACTTTAGAAATTAAAAAGGTACACATTTTGGGGAAGTCAGACTACAAACCAAGAATCACGTATCTATTAGGCAATATTGTGACTGACTTTTCAAAAGGAGAAATGAAGGAAAGACAGAGATTAATGCATCAAAAAAAAAAAAAATGGCAAGAGACAAAAGTATTATTTTTTGAATTATTAACAGACAAAAATATTACTGTCCCTGGCTTCTGGGTGGCGCCATCTTTCTCGCTGGGTGCCAATTTATGGCACTCCGCATTGAATACCGTAAAAGCCGGATTTAACAACTGATCCCGGCTTCATTTCTCTCTCTGGTTGAAAGAGAGAGACAGAGCAAGGGGGAGGAATTGGGTAGATTCCCCTAGGGGCTTTGTTTTTGTAATACAAAGTCCTGAACGGTGAATCCCCTTATTTACCCCTCCCCCACCTCCAGTATTCTCTGCGCTCCTGAAAAAGCAGGAAAAGAGGAAGATGTCCACTTCTGCTAGCAATTGATTTTTTTTGTGGATACGAAAAGCAGGCGGAACGAATGTGAGGAGCAATTATTGGTTTGCAAGTATTTTTGATTTTCTGACTTCCGCCCCCCCTTCAGTTTCGTTTTAGAGAAACTGAAAGCAGAGCGATACATCAAAGGGAGCTTTGCTGTTGAATCGAAACTGAATGGAGATTTTATCTTATTGTGTTTGACTGTGGACTGTTGGATTATATTACGCTGTTTAAGTACTTACAAGGATTCTCAGCAGGAATTTTGTTATGGAGGTCCTTTCAGAAGAATGGGTTCGGGACGTTATACAGGACTACACAGAAAGAATGTATTTAATTATTCAAAAATACAAATTGATAAAAAATGGGGACGTTTTGGATGAGAGTTTGGAGCAAATTAACCAGTGCAATTATTCGGAAAATGGAATGGAGGATATACAAATAAAAGTGGATAAATATGAAGATTTGATTGTGAAGAAACAAGGTGATCTAAAGAAGTTTTCTTTAAATAGTTTGGATGAGCTGCCTGAATTTGTGCTACAGGAGATTGTCCCTCAAATGGAAAAGACTCACAAGCTTAATGTTTCCCAAGAGTTCTCTTTTTGGACTGATGGAATATACGGCAGTAATTTTTGGATTTCTGGACATAAGGAATTACTAGGAAATATTGTGATTGACTTTTAAAAGGAGCAACGAAGGAAAGACAGAGATTAATGCACCAAAAAATGGCAAGAGACAATAGTATTATTTTTGAAACAAGGTTTTTAAAATATTAATAGACAAAAATATTTGTGTCCCGAAAGAATTATATGGTTATATGGTTATAGAAGCTATAAGGAGATATTCTCTGAATTGGATTGGATTTTTATGTTTTAGCTGGTTTTAAAATATTTTAGGATTAATTTGTTCTATTGATCTATATATTTTATTATTGTTTATTGTTAATTTTTTGAAGGATTTTGGTTATGTAAGGAGGAAGTCAGAGCTAGAGAGGGAGAATTGGTATAATAGTTTTGGGGAAAAAATTTTTTTTAGCATATGTTTGTTTTATTTTTAACTATACCTTGTGTTTGTTCCAGGAAGCCGGGGGGGGGAGGGGGGGGTTTGTGAAGGGAAAGGGGTTGGGGGGAAAGGGGGAAAAAAATTTTGTAAAACTTTTTGAATAAAAAAAAAAATAAAAAAAAATATTACTGTCCCTGAAAGACAATATGTGAGGAAGATCTGGAAGAAATGGGTTGATTATATGTTTTATATCTATTATAAAAGACTAGGTATTTGGATTTATACTGGATTTTGACAAGGATGGACTAAATTTGAATAGCTACTGTAATTCTTGGTATTGAAATTTTATAATGTGTTGTACTTTGAATAAAATATTTTTGAAAGAGTTTATGTAAGAAAGACCTGGGGGAAAAATTATATGGTTATAGAAGCTATAAGGGAGATATTCTTTGAATTGGATTGGATTTTTATGTTTTAGTTGGTTTTAAATACTTTAGGATTAATTTGTTTTATTGATTTACATATTTTGTTATTCTTAATTGTTATTTTTTTTTTTTTCTTGAAGGATTTTGGTTGTGTTAGGAGGAAGTCAGAGCTAGAGAGGGAAAATTGGTATAATAGTTTTGGGGAAAATCTTCTTAGCATATGTTTGTTTTATTTTTAACTATATCTTGTGCTTCATCCGGGAAGTCAGGGGAGGGGAGGGATTAGTGAAGGGAGGGGTTGGGGGGAAAGGGGGAAAAAAATTTTGTAAAACTTTTTGAATAAAAAAAAAAAAAAATATTACTGTCCCTGAAAGACAATATGTGAGGAAGATCTGGAAGAAATGGGTTGATTATATGTTTTATATCTATCATAAAAGACTAGGTATTTGGATTTATACTGGATTTTGACGAGGAAGGACTAAATTTGAATAGCTACTGTAATTCTTGGTATTGAAATTTTATAATGTGTTGTACTTTGAATAAAATATTTTTGAAAGAGTTTATGTAAGAAAGACCTGGGGGAAAAATTATATGGTTATAGAAGCTATAAGGGAGATATTCTTTGAATTGGATTGGATTTTTATGTTTTAGTTGGTTTTAAATACTTTAGGATTAATTTGTTTTATTGATTTACATATTTTGTTATTCTTAATTGTTAATTTTTTTTATTTTTTTTTTCTTGAAGGATTTTGGTTGTGTTAGGAGGAAGTCAGAGCTAAAGAGGGAAAATTGGTATAATAGTTTTGGGGGAAAATCTTCTTAGCATATGTTTGTTTTATTTTTAACTATACCTTGTGCTTCATCCGGGAAGTCAGGGGGGAGCGATTAGTGAAGGGAGGGGGTTTGGGGGGAAAGGGGGAAAAATTTTTTTGTAAAACTTTTTGAATAAAAAAAAAAATAAAAAAAAATATTACTGTCCCTGAAAGACAATATGTGAGGAAGATCTGGAAGAAATGGGTTGATTATATGTTTTATATCTATTATAAAAGACTAGGTATTTGGATTTATACTGGATTTTGACGAGGATGGACTAAATTTGAATAGCTACTGTAATTCTTGGTATTGAAATTTTATAATGTGTTGTACTTTGAATAGAATATTTTTGAAAGAGTTTATGTAAGAAAGACCTGGGGGAAAAATTATATGGTTATAGAAGCTATAAGGGAGATATTCTTTGAATTGGATTGGATTTTTATGTTTTAGTTGGTTTTAAATACTTTAGGATTAATTTGTTTTATTGATTTACATATTTTGTTATTCTTAATTGTTTATTTATTTTTTTCTTGAAGGATTTTGGTTGTGTTAGGAGGAAGTCAGAGCTAAAGAGGGAAAATTGGTATAATAGTTTTGGGGGACAATCTTCTTAGCATATGTTTGTTTTATTTTTAACTATACCTTGTGCTTCATCCGGGAAGTCAGGGGGGGGCGGGAGGGATTAGTGAAGGGAGGGGGGTTGGGGGGGAATTTTTTGTAAAACGTTTTGAATTAAAAAAAAAAAAGAATCACGTATGGCAGTTCTTCAAAGCTGAGTGTCATGCCCCTGTCGGAGTCTGAATCCGAAGGGGAAGAGGAACGGCTGACAGACAGTGAGAGAGAGAGGATCCGTTGGCTGTGGAAGAAACTGGGGAAGGGCAAAGTCAGGCTGGGCAGAGCAGGGGAGAGGTAGAACAAGGGAGAGGGGGTTCAGATGAAGACCAAGGCCTACCCCCTCCCTCATCCTAGGCAGTGCAGGGAAGAACGGAGAAGAGAGCAACATAGGTTGCGTGGCTTACGAGGGAGGAAAGGGACCCAATCCTCTTTACAAGGAATAGCTGCTGATAGAATTTAAAAGGAGAGGCAAATGGGAGGGGTGGTTGTAGGGAACAAACTCTGAGTTCATCTGGTGTTTATTTGAATCCTGGCATCCTCCCAACTGGTTTGATTTATTGCTGTGCTACTTTACTTGTAGAATTCCTTATTTTGCTTGCCCTGCCCGATTAATTACCTGGTCTTGCCTTGTTGGATTTTTTGTTAGAAGTTTTCTGCTTACAACATTTGGGACTGAAGAATTGCCAGCCAAAGACTAGTACAGGTTGGTGGAAGAGATCTCTCTCCAGGCCAGAGAGTTGAAAGGGACATTGAGGGCACAGTTGATGATAATAAAGGTATCGGTTCTCTGGCTGTGTTGTTTTTTTTTATTATTTGCATTTATATCCAGCCCTTCTCCGAAGACTCAGGGCGGCTTACACTATGTCAAGCAATAGTCTTCATCCATTTGTATATTATATACAAAGTCAACTTATTGCCCCCAACAATCTGGGTCCTCATTTTACCTACCTTATAAAGGATGGAAGGCTGAGTCAACCTGGTGCCTGGTGGGACTTGAACCTGCAGTAATTGCAAGCAGCTGCTGTTAATAACAGACTGTCTTAGCAGTCTGAGCCACTCAGAGGCTGTGTTGCCTTTGTGTCACGCCTCGGGTCATCACACTGAGTTCTTTATTCTTCTATACCAGGGGTGTCAAACTAGATTTCTTCGAGGACTGGATCAGCATTGCACTTCTCCTCCATGGGCCGGCCAAGGGGTGGGGTTGGGGTAGAGGGAGACAGGACAGATGCCTCCTGCAGCACCCTGCCAGCCAAAATAGGGCACAGGGGGGAGCGTGAGGTCCCACACGCCCCATTTTCAGCCAGGACAGCCTCCTGCAACAGTTTGCCAGCAAAAATGGGGGGGGGGGGACACACAAGGCCACTCATGACCCGTTTCAGCCGGCAGAATGCTGCAGGCCAAAAATGGGGTGCAGGGGAGCCATGTGCAGTTTCCCCATGCCCTGTTTTTGTTCTGACTCCTTCCCCACTTCGAAGCAACGAACTGGCTTTCAGCCAGTGGATTCACGGCTCTTATCAGTCCTGGCAGAGAAATCACAGCTGCTTGCCAAAGTTCAAACAAATGACTCACAGAGTAAGACTTTCAGCTCTCTTTGAAACGGTTCAGCTATTTTTTCCTTCCCGTGAAATGAGAGCAGTCCCAAAGCTCCTTATATATCCTGTGGGGTGGGACTCCTGTCCTACCCTTCCCTTTGATGACGCCACCTCTCTAATCTTCTAAAGTGCGAGTCGATCCAAGCTTGATTATTATTATTATCAGCTGGGTCTGAAGGCGTAGCCTGGGGAAGGGAGGAATCAGGGGATGACGGCCTCATTACGTCCTCCAACTGGTCTGGTTCTGGCTCCTGGAGCCGGGGCAAAGGAATTGGTGCTCCCGAGGTAAGCCTTATCGGCCCTTCACCCTCACTCTCGGAGTCACTTTCGGGCATGGGGCCAGGTTTGGGGACTGGAGTCAAAACACTTTTGGCTGCCAGAGGCACCGCGGGCCAGTCTCTTCCTATTTCAAGGTCAGCCCTGTGGGCCAGATTTAAACACCCCGTGGGCTGGATCTGGCATGCAGGCCTTGAGTTTGACACCCCTGTTCTATTTGTTGTTAGTTGTGAAGTCGTGTGCGACCCATCACGACCCCATGGACAACATTCCTCCAGGCCTTCCTGTCCTCTACCATCCTCTGGAGTCCATTTAAACTCATGCCTACTGCTTCAGTGACTCCATCCAGCCACCTCATTCTCTGTCGTCCCCTTCTTCTTTTGCCCTCAATCTTTCCCAGCATTAGGCTCTTCTCCAGTGAGTCCTTCTTTCTCATTAGGTGGCCAAAGTATTTCAGTTTCATCTTCAGGATCTGGCCTTCTAAAGAGCAGTCAGGGTTGATCTCCTCTAGAACTGACTTGTTTGTTCGCCTTGCAGTCCAAGGGACTCGCAGGAGTCTTCTCCAGCACCAGAGTTCAAAGGCCTCAATTCTTTGGCGCTCAGCCTTTCTTATGGTCCAACCTTCACAGCCATACATTGCAACTGGGAAAACCATAGCCTTGACTATACACACTTTTGTTGGCAGGGTGATGTCTCTGCTTTTTAGTACGCTGTCTAGATTTGCCATAGCTTTCCTTCCCAGGAGCAAGCGTCTTTTAATTTCTTGGCTGCAGTCCCCATCTGCGGTGATCTTGGAGCCCAGGAAAATAAAATCTGTCACTACCTCCATTTCTTCTGCATCTATCTGCCAGAAATTGAGAGGGCCGGATGCCATGATTTTAGTTTTCTTAATGTTGAGTTTCAAGCCAACTTTTGCACTCTCTTCCTTCACCTGCATCAAGAGTCTCTTTAGTTCCTCTTCGCTTTCTGCCATTAGAGTGGTATCATCTGCATATCTGAGGTTGTTGATATTTCTTCCAGCAATCTTAATTCCAATTTTTGATTCATCTAGCCCCGCCTTTCTCATGATGTGCTCTGCATATAAGTCAAATAGACAAAAAATTGAGACTGAAGACCCTACTATCTGCATCTACAATATATCCTGGGAACTATTAGGGAGAGGTTGTCTTCACCCTCTTTCTCTTACACATGATATCTGGCAGTGGTGAAATTCAATTTTTTTTCACTACCGGTTCTGTGGGCATGTCTTGGTAGGCATGGTGTGACTTGGTGGGCATGGCTTTGTGGGTGTGGCAGGGGAAGGATACTGCAAAATCCCCATTTCCACCCCACTCCAGGGGAAGTATACTGCAAAATCCCCATTCCCACCCCACTCTGGGACCAGCCAGACGTGGCACTTGCCGGTTCTCTGAACTACTTAAAATTTCCACTACCGGTTCTCTAGAACCTGTCAGAACCTGCTGGATTTCACCTCTGATATCTGGGCCGCGTTGCTTCTTACTCCTCTAGAACATTCCTCCCCTCCTTCCTAGGGATCCAGGATATAAGTTATATCTAACTGTAGCCTCCGGATGCCCTTCAAGGGAGCCCCATGTAGAGAGCGTTGCAGTAATCCAGGCGAGACGTCACGAGGGCGTGAGTGACCGTGCATAGGGCCTCCCGGTCCAGAAAGGCGCAACTGGCGCACCAGGCGAACCTGGTAGAACGCTCTCCTGGAGACGGCCGTCAAATGATCTTCTAGAGACAGCCGCTCATCCAGGAGGACGCTGTTGCGCACCTCCATCGGGGCCAGTGACTCGCCACCGATGGTCAGCCGCTGGATTTAGCTGACTGTACCGGGATGCCGCATCCACAGCCACTCTGTCTTGGAGGGATTGAGCTTGAGCCTGTTTCTCCCCATCCAGACCACGGGCCTCCAGACACCGGGACAGCACTGATAGCCGTTGGGGTGGTCCGGTGAAAAGTACAGCTGGGTGTCATCCGCACAGCTGGTACTTCACACCGAAACCACTGATGATCTCACCCAGCGGCTTCATGTAGATGTTAAACAGAAGGGCGAGAATCGACCCGCGGCACCCCACAAGTGAGGCGCGGGCCGACCTCTGCCCCTGTCAACACCGACCGCACGGTCGGAGAGATAGGAGGAGAACCACCGATAAACGGTGCCTCCCACTCCCAATCCTCCAACCGCAGCAGGATACCATGGTCGATGGTATCAAAAGCCGCTGAGAGGTCTAATAGGACCAGGGCAGAGGAACAACCCCATCCCTGGCCCTCCAGAGATCATCCACCAACGCGACCAAAGCCGCTCCGTGCTGTAACCGGGTCGGAAACCGACTGAACGGGTCTAGATAGACAGTTTCATCCAGGTGCAAGGGAAACTGATATGCCACCATATTCTCTACAACCTTCGCTGGCGAAGGTTGGAGACCGACGATAATTACCTAAAACAGCCGGGTCCAGGGAAGGCTTCTTGAGGAGGGCCTCACCACCGCCTCTTTCAAGGCGGCCGGAAAGACACCCTCCACCAAAGAAGCGCCAGAATCGCCTGAGCCAGCCTCGTGTCACCTCCTGCGTGGCCAGCACCAACCAGGAGGGGCACGGGTCCAGTAAACATGTGGTGGCATTCAGCCTCCCCAACAACCTGTCCATGTCCTCGGAGCGACAGGGTCAAACTCATCCCATACAATGTCACCAAGACCACCCTCAGCCGTCTCACCAGATCACCGCAATCTTGGTCCAAACCATCCCGCTTGAATGATTTTATCGTATAGATAACGTTAAACTCTCAGCACGTCCCTGCATCGGGTCATCCCGCCCCTGGTGTAGGAGGGAGCGGGTCACCCAAACAGGGCGGCTGGGCGGTTATCTGCCGATGCAATGAGGGAGGAGGCGAGCACGCCTCGCTTCCTCATTGCCACTAGGTAAGCCTAGTATAGGACTTCACTAGTGTCCGATCAGCTTCTGAACGGCTAGACCTCCAGGAACTCTCTAGGCGCCTTCTCCGGCGCTTCATCCTCTCAGCTCCTCGGAGAACCAAGGAGCTGGTTGGGACCCGCGCCGGGTCAGAGGTCGCAAAGGCACGACCGGTCTAAGGCCCCGCCACGCCCGCTCCCAGGCCGCAACAAGTTCCTCAGCCGAGCCGTGAGCCAGACCCTCAGGAAATGGCCCAAGCTCCGTCCGAACCCTCCGGGTCCATCAGGCGCCTGGGCCGACCTCTGCCCCCTGTCAACACCGACATGATCGTCGGAGAGATAGGAGGAGAACCACCGATAAACGGTGCCTCCCACTCCCAATCCCTCCAACCGCGCAGCAGGATACCATGGTCGATGGTATCAAAAGCCGCTGAGAGGTCTAATAGGACCAGGGCAGAGGAACAACCCTATCCCTGGCCCTCGGCTGATGAAATGCTCGGAAACCCGGTGGGCACATCTGAACAAGGGCACGCCCCTTCTGGGCCCAACCAGTTCTCTAGAACCTGTCAGAACCTGCTGGATTTTCCCCCTGATATCTGGGCCGTGTTGCTTCTTACTCCTCTAGAACATTCCTCCCCTCCTTCCTAGGGATCCAGGATATAAGTTATATCTAAATTATGCGCCTGCCTATTTCCTTTCCTAGTTTCAAATACAGGCAGTTCGAAAAGCAAAGTTTCTTCTTTGCATGTCTACCATTTATCTATCTATCTATCTATCTATCTATCTATCTATCTATCTATCTATCTATCTATCTATCTATCTATCTATTTATTTATTTATTTAATTTTGTCATAACAATATACACAAGCATCACACAAAAAGATTATATAATATATGAACATATATATGAGGAGAAACAAGGAAGTATAAGCATATATATATATATATATATATATATATATATATATATATGTTTTCTGAGGTTTCATGCAGTTAGACTTTATTGGGTTTTCCAGCCAAAAGTGGAAGATGTCTGACGGCGTTTTCACGAAGTCAGCGGCTTCTGAAGCACGGCTGGGTCAGCTGAAGATGATGAAGGCCGTAAACGCCGCCAAGACACTTCCAATTTTACGCAGAAAACGACAAAGAATATATATATATATATATATATATATATATATATATATATATATATATATATATATATATATATATATATATATATATATATATATATATATATATAGGGGAAGAAACAATAGGACAGGAATGGTAGGCATGTTTGTGCTCTTATGCACGCCCTTACAGACCTCTTAGGAATGGGGTGAGGTCAACAGTGGATAGCTTTTGGTTAAAGCTTTTGGGGTTATGAGAAGAGACCACAGAGTCAGGTAATGCATTCCAAGCACAGACAATTCTGTTACAGAAATCACATTTTCTGCAATCCAAATTGGAGCACTTGACATTAAGTTTAAATCTATTGATAGCTCTTGTATTATTGCAGTTGAAACTGAAGTAGTCATTAACAGGAAGGACATTATAATGGATGATTCTATGAGCTAAACCCAGGTCCTGTCGGAGGCGACGGAGTTCCAAGTTTTCTAAACCCAGGATTTCAAGTCATTTAGGTCAGGCTACGAGAGCAGAGGCTGAGGAAACAGAAAAGAATCTCCCATCATGCCTTGCAGGCACGTGAACAAAAATTCTAATTGCCCGATTGAAAAATACAACAACATTGCCTTTACTTTATACCCCACCCCATAATCTTAATACAGTTGGGTTTTAAAAAAAAAACACGACAAAGAGTCACATTAGAACTATCTACAGTATATACCACTCCTGCTATTTCATGCATAAAATTATCACATTATGATTAGAAAAAAAATATATATGCCGGAGACATATCTAAGCGGGATGCAATCACTTTGTGGTTCTATCAAATCCTATTTCTAAAAGGTATCATCAATTTTATTAGAAGGCAAAAGGCTAATAGAAGCTAATCAGTGTTAATGCGGATAAAATTGCTTGTATTTTATCTTATAAAATAAGGAGATGAGGTGCGTTTGCGTGGTGCGGGTGTAATACTTTGCAACATGAGATGCAGAGGAACTAGAAGCCTCGAGAAATAAGTTATTTTTTTTTCTCCCCTCCTTTTGTTTTCTTTTGCAAAAAATACTGCGGGTATTATGGTTCATCACACAGCCCAGCCAGATGATTCAAGGTGGATTTGGCATTTTTGTCCACCTATCGAGTTGGTCCCGAGGACCTGAGATAGGCAGATGTGGATATTTGAGGATGTTATAGTCTCAGAGGTGCTTTTTCAAGAGGCAGCTGGACTTTTCTGGGTTTTTTTTCTTTGAAGACGTTTCGCTTCTCATCCAAGAAGCTCTGAGAGAAGAGTGGGGAATGGAAGGATTTATATTCTTTGCAGACAGCTGGTCATTTGCATCCTTTTAGTAGGTCGTTGAGGTCACTTGGAGGTTTATCTGCTCAGCTCAGAGCTGAAGAAGCTTCTTTTTCTTCAAAGAAAAAAAAAAACCAGAAAGTCCAGTTGCTTCCTGAAAAAGCATCTTTGGGACAACCATGACCTAGATGACTGAAAATCTCTACAGACTTTTGGCTATACAATTTGAGATGACCACCTTGGAATGGTGTGGGAGTAGGAATGGATTTTTTTTAAATTCGAATTTATATCCCGCCCTTCTCCGAAGACTCAGGGCGGCTTACACAGTGTCAAGCAATAGTCTTCATCCATTTGTATATTATATACAAAGTCAACTTATTGCCCCCAACAATCTGGGTCCTCATTATACCTACCTTATAAAGGATGGAAGGCTGAGTCAACCTTGGGCCTGGTGGGACTTGAACTTGCAGTAATTGCAAGCAGCTGTGTTAATAACAGACAGACTTAGTCTGTTGAGCCACCAGAGGCCCTGGCAAGTTTTTTCCAGAGAAAAAAATTGTAGACTACAGGAACCATTTGCACTACTCAGGTGATTCTGAGGACACAGATAAACCTCCAAGGGCTTCAATGACCCTCTAAAAGGATGCAAATGGCCAGCTGTCTGCAAGGAAAATAAATCCTTCCATTCCCCACCATCCTGTCAGAGCTGAAGAAGCTTCCTGGATGAGAAGCGAAACATCTTCAAAGAAAAAAAACCAGAAAGTCCAGTTGCCTCCTGAAAAAGCGCGTTTGGGACAACCATGACCTGGATGACTGAAAATCTCTACAGACTTTTGGGCCTCTGATGGCTCAGACTGCTAAGACAATCTGTTATTAAGACAGCTGCTTGCAATTACTGCAGGTTCAAGTCGCACCAGGCCCAAGGTTGACTCAGCCTTCCATCCTTTATAAGGTAGGTAAAATGAGGACCCAGATTGTTGGGGGCAATAAGTTGACTTTGTATATAATATACAAATGGATGAAGACTATTGCTTGACATAGTGTAAGCCGCCCTGAGTCTTCGGAGAAGGGCGGGATATAAATGCAAATAAAATAAAATAAAATAATAAAATAAAATAAATAAATATACAATTTGAGATGACCACCTTGGAATGGTGTGGGAGTAGGAATGGATTTCCAGAGGAAAAAAAAATTGTAGACTACAGGAACCATTTGCACTACTCAGGTGATTCTGAGGACACAGATAAACCTCCAAGGGCTTCAATGACCCTCTAAAAGGATGCAAATGGCTAGCTGTCTGCAAGGAAAATAAATCCTTCCATTCCCCACCATCCTGTCAGAGCTGAAGAAGCTTCTTGGATGAGAAGCGAAACATCTTCAAAGAAAAAAAACCAGAAAGTCCAGTTGCTTCCTGAAAAAGCGCCTTTGGAACAACCATGACCTGGATGGCTGAGAATCTCTACAGATGGTGTTACAGATATCTTCACGGGATGTAAGCAATTCAAATAAAGCTGCCTTTTGAAACTGACTGATGGTGAATTTGTCAATGGTGTTGGGGTTCAAGTGGTGCTCCAGTTCTTTTTATTATGGTTGGTTGCACAGTCAGCCAGATGTTTAGTCTAGATCTGGCATTTTTATCCACCCATCAAGTACTTCCCAAGGATCTGGAGTAGCCAGGTGCTGTTCTTCGATGGTGCTGTTGTGGTTCGCCATCAGCCTGCGGAGCTGGCAGCTGAGTCAGACAGTGAGGAAGCTGGGGAGGACAATGGGTCAGTCCTGGAGTCAGGGGAAGGCCCAGATGAGGGCTCTGTGTCAGAGGCAGAGATAGGGCCAGGGCTATCTGGGAGCGATGTGTGGACTAAGGAGCCTCCAACGGCATACAGCAGAGAGGCAGAGGGACAGGAGGAGCCTGTTCCTAGTGCACACATGCAAAGAGCTGCCAGAAGGCAAGAGCAGCAGAAAGGACGACTTGGGAGTAAGGCCAGGAGATGATTGGCCCCTCCCATAAGGCTTAAAAAAAGCAGCAAAGACTCTTGGGCTCTTTGTAGGAAAGCAACATTGCTACAATTTTTTCTTGTTGGCTTCTCCTGTTTTTGAACTTCATGGGGTTCTTGCCAAGAAAAGCCTTTGGCAGGGTGTCAAAGAAGACAAAGGTTTGTGATAAAGCCAAAGGACTTTTTCTGAAGGATTTTGTTTTGGACTTGGTTTGGACTAAGTTGAAAATGAAATAAATTCTCAGCTGTTCTAACACGATATGTTTGTTTAGGATTGATTGTGTCTGGTAATAACTACTTGGGCCTAGGCCACAACAGGTGCTAAAGGTCTCCTCGGAGGATATAAGCTGTTCTGAGTAAAGCTGCCTTTTGGAATTGACCGATGGTAAATTGACCGATGGTGATTGGGCAGCATATAAATTATTATTATGGTTGATCACAAGCCATCCAGATGTTCAGTTTATATTTGACATTTTTATCCAGCGATTGAGTCCTATTTACTGAATCTGCACTACTATTAATCGTCTCATCGTTCCCATCACCCATCTCTTTCCACTTATGACTGTATGACTGTAACTTGTTGCTGGCAATCCTTATGATTTATATTGATATATTGATCATCAATTGTGTTGTAAGTGTTGTACCTTGATGAACGTATCTTTTCTTTTATGTACACTGAGAGAATCTGCACCAAGACAAATTCCTTGTGTGTCCAATCACACTTGGCCAATAAAATTCTATTCTATTCTATTCTATTCTATTCTATTCTATTCTATTCTATTCTATTCTATTCTATTCTATTCTATTCTATTCTATTCTTCTCAAGGACCTGGGTTAGGCTGATGTTTGATGGATGTAAGCTGTTCTGAGTAAAGCTGCCTTTTGGAATTGACTGATGGTAAATTGACCGATGGTGATTGGGCAGCATATAAATTATTATTTTGGTTGATCACAAGCCATCCAGATGTTCAGTTTATATTTGACATTTTTATCCAGCGATTGAGTCCTTCTCAAGGACTTGGGTTAGGCGGATGTTTGATGGATATAAGCTGTTTCAAGTAAAGCTGCCTTTTGCAATTGATGGGTGGGATTTTTCTCCATAATAATGCTTCGCTGCAAAGACAGCTAGATGTTTAGACCAGAATTGGCATTTCTGTCCAGCTATGCAACCTGTCGTGTCCCACTCCTCCGCTGACGGCCGGGTCCGGGAAATCCGAATCAGGCTTGCCTCTGCAGCTCTGCCCAAAGTCCTAGCAAAGTCCTCAGAGCAGGCAGGAGACCAGTAAGTGACTTCAGCAAGATAAGTTTGACTTTTGCCTGACTCAGAGACTGCCAGAAAGTAGCTCCTTTATATAGGCCATGGGGTGTGGCTCCATGACTCAGCACTCATTAAGGCCTGCCCTCCTTCCTCTGTTGCCTCCGCCTCTCCAATCTTCTGATGCGAGGGTCACTCCAATCAGCTGTTCTTGGGAGTAAACCCTCCTCAGGCTCACCTGCTGTGGAGGAGGGGGAGGGGTCTAGCTGCTCCGTTTGCCTGGGCATGGAGTCAGGGCTGGGGCAGGGAGATGCTCCTTCTTCTGCAGTTTGTGGGGGCATGGAGCCAGGACTTGGGCCGGAAGGCATACATTCCTCAGTGTTGGGGAGCAGGTAAGAAGGCCCCGGCTGCTCTGAGGGCGGGCAAGACACAACACAACCCTTCCCAAAGACTGGAATGGGACAACTCGCTGTAACCAAATCACTGTGGCCAATTCACCATGACGAACGTACCATGGCCACCTTGCCATGGCCAACTCAAAACCAACCAATTTGCTGCAGGATAAACCACCACAGCCAACTTTGCCATAGGTCAACTTCCTGCGGGACACTTGAACAATTCAATTAAATTACTGAAAATAAAATTTAAAAAAATATTTTAATTTTTGTCATTCACATTTCATTTTGTCCCTCCTTTTGCCTCCTTTCTTTAATGATTCTACTCCCCCATTTGTTTGATATTAGCGTAACTCTTGTCCTGCAACTAGATGTCTGTGGCAAGTTGTCTGTGGCAAGTTGTCTGTGGCAAGTTGGTGTGGTGAGTTGGCCATGGCGAGTTGGCTGTGGTGAGTTGCTCTAGTGAGTTGGCCTTGGTGAATTGTCTGTGGTGAGTTTCTCTAGTGAGTTAGCCATAGCGAGTTGGTTGTGATGAGTTGCCCATGGTGAGTTAGCCATAGTGAGTTGGCTGTGATGAGTTGGACATGGTGAGTTGGCTGTGGTGAGTTGCTCTAGTGAGTTGGCCTTGGTGAATTGTCTGTGGTGAGTTGCTCTAGTGAGTTGGCCATGGTGAGTTAGCCATAGTGAGTTGGTTGTGATGAGTTGGCCATGGTGAGTTGGCTGTGGCGAGTTGCTGTGGTGAGTTGCTCTAGTGAGTTGGCCTTGGTGAATTGTCTGTGGTGAGTTGCTCTAGTGAGTTGGCCATGGTGAGTTAGCCATAGTGAGTTGGCTGTGATGAGTTGGACATGGTGAGTTGGCTGTGGCGAGTTGCTGTGGTGAGTTGGCCTTGGTGAGTTGACCATGGCAAGTTGGTGTGGCAAGTTGGCCATGGGGAGTTGGCTGTGGCGAGTTAGTTGTGACAAGTTGGTCATGGTGAGTTGACTGTAGTGAGTTGGCCCTAGCAAGTTGCCCATGGCAAATTATCATAGACCCCCCCCTAAAGACATAGGAGTGACAGGTGTTTTTTGATGGTGTTAAAAAGATTATCACAGGATGTAAGCTGCTCCAAGTCAAGGTGCCTTCTGCAATTGAGTGATAGAGATGTTATCAATGCTGATGGTATTCAAGTGGTGTTCCAGATGTTTTGGGATTGCACCCAAGGCACTTATCACTATTGCCATTAGTAGCAAAAGCAGCAGAACTTCCTTAGTGTAGAATAATCAGATCTGACATACAAAGTTTCCTGTGTCTCAAATATTTATTTATTTATTTATTTATTCACATTTTTATACCGCCCTATCTCCCAAGGGACTCAGGGCGGTTTACAGCCTGATAAAAAAACATACATATAAATACAGAGTAAAACATCAATTAAAAAACTTATTAAATAAGGCCGAATATTTAAAATAGCAATAAAAGTAATAAAACCCCAATTAAAACCAAATTCAAAATTTAAAATTCTAGTCCAGTCCTGCACAGATAAATAGATGTGTCTTAAGCTCGCGGCGAAAGGTTCGAAGGTCAGGAAGTTGGCGAAGTCCTGGGGAAAGTTGGTTCCAGAGGGTGGGAGCCCCCACAGAAAAGGCCTTTCCCCTGGGTGTCGCCAGTCGGCACTGCCTGGCCGACGGCACCCTGAGGAGTCCTTCCCTGTGAGAGCGCACGGGTCGGTGAGAAGCAATCGGTGGCAGCAGACGGTCCCGTAAGTAACCCGGCCCTGTCCCAGGTTACTTACTTAAATATTGATGTATAAGGTCATATAATGGCATGCTTCACATCCCAGTTGGACCACAGAAGCTATTACATGAAAATTATTTCCTAACTAAAGACACAGTCTTCTGTTTCATGGAGAGAAGAGAACAACATTATTTGTTTTGTGTGCGATGAACTGGTGGTGAAGTTATGTGAAACCCACCTCTGATTGACACCGCGGCTTGACTCAGATCATGCCTTGTGAACTTTTCATGCCTCGTGAACCTTTTTCTGTTGTGGGTTTAATTTTGTCTGGTGGGTTTATCTCGTTTGGGAAACTTTCAAGTGCCTGTGGACTCATTGGCCATGGCTCTGCAGACCAGGATTGGTCTGCTTGTGGCTAGACTTAATTGGGATAGTTCTGGGTTTTTGGTGAAGGGAATTGCTGGGGGTTATTAATAAACCCATTAAATCAGAGATGTCCAATCTTGGCAACTTTAAGCCTGAGGACTTCAACTCCCAGAATCCCCATCCCGTTAAAGACCTTGGAGTTTTCATGTCAAATGATCTAAGTGCCAAAGCCCACTGCAACTACATAGCAAAAAAAGCTCTAAGAGTTGTAAACCTAATTTTGCGTAGCTTCTTTTCCAAAAACACCACACTACTAACCAGAGCATGTAAAACATTTGCTAGACCAATTCTAGAATACAGCTCACCTGTTTGGAACCCTCACCACATCTCTGACATCAATACAATTGAACGTGTCCAGAAATATTTTACAAGAAGAGTTCTCCATTCCTCTGAAAACAACAAAATACCTTATCCCACCAGACTTGAAATCCTCGGCTTAGAAAACTTGGAACTCCGTCGCCTTCAACAAGACCTAAATTTAACTCACAGAATCATCTATTGTAATGTCCTTCCTGTCAAAGACTACTTCAGCTTTAATTGCAATAATACTAGAGCAACTAATAGATTTAAACTTAATGTCAACCGCTTTAATCTAGATTGCAGAAAATATGACTTCTGTAACAGAATCATCAGTGCTTGGAATACTTTACCTGACTCTGTGGTCTCTTCTTATAATCCTAAAAGCTTTAACCAAAAACTTTCTACTATTGACCTCACCCCATTCCTAAGAGGACCATAAGGGGCGTGCATAAGCGCACAAACGTGCCTACCGTTCCTGTCCTATTGTTTTTCTTTTCTTTTTCTTATATATATATGCTTATACCTTTATATACTATATAACCTTTCTGTATGATAGTTACATATATTGTTGTGACAAAATAAATAAATAAATAAATAAATAAATAAATAAATAAATAAATAAATTCTGGGAGTTGAAGTCCGCCAGGCTCAAAACTGCCAAGGTTGGAGACCCCTGCACCAAACCATTGTTACCTGTGCATCAGTGGAGGAATCCAAATTTTTTACTACCGGTTCTGTGGGTGTGGCTTGGTAGGCATGGTGAGGCTTGGTGTGTGTGGCAGGGGAAGGATATTGCAAAATCTCCATTCCCACCCAACTCTGGGACCAGCCAGAGGTGGTATTTGCCAGTTCTCTGAACTATTCAAATTTTCCGCTACCGGTTCTCCAGAACCTGTCAGAACCTGCTGTATTTTATCCCTGGTGTGCGTGTGAGTAACCAGGAGAGCAAATTATGACAGAATTCAGGATTCCATATATAATTAAAACTCTCCAGCCCTTCTAGCTGTTTTCAAAATGGACAACCGAAAGAGAGATGGCCCTCATTTTGATAGGCAATGAGTCACTTTCGGGCATGGGGCCAGGTTCGGAGGCTGGAGCCACAACATAGCCTTTCCACTTCGTCTGATCTTTACAATTACGAGGCACATTCCTTTTGATGCAAATATTAATGTCACTGGCTTATTGGGTCTTTCTTTTTTTTATTGTTCCGGATAATTGTTTTCTATTAAGCTGCTTATTTAATCCGTGGAGGAGGGAGATTTTATGAGTCCCTGGTTTAATTTTATTTTTTTAAAGCTTCCCAATCAAGGGCAGTCAATTAGATTATGGAGCTATTATGGACTACGAAGAAATAGAGGACAAAACCTGGAGTCTCACTGATGGGGAAGTTAAATATTTATTTCCAGAGAGAATGGGGAGATAGGGGTCTGAGAAGGATCACTTCCTGGACTATAACATCCAGCCCTAAAGACTCCTTCAGGACACTGTCATCCCTTGATCCAAACGCATAGATATTCTGAAAATAGTTGCTGTGATTGACAGTCACTCTGTCCCCTCTTTTAAATTAAAGAGTTGGTAACAAAGAAAGTGATCAGAAGCAGAGAAGTGATGAATACTAATTGAAAAGAAAAAGGAAGAGAGAGGGAGGGAGGGAGAGAGGGAGGGAGGGAGGGAGGGAGGAAGGAAGGAAGGAAGGAAGGAAGGAAGGAAGGAAGGAAGGAAGGAAGGAAAAAGAAAGATATAGAGAGAAAGGGATGGGATAAAGGAAAGAAGGAAAGAAGGTAGGAAGGAAGGAAAGAAAGATAGAGAGAAAGGGATGGGATAAAGAAAAGAAGGAAGGAAGGAAGGAAGAGAGAGAGAGAGAAAGGGATGGGATAAAGGAAGGAAGGAAGGAAGAAAGGAAGGAAGGAAGGAAAGAAGGAAGGAAGGAAGGAAGGAAGGAAGGAAGGAAGGAAGGAAGGAAGGAAGGAAGGAAGGGACTGATGTAACAGTAACAGAGTTGGAAGGGACCTTGGAGGTCATCTAGTCCAACCACCTGCTCAGACAGGAGACCTGTACTAGGGATTCAAACCACCAAACTGCATTGATGTTGAAAGTGAGTAACTTGAAATTATCTTTATTACCACCTCCAGGATCTTCTAGAGTTTGCTCCACCATCTTCCCCTTCCGTCTCCATCCTCTTCTCTTCTTCCTTCTCCTCCTCCTTTCCTTCCCCTTCCTTGCCTTTTTCATTCAAAGTACGTGTCCCCTTCGTGAACTCAGCTACAAATTGACCTGATACTTACTTCCTGATTTAATAGGCATATTACACCTCGATTATCCAATTACCTGTTCTTTAAAAAAAAAAAAAAACACCCCCACATCTTGATTATCCAATTATCTGTTTAAAAAGAAAAGGCCACAATACAGAATGAAAAGAAAGGAAGAGAGAGGAGGGAGGGAGAGAGGAGGAGGAGGAGGAGGAGGAAGGAAGGAAGGAAGGAAGGAAGGAAGGAAGGAAGGAAGGAAGGAAGGAAGGAAAGAAAGATATAGAGAAAGGGATGGGATAAAGGAAAGAAGGAAAGAAGGTAGGAAGGAAGGAAAAAGAAAGATAGAGAGAGAAAGGGATGGGATAAAGAAAAGAAGGAAGGAAGGAAGGAAAAAGAGAGAGAGAGAGAGAAAGGGATGGGATAAAGGAAGGAAGGAAGGAAAGAAGGAAGGAAGGAAGGAAGAGAGAGAGAGAGAAAGGGATGGGATAAAGGAAGGAAGGAAGGAAGGAAGGAAGGAAGGAAGGAAGGAAGGAAGGAAGGAAGGAAGGGACTGATGTAATAGTAACAGAGTTGGAAGGGACCTTGGAGGTCATCTAGTCCAACCACCTGCTCAGACAGGAGACCTGTACTAGGGATTCAAACCACCAAACTGCATTGATGTTGAAAGTGAGTAACTTGAAATTATCTTTATTACCACCTCCAGGATCTTCTAGAGTTTGCTCCACCATCTTCCCCTTCCGTCTCCATCCTCTTCTCTTCTTCCTTCTCCTCCTCCTTTCCTTCCCCTTCCTTGCCTTTTTCATTCAAAGTACGTGTCCCCTTCGTGAACTCAGCTACAAATTGACCTGATACTTACTTCCTGATTTAATAGGCATATTACACCTCGATTATCCAATTACCTGTTCTTTAAAAAAAAACAAAAACACCCCCACATCTTGATTATCCAATTATCTGTTTAAAAAGAAAAGGCCACAATACAGAATGAAAAGAAAGGAAGAAAAGGGGAAATATGAATATCAAATCAAAGTTCATGTTTAGTTTTTAGTATTTATTCTGAAGAGTATTTGGACAGTTAATCTGCATGTCTGGTGAACTGAAACAGAGGCAAATAAAATTTTGTGATTAGAAATATTTTGTTGGCTGGTTTGGCTTGGCTTTTGTCTGGCCATAAGCCATGAGAAATGATACTGCTACGTATTTGGAAGTTTACCTCAATTTGGCAACCCAAAATGGGAGAACGATGGAAGTTAGAAAGAATAGCAAATTGTACTAATGATTGTTCTGACCTAGGCTTCCTCCTCCTCCCCTTCCTCCTCTCCACAATTCTAGCCCTGATGATGTTACCTCATTTGGTAATGAAATGTCTGCCAGAAAACAACCAAGCTCAGAGAGCACTAAGGACACACGGTCCTCCTCCTCCTCCCAAACCTCACTCCCTTCTAGCACCGATGGGTAATGAAATATCTTCAAGAAAACCACCAAACTCAGAAAACACAAAGGACCCCACAGTCCTCCCCCTCCTCCCCTCCCCCTCCTCCTCCTCCTCCTCCTCTTCTTCTTCTTCTTTTCATCCTCGTCCTCATCCTCATCTTCCTCCTCCTCCTCCTCCTATAATAATAATAATAATAATAATAATAATAATAATAATAATAATAATAATAATAATAATAATAATAATAATAATAATAATAACAACAACAACAACAACAACAACAACAACAACAGAGTTGGAAGGGACCTTGGAGGCCTTCTAGTCCAACCCCCTGCCCAGGCAGGAAACCCTACAGCATCTCAGACAGATGGTTATCCAACATTTTCTTAAAAATTTCCAGCGTTGGAGCATTCACAACTTCTGGAGGCAAGTCGTTCCACTTATTAATTGTTCTAACTGTCAGGAAATTTCTCCTCAGTTCTAAGTTGCTTCTTTCTTTGATCAGTTTCCACCCATTGCTTCTTGTTCTACCCTCAGGTGCTTTGGAGAACAGCCCAACTCCCTCTTCTTTGTGGCAGCCCCTGAGATATTGGAACACTGCTATCATGTCTCCCCTAGTCCTTCTTTTCATTAAACTAGACATACCCAGTTCCTGCAACTGTTCTTCATATGTTTTAGCCTCCAGACCCCTAATCATCATTGTTGCTCTTCTCTGCACTCTTTCTAGAGTCTCAGCATCTTTTTTACATTGCGGCGACCAAAACTGAATGCAATATTCCAAGTGTGGCCTTACCAAGGCATTATAAAGTGGCACTAACACTAACTACTTCTTCTTCTTCTTCTTCTTCTTCTTCTTCTTCTTCTTCTTCTTCTTCTTCTTCTTCTTCTTCTTCTTCTTCTTCTTCTTCTTCTTCTTCCTCCTCCGCCTCCTCCTCCTCCTCCTCCTCCACCACCTCCTCCTCCTCCTTCTCCCAAACCCCACTCCCTTCTAGCACTGATGGATAATGAAATATCAGCAAAAAAACCCACCAAAGAAAGCACAAAGGACCCCACAGTCCTCTTCCTCCTTCTCTTCTTCTTTCTCCTCCTCCTCCTCTTCTTCTTTCTCCTCGTCCTCCTCCTCCTCCTCCTCCTCCTCCTCCTCCTCCTCCTCCTCCTCCTCCTCCTCCTCCTCCTCCTCCTCCTCCTCTTCTTCTTCTTCTTCTTCTTCTTCTTCTTCTTCTTCTTCTTCTTCTTCTTCTTCTTCTTCTTCTTCTTCTCCTCCTCCTCCTCCTCGTCCTCCTCCTCCTCCTCCTCCTCCTCCTCCTGTTCCTCCCAAACCCCACTCCCTCCTATCATTGATGATTTCACCTGGTTGAGTCATGAAACATCTGCCAGAAAACCCCACACTTAAACTTTCCCTCTCCTGATCTAGTAGCATGCAGTAAATAACTTTTGAATAACATCTCCAGAACTTATTCTCATTCCACATCTCTCCCTTTCGCCAAATCCTACTCAAGAGTCACCTTTTCAATCCAATTTCAATTCCTCAACCCAAACTACACCCTCCCACACTTACGCCATTGGAAACTCTTCCTTTCCCTTTGAGCAACGAATCAACTTGCCATTTTGATCAACAGCTTCCAAGCTTTCTCAGAAGCTTTGGAGCAGACAGAAGGTCCCATAAACATTCAGTTTTGATGATTACCTGCTGTGGCTGCCGAGGCCTTCTTCTGCCAGTTACTGTCATTCCCCCCACCCCCCCAGGGTGTGCACATCACTTTCCCTTGATTGGCATGCAAAATCCTTCACTAAGCAATGAGTTAGGGCTGATGCAAATCACCGTTGAAGTGTCGCTTTGATTACATAGCCGTCTGTCAATATGATTAAGCCAACTTGACATTTGAAAGGTAATGGATGATTTTGAAGGCTGGGGAGTAAATTGTGCAACTGGTTGGACCAAAATGCACCGGACAATAAGCCAATTATTTATACCTGATGGTTTTGAATTTCAGTCGTGGCCAGACATATTCAAACAAAATCAGAGGAAAAGTAGCACTTCTCAACCTATTGAATCAAGATCTCATGAAGTATTAGTACCGCTCTATAAAGCCTTAGTAAGACCACACTTCGAATATTGCACCCAGTTTTGGTCACCGTAATACGGTGGTGAAATGTAATAATAATAATATAACAACAGAGTTGGAAGGGACCTTGGAGGCCTTCTAGTCCAACCCCCTGCCCAGGCAGGAAACCCTATACCATCTCAGTCAGATGGTTATCCAACATTTTCTTAAAAAATTCCAGTGTTGGAGCACTCACAACTTCTGCAGGCAAGTTCCACTTATTAATTGTTCTAACTGTCAGGAAATTTCTCCTTAGTTCTAAGTTGCTTCTTTCCTTGATCAGTTTCGACCCATTGCTTCTTGTTCTACCCTCAGGTGCTTTGGAGAGTAGTTTGACTCCCTCTTCTTTGTGGCAGCCCCTGAGATATTGGAAGACTGCTATCATGTCTCCCCTAGTCCTTCTTTTTATGTAAAATTTGTTGCTTCTGTGGACATGGCTTGGTGGGCGTGGCTTGGTGGGTGGGGGGTCGTGTGACCTGGTGGCATGGCCAACTTTTTTTTTCTTTTTTACTACCTATTTGCCGTAACTGGTAGTAAAAAAATGTTTTAAAACGTAAAAAAAAAAAGGTTCCGACGATCGCGCAGCACAGCTGTGATTGTTGGAACCTCTTTTTTACTTTTTCAAAACATTTTTTTACTAACTATTCGCCGGAACCGGTAGTTTTTATCACTACCGGTTTGCCCGAACTGGAGTGAACCCGGTAGCATTTCACCCCTGCTGTGATATATGCTTTAAAAAAGTGTTTGAGACTCTGGAAAGTGTACAGAAAAGAGCAACAAAGAATGTTTAAGGGACTGGAGGCTAAAACGTATGAAGAATGATTGCAAGGATTGGGTATGTCTAGTCTAGCTCGAATCCCTAGTGCTGCCATGTAACGGGGTGAGCTCCCATTACTTGTCCCAGCTTCTGCCAACCTAGCAGTTTCGAAAGCACGTAAAAATGCAAGTAGAAAAAATAGGGACCACCTTTGGTGGGAAGGTAACAGCGTTCTGTGCGCCTTTGGTGTTGAGTCATGCCGGCCACATGACCATGGAGACGTCTTTGGACAGCGCTGGCTCTTCGGCTTTGAAACGGAGATGAGCACCACCCCCTAGAGTCGGCAACGACTATCACGTATGTGCAAGGGAACCTTTACCTTTACCTTTAGTCTAGTGAAATGAAGGTCTAGGGTTGGCATTCTTCCAATATTCGAAAGCCTGCCGCAAAGAAGAGGGAAGTCAACTTATTTTCCAAAACACCAGAAGGGAAGACAAGAAGCAATGGATGGAAAATGATCAAGAAGAGATCCAACCTAGAACTAAAGAGAAATTTCCTAACGGTGAGGACAATTAACAGCTTGCGGTCAGAAATTTTAGGTGCTCCATCACTGGACGCTTTTAAGAAGAGGCTGGACAGCCACTTGTCTTGAATGCGTCTCCTGCTTGAGCAAGAGGTTTATATGTAGTCTCTATATATGCTTCGTCGCCTTCGACAGGACCTGGGTTTAGCTCATAGAATCATCCGTTGTAATGTCCTTCCTGCCAATGACTACTTCAGTTTCAACTACAATAACACAAGAGCTACCAACAGATTTAAACTTAATGTCAACCGTTCCAGTTTAGATTGCAGAAAACACGATTTCTGTAACAGAATTATCTATGCTTGGAATGCATTACCTGACTTTGTGGTCTCTTCTCATAACCCCAAAAGCTTTATTCAAAATCTATCCACTGTTGACCTCACCCCATTCCTAAGAGGACTCTAAGGGGCGTGTTAAGAGCACAAACGTGCCTACCGTTCCTCTCCTATTGTTTCTTCCCCTATATATATATATATATGCTTATATTACCTTGTTTCTCCTCATATATATGTTTATATATTATATAATCTTATGTGTTATGCTTGTGTATATTGTTATGAAAAAATTAAATAAATAAAAAAATAAAAATAAAAATGCTGACAAAGAAAAAAGGGGGAACTGTAAATATAAATAATAGTTTTCAAAGCTGATTACTGGCTCGTCTCATAAAGAGCAGCACCATCTAAGTTTCATAAAAACCTGGGAAGAAAAAATTTCAAATGATCAGAGTTTATATCTGAAAGAACCCATTAAGAAAAAAAAAGTTCTATTATGGTTTTCCAAGACCCTTGTAGAAGACTGAGATCAACAAAGAATCACGAAGAGTCCAGTAAGGTTTTTTTAATCCAAGTATTAAAGAGGGCAATCCAATTTTGTTTACTACCGGTTCTGTGGCTGGGTGGGTGTGGCATGGCTTGGTGGGCGTGGCTGGGTGGGTGTGGCAGGGGAAGGAGACTGCAAAATCCCCATTCCCTCCCCACTCCTGGCGGAAGGATATTGCAAAACCTCCATTCCCACCCCACTCTGGATCCAGCCAGAGGTGGTATTTGCAGGTTCTCAGAACTGCTCAAAATTTCCGCTACCGGTTCTTCAGAACCTATCAGAACCTGCTAGATTTCAACCCTGAAAGAGGGGTAAGGTACAATGAGAACAATTAACCAATGGAACAACTTGCCTCCAGAAGTCGTAGGGTCTCCATCACTGCTGGTTTTCAAGAATAGACTGGACAGCCATCTAGCTGTCTAGCTCCTTAGCATCAGAGTGTGTGAATATAATACTGCATATGAAATACTAATGATCTGATGGTCATTTTGAAAAATCCTTTCTTAGTGAGCACCTAGAAGCCAAAAGGAACATACATGCCAAGTTTCAAGTTTGTAGGCTTTACCGTTCTGGAGATTTTGTGACGAGTGAGTGGTATTTGGCTTATATATATATATATATATATATATATATATATATATATATATATATATATATATATATATATATATATATATATATATATATATATATATAGAACAATGAAATGGATGGGCCGATAGTCAGAGCATAAAATAATACATTCTTAGGACAGATCAGGCCTACATAAAAACCCAATGCATTGCAAGGGATGCTGCAAAGAGACCTCTTTAAATATTTATGGCATTTATATAGCTGTGGGGGTCTTTGGTGCTGTCTGAGCTTGGTTGTTTTCTGACATCTGCCAATGTTCCAATGAAAAGTCTGCAAGGAAACAACCAAGCTCTGAGAGTACCAAAGACGCATTGCTTCAATCCTCAGCTACAAATTTTTTCTTCTATTTTTTTTTTATCTTCTATTTTTAATTGCTGCCGATCTTACAGCCAACTCTGGGCAGCTCCCAATTAAAGATACTTTTGTCTATAGCAGTGATGACTAAACTTTTTGCCACCACGTGCCAAAAGTGGGGAGAGAGTGGGGTTGTCGCACCCGTGAGTGTGCCCACACCCATAATTCAATGCGTCCCCTCACACATGTCCGTGCGCCCCCCCCTACTTTTGGCACACGATGGCACAGTGGGCCCAGTAGACCCATTTTTCACCCTCTCCATGCTTCAGAGACTTTCTAGGAGCCCGGGGAGGGCAAAAACGGCCTTCCCCATCCCCCGTGAGGCTCTCTGGAGGCCGTAAATGGTCCATTTCCCAACTTCTGGTAGGATCGGAAGGCCCATTTTTCACTCTCCCCAGGCTTCAGAGGCTTTCTAGGAGCCTGGGGAGGGTGAAAACAGACTCCCCCCCCAGGAGGCCCTCCGGAGGCCGGAAACAGCCTGTTTCCTGACTTTGGTGGGCCTGAAAGGCCTGAAAATCAGCTGACCAGTGTGTGCATGCATGCTGGAGCTGAGCTAGAGCAATGTTCACGTGCCCACAGGTTCGCCCTCGCGGGTCTGTAGGATCACTGCGTGCAATTATCCAACATTGTTTTTCTATACAGTGTGCCATGTCTTCCAACCGGAGGCTGGAGAAAAGGAGCTGGAACAGTCAGAACGGTTTCTCTGAACAGTTTTCATAGCGTACGTGTGTATTTTTCAGAGAACGTTGATCAGATTCGCATCCTTGTTGATACTTTCATTCAGACCACAATAACAGAGTTGGAAGAGACCTTGGAGATCTTCTAGACCAGGGGGTCCTCAAAATACAGCCGGGTACAGCCTGTGGAAGCCATTAATCTGGCCCACATGGGACAACAAGGCTGCCCCACCCACATAGCCTTATCTACCCGCCGGCCCTCACCCACCTTCTGGAGGCAGGGGAGGCCAAAAATGGAACACACAGAAGCTTCGGGGGGAGGGGCAAAAACAGGCTTGTTTGGGGCGCCCCCGGCCTCCAGTAGCACTCTGCCACCCAAAAATGGGCCTCTTTTGGCCTCCCTGGCCTCCAGAAGCAGTCTGCCAGCCAGAAATGGGCCAAAAACGGGCCCATTTTTGGCCTCCTGGGGCCTCTGCACCTCCTGTTTTTGCCTCCTTGACCTCCAGAGAGACAGGGAGAGGGAGAGAGGGAGAGAGAGGGAGGGAGAGGGAGGGAGGGAGAGGGAGAGAGGGAGAGGGAGAAAGAGAGACAGGGAGAGGGAGAGGGAGAGGGAGAGGGAGAGGGAGAGGGAGAGAAACAGAAGTCCCTCATACACACCCCAAGGCAGCCACATCCTTTCTCACCAACCTACTTTCTATCCCCAGGAGCATAACAAATTAAAGTTTTAATTTGTGTGTATTGTTTGGACTGCTAAATTGGTCACACCCACCCAGTCACATGACCATCTAGCCATTCCCACCCATCTGGTCCGGCCCCTCAGACTGTTGAATTGTCCCCCTGTTTAAAATGCTTGAGGACCCCTGTTCTAGACCAACCGCCGGCTCAAGAGGGAGACCCTATACAAGTGGTTGTCCAATTTCTTCTTAAAATCCTCCAGTGATGGAGCACCCAAAACGTCTGGAGCCAAGTTGTCCCACAAATGAATTGTTCTCACTGTCAGAAAATAGGAAACAACAAGTCATAAGGAGTTGACCTTGCCAGCTGCATGCCATACTGTTGTTTTTATGAAGATCTTTGGAAGACAGAAAGGATATCTGGAGAGAGGATAGTTACTGTCTTGACCTGATAAGATTGTTTTCAACAACTTCCACATCAGACAAACAAACAAACAAAAAAGCAGAAGAAACCACTTATCTTTTATGGGAACTGATCCATCTTATTCATTTTACTTGGTAAAGTTCCTCATCCATATCATGTCAGAGTTGCTTGAAGGGTGACATGGATGATATGATGATGTCATATTGATATGATGGACATTACCTTACTGATGACCCCCACCCTGTCAAAGACCTTGGAGTTTTCATATCCAATGATATAAGTGCCAAAGCCCACTGCAACTACATCGCAAAAAAGGCTCTAAGAGTTGTAAACCTAATTTTGCGTAGCTTCTTTACACTACTAACCAGAGCATACAAAACATTTGATAGACCTATTCTTAAATACAGCTCAGCTGTCTGGAACCCATACTACATCTCTGACATTAATACAATTGAACGAGTCCAGAAATATTTTACAAGAAGAGTTCTCCGCTCCTCTGTAAACAACAAAATACCTTATTCCACCAGACTTGAAATCCTGGGATTAGAAAACTTAGAACTCCGCCGACTCCGACAAGACCTGAGCTTAACTCATAGAATCATCTATCACAATGTCCTTCCTGTTAAAGACTATTTCAGCTTCAATCACAATAGTACAAGAGCAAACAATAGATTCAAACTTAATGTGAACCACTTTAATCTTGATTGCAGAAAATATGACTTTTGTAACAGAGTTGTTAATGCTTGGAACACACTACCTGACTCTGTGGTCTCTTCTCAAACTCCCAAAAGCTTTAACCAAAAACTGTCTACCATTGACCTCACTCCATTCCTAAGAGGACTATAAGGGGCGTGCATAAGTTTCACAAAAGTGCCTACCATTCCTGTCCTATTGTTTTCTTTCATTATATGTGCTTGTATATAATGTTGTGACAAAAATAAATAAATAAATAAATAAAAAAGAATGTCCATGAAGATCCTAAATTATCTAGGTCAGCACTGAGTGCCGAAACTGGAGCGCAAGCACCACCACCCAGATGAGAGTAGCTAGGCAATGCGCATGCGCACTGGACCAGCTCTCCAGCGCACATGTGTGTGACAGCACCCAGAAGAACAGCTGGCAATGGCGCATGTGGCCACAAAGAGGGATCTGTGTGCCACTTCTGGCATGCGTGCCCCAGGTTCGCCATCAAAGATCTAGGTCATGATTGTTCCAAAGGGGTTTTCTTTTTCCAAAAAGACAATTGGACGTCTTCCAAGAAATTTCTTCAGTTTACTTCTTCAGAACTAAAGAACCTTCTTGGATGGGAAGCCAAACATTTTCAAAGAAAACACCAAGAAACTTTCATTGCCTTTGGGTGGGAGGAACACCTTTGGAACAACCATAACCTAGATCAGGGATCTCCAACCTTGGTCCCTTTAAGACTTGTGGACTTCAATTCCCAGAGTCCCTCAGCCAGCAAAGCTGGCTGAGGAACTTTGGGAGTTAAAGTCCATAAGTCTTAAAGGGACCAAGGTTGGAGACCCCTGACCTAGATGATTAAGAATCTCCATAAACTTTCATCCACATCAACCTTCCAAAAGTAAAAGATGATCTTGAAACGCAACTCAGAGTCAACAGATGTATTTGTTTACTAGATAAGTATCCATGAGCAAGATTGGGATCACTATAAACAAAGAAGTTAAATAGTCTTTATATGCCCTTCTTCTTCGGATCAGTTTCCTGGATCACCGGGAACAAATTCACTTCTGACTTTCACTTGGATGAATATGGTTGTTTGCTGGGAGGACTCCAAAGTAAACTAGCCAAACAACTGCAAAAGCATCAGAGATATTTATTGTGTGCTCGGATCCAAGTTTTTAAAGAAGCTGTGGAAACCTGGCAGAAAGAAGTGGTTTTTGCCCCAAAAACTGATGTTGCCCAAACAAACAAAAGGAGAAGATCCGAAGGGCACATCGCCATAACGTACAGAGTTGGGAAGATGTTTGAAGGTCAGTCCATTACCTTCTTCATCTTAATGACGGTTGATGCCAATATCCGTGAGTCAGAAATGAAGGTCGAAGCTCAATCAGAAAACAAAACAAGAGTCCCTGACATTTGTTTTTGTACTCTTACCAGTTGGGGAATTGCTGGGTTGGAAGCATATGATCACAGGAGATACATCAAGAACTGAGGACAAATTGGTAGGAAGCAGGTGCTCTCTAGGCAAGGTAAAAAGGAAAGAGTCAGAGAAGATCTTCCGTCAGACCTGCCACAATGGAAACCTCTAAATAGAAAACAATCCTTGGCTCCATTCGTTGAGAAAGGTATAGTTTATTAAAGATCAAGTGAATTGCAGTATTGAGAATTGTGTGCCAAAATCCCTAAATTCTTATTTTCACCATTTTAAATGTCACTCATTACTCATCGGGGACATAGTGGCTCAGTGGCTAAGACGCTGAACTCGTCGATCGAAAGGTCGGCAGTTCAGTGGTTCGAATCCCTAGTGCCGCGTAACAGGGTGAGCTCCCGTTACTTGTCTCAGCTTCTGCCAACCTAGCAGTTCGAAAGCAGGTAAAAAAATGCAAGTAGAAAAATAGGGACCACCTTTGGTGGGAAGGTAACAGCGTTCCGTGCGCCTTTGGTGTTTAGTCCTGCTGGCCACATGACCATGGAGATGTCTTTGGACAGCACTGGCTCTTCTGCTTTGAAACGGGGATGAGCACTCCCCCCTAGAGTCAGGAACAGCTAGCACATATGTGCGAGGGGAACCTTTACCTTTACCATTGCTCACCCCAATGTAACCAATCAAGTTCATGAAAGATGTTTTCATAATGGTCAATCCAAGCGCAGTTTGGTATGCAGCTCCTTCCTCAAGGGTGACCTTGAGGCAGCATCTCCAGGAGATAAAGTGCTTACTTTCATTTCCCCAAGCAATCCCCATTTCATTCTCCCTCCCAACAGTTAATGGCAATCTGTTATTGCATGGCGGTGAAACAGAAGCAAGCCTAAGGTGGCAGGTGAAGTCTTCTTTAAAGCTACTAAGTAAGCAACTAAGCTCAGAGAGCACCAAGGACCTCTCATTTGAACCCTGGGCTACAAATATTCTCCTTTATTGATACCTACGCATTGTCCCAATAGGGTGATATGTTAAGTTATGCACTTGTTCTTGTGGCTCAGGGCTTAGATGAGATGGAAGTATTTAGAGTGGAGAACTTCTAACTGTGTGTAAATATTAACACAGGAAAGAAAACTTGTGTGCTTTTGTTTGATGGCATGCTGGGGATTATTTTTTTTTTACCTCTTTCCTTTTGAAAGCAAGGGATTTTATATTATACATCAAATGCTCCTGAGCAACGCAGTGAGATGTTGAATATATATAAGGGAACGGCTTAAAATCAAAAGCCTTTGCAGACTCAGTAAAGCAGTCCAGAAAGTTTCGGGAACCACCGTATCAATTTTCACGGTTGGAAGAAATGTCAACCTGAGTTCAGATCCAAGTGGGGAGAAAGACCTGGAAACATAGAGGCTGATGGTTTTTAATGCTGGAAAGGACCACATGGTTTGAGGTCCTGGGCAAAAAGTACAAGAGAGAGAGAGAGAGAGAGAGAGAGAAGGAGAGAGAGAGAAAGAGAGAGAAAGAGAGAAGGAAAGAGAGAGAAAGAAAGAGAAAGAAAGAGAGAGAAGGAGAGAGAGAGAGAAAGAAAGAGAGAGAGAGAAGGAGAGAGAGAGAGAGAGAGAGAAAGAGAAAGAGAAAGAGAGAGAGAGAGAAGGAAAGAGAGAAAGAGAAAGAGAGAGACAGAAGGAGAGAGAGAAAGAGAGAGAGAGAACGAGAGAGAGAAAGAGAAGGAGAGAGAGAAAGAGAGAGAAAGAAAGAGAGAGAGAGAAGGAGAGAGAGAGAAAGAGAGAGAGAGAGAGAAAAAAAAAAAGAGAGAGAGAGATACCCTTCATTGGGCTTTGAATTTGAGCTTGTATTCTGATTGGTTGTCAGACACCCATGGGGCCATGCAGGGGTAACTTTGTAGGTTGTCTGTGTTCCAGGCTTGGTTGAGCATTGCTGGGTGATGTAATCTTCCCAGGTGCCATGTGGTGAGACGGGTAGAGGTCTAATCCTATCATGTCCTGAGGGCCATGTCTTAATCCCATCACCCTGGAGCTGAAGGGTGGGGAGGGGGCAGGGAGCCGCAGGGAGCTGCTTTGTCTTTAAAAACATGTTTTTCCTTTTCTCATCCAGGGAAGTATAACATTCTGCCTTTTTAATATTTCCCAGAATGTTTCATTCTTCTAGGAGGGGTGGGTAGCTGCTAACTTCCTACATCAGCATGAACTCCGGAGCCGAGCAGATTATTCAAGGTCTTGCTTAATCTGAAATGATTTGGAAGAGTGGTTCCTGGTTTGCTCCTTGATGGGTGTTGGGTTTCTTAGACCAGTGGTGGGATTCAGCTGGTTCGCACCACTTCGGGAGAACCGGTTGTTAACTTTCTGAGCAGTTTGGTGAACTGGTTGTTGGAAGAAATCATTAGGGCAGAGAACCACTTGTTAAATTATTTGAATCCCACCACTGGTCTTAGACCTGAATAAACAAATAAATAATAAATAAATTTCAGCAGAAATGTACATGTATGCATGTAAATGCGTAAGGGATACCAAAAATGAAACTACAGAAATATATACCCATACAACTCAGACATACAAGCTAAGAGGATACCACAGACTAATCAAGGATCCACCAAAAATTCTCCCACCAAACTGACAGGGCAAATTAACAATATATAAACAGAGAGCAAACCCCACTCCCTTCTAGCACTGATGATGTTTCCTAGTTGGGACAGGAACCACCTGCAAGGAAGAAACCAAGCTCAGAGAGCATCAAGGATCCCACAGTCCTCCTCCACCACCACCACCACCTCCTTCTCCTCTTCCTCCTCCTCCTCCTCAAACCCCACATCCTTCTAGCAGTGATGAAGTTGCCTAGTTGGGCCAGGAACCATCTGCAAGGAAGAAACCAAGCTCAGAGAGCATCAGGGATCCCACAGTCCTCCTCCACCACCACCACCGCCTCCTCCTCTTCCTCCTCCTCCTCCTCCTCCTCCTCCTCCTCCTCCTCCAACCCCACATCCTTCTAGCACTGATGATGTTGCCTAGTTGGGTCAGGAACCACCTGCAAGGAAGAAACCAAGCTCAGAGAGCATCAAAGATCCCACAGTGCTCCTCCTCCTCCACCACCACCACCACCTCCTCCTCCTCTTCCTCCTCCTCCTCCAACCCCACATCCTTCTAGCACTGATGATGTTGCCTAGTTGGGACAGGAACAACCTGCAAGGAAGAAACCAAGCTCAGAGAGCATCAAGGACCCCACAGTCCTCCTCCTCCACCACCACCGCCTCCTCCTCTTCCTCCTCCTCCTTCTCCAACCCCACATCCTTCTAGCACTGATGATGTTGCCTAGTTGGGACAGGAACCACCTCCAAGGAAGGAACCAAGCTCAGAGAGCATCAAGGATCCCACAGTCCTCCTCCACCACCACCACCTCCTCCTCTTCCTCCTCCTCCTTCTCCAACCCCACATCCTTCTAGCACTGATGATGTTGCCTAGTTGGGACAGGAACCACCTCCAAGGAAGGAACCAAGCTCAGAGAGCATCAAGGACCCCACAGTCCTCCTCCTCCACCACCACCACCTCCTCCTCCTCTTCCTCCTCCTCCTTCTCCAACCCCACATCCTTCTAGCACTGATGATGTTGCCTAGTTGGGACAGGAACCACCTCCAAGGAAGAAACCAAGCTCAGAGAGCATCAAGGATCCCACAGTCCTCCTCCTCCACCACCACCACCTCCTCCTCCTCTTCCTCCTCCTCCTTCTCCAACCCCACATCCTTCTAGCACTGATGATGTTGCCTAGTTGGGACAGGAACCACCTCCAAGGAAGGAACCAAGCTCAGAGAGCATCAAGGACCCCACAGTCCTCCACCACCACCTCCTCCTCCTCCTCCTCCTCCTCAAACCCCACATCCTTCTAGCACTGATGATGTTGCCTAGTTGGGTCAGGAACCACCTGCAAGGAAGAAACCAAGCTCAGAGAGCATCAAGGATCCCACAGTGCTCTTCCACCACCACCACCTCCTCCTCCTCCTCTTCCTCCTCCTCTTCCTCCTCCTCTTCCTCCTCCTCCAACCCCACATCCTTCTAGCACTGATGATGTTACCTAGTTGGGTCAGGAACCACCTGAAAGGAAACAACCAAACTCAGAGAGCATCAAGGACCCTACAACCCACCTCCTCCTCCTCCTCCTCTGACCCCATTTCCTTTTTAGCACTGATGATGTTCCCAGTTGGTTGATGAAATGTCTGATCCCCAGTGTTCATCCCGGAGCTACAAATGTTTTCTTCCATCAGTATAAAAATATACAGCTCTGTGTGTATGTTCTTATCCTTGGCTCTCCTTTGTTGTAAAACTCAATTGTTTTCGAAAGATTATGGAGTACCACTTTTAACGTACAAGCCTACACGGCATTTCTAACTGTAAATGCATCTTTCTCCCTTGATTCTTCTCCCTCCGCCCCTTGCCACTCTTCAGAAGAAACACATCAATGGCTGATGAAATGGTATCTTGAGATTGGGTTGGACTTTGATGTAACTAAGAGCAGAACTTGAGAAAGTTGTCTCGAGGTAGAGAAGAGAAGGTCTAAGAAGGCAGAATTGGGAAGCCAGAGAAAAAAATCCATTAACGCCTTTATGAAGTAGGGTGCATCCATCAAGATGGCAAGGGCCTTCGGAGTCAGGAGCTTTTGAAAGAGGTGAAGTAGAAAGGAGATCTTGGAAAAAATAATAAAGTATTAGGAGGAGAAAACAAAAAAAAAGTGAGAAGCTCTGGGCTTCATGGGTATGAAACTTCAAAGATTATGGAGGATGAAAGAGGGTTTAAGACACTGTAAGAGATAAATGCAACAAACAAAAAAGGATCTCAGAAGCTTATGGGTAAGACAGACCCGAGACGTAATGATAGCATGAATTTCTCCAAGATACATCAGCCATTGTCGTGTCCCACTCCTCCGCTGACGGCCGGGTCGGGGAAGTCCGTATCAAGTGTGTCTCTGCAGCTCTGCCAAAGTCCTATCAGAGTTCTCAAGGCAGGCAGGAGACCAGAAAGTGACTTCAGCAAGATAAGGTAGACTTTGCCTGACTCAGAGAATGCCAGAAAGCAGATCCTTTATATAGGCCATGGGGTGTGGCTCCATGACTCAGCACTTATCCAGGCCTGCCCCTCCCTTCCTTTTGCTGACGTCGCCTATCAATTATCTGGAAGCGAGGATCTCTCCAGGCTCCAGCTGTTGGCAATTCACATTCCTCAGGCTCACATGCTGTGGGGGAGGGGGAGGGGTCTAGTTGCTCCGTTTGCCTGGGCATGGAGCCAGGGCTGGGGGCTGGAGGCACGTCAGGTCCTTTGTCTTGCTCGGCCTGTCTGGGCATGGTGCCAGGGCTGGGGCCTGGAGGCATGCCAGGACATTCCCCAGCGTTTGGCAGGAGATAAGAGGGACCCGGCTGCGGGGAAAGCGAGCGAGACACAACAGCCATGGCTGCTGAACCCAAGCCTGCATGCGGCCCATGGGATAAGATCTTAAATAAACCAAACATCTTAAATATTGGCTCGGATGTCATTATGATGTTTATACTTATGCAAAATATTTCTTTTATAGGCTATCAGATTTGGCTATAAAATTATGGGAGACCACGAGACACAACAAGAGGTAGGTTTCACTGCCATTCTCTGGTGTTCAAGATGTTTGCAGTCCAGATTAGAAAGAATGGACATTTTCTTAACTTTAGATGGGCCTAGGAATGAAGGCATCCAGAATCTTTATAGTAGTGGCCAAATTTGTGGAAACCTTTTGGGGGAAAAAGTGTAGTTTTGAGGTTTGATGGCTAATAGCACCACTTTTTTTTTTTTTTTGAAGCGTTTCAAGATAATCCTATTCCACTGCTGGAATGGCCTGGGAATAGCCCAGAGCTTCACCCAATTGAAGATCTATGGAGCCGACTAAAGAAATTGGTTAGTCAGAAGCGACCCAGCAATAAAACCCAGTTAATGGAAGCAATCCTTCAATCTTGGTTTCACAGGATAACAGCTGCAGAACTAAAAGACTTGGTTCACTCCATGGGAAGACATTGTAAGGCCGTAATTCACGCTAAAGGTTACCCAACGAAGGGTTAACTGACATGGTGATAGTTTTTGTATATCTCATTTTTTTCTATGTGTTTCACTTTTCTTCTTTATACTGTAACTGATGTTCTAATAGCAAATCCTTCATCAAAGTTATTGCATTACATTCTTGAATCAATTATCTTTCCATTGATATATAATTTTATGGTACTACTCGGGGGGAAAAAGTGGTGTTATTAGTTAGTTTTAGAAGATACACTTTTCCTAAAAGGTTTCCACAATTTTGGCCACTACTACATAAAAAGGTAAAGGTTCCCCTCACACATATGTGCTAGTTGTTCCCGACTCTAGGGGGCAGTGCTCATCTCCGTTTCAAAGCTGAAGAGCCAGTGCTGTCCGAAGACGTCTCCGTGGTCATGTGGCCGGCATGACTTAATGCCAAAAATGCACAGAATGCTGTTACCTTCCCACCAAAGGTGGTTCCTATTTTTCTACTTGCATTTTTTTATGTGCTTTCGAACTGCTAGGTTGACAGAAGCTGGGACGAGTAACGGGAGCTCACCCCGTTACGCAGCACTAGGGGTTCGAACCGCTGAATTGCCGACCTTTCAATCGACAAGTTCAGCGTCTTAGCCATTGTGCCACCACATCTGCTTATCATCTTTATTCCCCCCCCCGCGCCAAGGATCTGCTTCTTCTACTTTTTGTTTCCACTGTTTTATTATCGATCCTGGAGTCCCGCAAAATTACAAACTAACTTTATGTAATACGAAACAGAAAAAAAACAAAAAAACAAATATAGGTTGTTGTTGTTGTTGTTTAAAAAAAAATCTTGAAGGAATCAAAATTATCCTTCCTCTAGCTGAACTTTGGGAAAAAAACAGATTTGAATAGTAAAACTGAAATTTCAATGATGTAGCATCTTCCTGAAAGGTTGATTTCCGTGTCAAAAAAAATCAAATGCTCATTGATCAGGTAGATTATTCCTTCTCAGCGGCTTAAAAAAAAATGACAGGATGTTTCTTGTATCTGCACAATAACATTTTCTTTTCCTTTTGGGATAGATGATCAACTTGGCTCCCGGAGCTATAATAAATGTTGCATACCAAGCAATTCCTCCTTCATTTTTTCCCCTCCTGATTGCCAATCCAAAACCACAATAATGATAAGTTCTTCTAGCACATCTTCAGAAGTGACAAAGAACTGAAACTTTCCTGCACCTATTTCTTTCCAGTTTAGAAAACAGAATGCAGAATGGAAAGAGTGCAGAAAAGAGCAGCGAAGATGATTAAGGCGCTGGAAGCTAAAACATGTGACGAACGGTCAAATGAAAACAAGGGCTAGGGGTGACATGATAGTGGTGTCCAGTGGTGAAATCTGAACTGGTTTGCTACTGGTTTGCTGACTGCCCATGCACGCTGCACACCAAAAGGAGCCTTGGGTAAATAGAACAGCGAGGGGGGGGGATCAGCCGTGCTGCGTGCTTTAGCTTCGCTAGAAAGCAGTATTTCCTGCTTTCTAGCAAAGCTGAACCGTGCGGCGCAGCTGATCGTCGGCAATACCGGTTCAGAGGAACCGGTAGCTTTTTTTTAACTACCAGTTCGACTGAACCCGTAGCTTTTTTTTTTATTTCCGGTGTACCTGAACCAGTAGTTTTTATCACTACCCATTCACCCGAACTGGAGCGAACCGGTAGCATTTTATCCCTGGTGGTGTTCCAATATTTGAAGGATTGCCACAAAGAAAACTGAGAGAGAAGCAGCGTAGAACTAAGGAGAAATTTCCTGATTTTGGTTTTGAATTTTAGCTGAACATCCTAGAGGCACACAGAAGTTGTATAACGGAGCAGAACTCACCTAACAAATGTTTCACTTAGCCACCAAAATGTTGGGCTCAACTGTGGTCGTATGTCGAGGACTACTTGTACTTTTTGGGGTTTGTGCCTTAGATTTTCTCAGCAAAAATTCCCATGATGTGTGTGAATTGATGCCTTCCCATTGTCACTCCAGTGATTCTTTAGCATTTCCCTTATTTGTTTATTTGGTATAATTATAAGGTAATCCTCATTTAGCGACCACACTTGTAATTGACAACTCTGTCACTAAGTGCTGGGGTTGCTAAACATAAAAATCCCACAGTCTTATGAGCAAGATTTTAGCTATTTACTCAGAGGTGGGTTTCACATAATTTTATCACCGGTTTAGCCAGCACCAGAAATGGGAGCACGAGCGCCATCTGCACATGCATGCAGCATCACAAAACATGGCAATTTGCTTGCGCGCACCATCCACACATGTGTGGGGCATCAAAATCACAACGATATAGGATGGAATTGCACCCAGTTGGGGGCGGGCAGGCCAGGAGTGAAATCTAAAAATTTTCCCTACCGGTTCTGTGGGCGTGGCTTAATTGGTGGGCATGGCTTGGTGGTCAGGTGACTGAATAGGCTTGGCCAATAATAATAAATAATAAAAATAATAAAGTATACAAAACTTGGGAGCGCACCGGTCTACCTTCTTTAAAAATAGAGGCACGGGTCTACTAACTGCCTTTTTTTGAGAGGCACCGGTCTACCTTCTTTAAAAATAAAGGCACTGGTCTACTAATTGCCTTTTTTTGGAAGCACATTGGTCTACCTTCTTTAAAAATAAAGGCACCGGTCTACTCGCCGCCTACAGCTCTGATCAGCTGTAGTGCGGCCCTTTGAAGCACCATAGCAGTCATTTAAGGCTGTTTGCAGCTATATCACCACCGAGAGCTTCAGGGACAGAGAAGAGGAACAGCGAGGAGTGGGTGGTGGTGGTGGCTGGTATTTTTGCTACTGGTTCTCCAAACTACCCATCCCCATTGCTACCAGATTGTGCAATCTGGTCCGAACTGGGAGCATTTCACCCCTGGGGCAGGCCCACTCGCAGGTCACCACTACCAGTTCACCGAAACTGGTCCGGACCGTCTGTACTTACCTAGGACTGATTTTAAAAAACCCACACCTGAACAAACATTGGTGAAAGCAGACTTTAATTGCATTTTAACTTGACTTGACTGCTGTCTCTCTCAGGCTTCACACATGAACATGGCAGTAAATCACAGCTCCCTGGTTAATAAAGCCTTAATTCAGCTCTCAACAAGACTTTGCAGGAGATTCCCAGGCATGACTCCACGAGACAAGAAACTTGATTGCCGACAAAAAGGATGCCTCCAATCCAACGATGGATAGCTTCACTGCAGTTAAGAAGTCTCAGAATTCATCTGTGTCCAAAGATTAAAGTCTGAATAAATAGGTACTTAGTGAGTTGCTTGCTGGAGAGTTGAGATACATTTATGGAACCGCGGGGTTTTTGGTGCTCTCTGAGCTTGCTTGTTTTGTTGCAGACATTTCATTACCAAACCTGGTAACCAGAGGTGGGATTCACATAATTTACCTACCGGTTCACCCAGCACCGAAAATGTGGAAGTGTGCGCCACCTCCGTGCATGCGCCCGGCCTTCCGTGCATGCGCCCAGCCTTCTGCACATGCACTTTGCTCGCATGCGCAATGTCAGGATTCCAAGGAACACCCCCAATGAAATAAGGCTCTGAGACTTGAGGTTCCTCAAAGTTCCAATTTATTAGAGATGTCATGTTGGCACAGCTGGGAAAACCCGAAACTGAAAGCTTCCGGGTTTTCCACACCCAGTTAACAGTTCACAGCCCTGCCCCACACCCACAAGTTCATCACATTATCCAATCAACTCTTCACACTCAATTGGATACAATCTTCAGGCAGTCTACATCAGACGCAGGCAAAAGTCCTTGAATACAGAATATTGTTATGACTAACTTTTTACCACTCCAACAACAACCCCCTCCCAACTTCCCCAGCTAAAATATGTGGCAGTTAAAAAGCAAAAAGAAAATTGCCTTCCAAAACTGACACGTGCATTCTGCGCCTGCGCCCGGCCTCAAAAACGTGCCTAAATAGGACAGCATAAAACCAGGGTGGGTATGTGGCCACCTGCTATTTCCGCTACCAGTTCATCCAAACCGGTCCAAACTGGCTGAATACCACCTCTGCAGGTAGCATCATCTGTGCTATCCCATAGGTGCTTTTCCCCCACACTTGAAAATACTTAGTGAACAGTACATTGTCTGTGTCAATTTACTCTATACAGAATCTTGGTAACAATGGCAGTATTAATTAAATATACATAATAATATTATTTCAGCTTCTCAGATTTACATATACATTGTAATTACTGTATAACGTATCATAGTTTGTAGCAGTATACAAAGTAGTGTTTTTCCAAATCCTACTGTTGTGCCTCATCCTCCCTCCTCTCCTCAGCCGAGCCCCTCCCACCTCCTCCCAGGCCTGTTATCAGATTCAGAGTCTGATAATGAAGAGGAATGGCCTGGCATGCCTCCAGCCCCCAGCCCTGGCACCATGCCCGGACAGAATATCAGGAATGAACAAACAAACCTCACTCCTACAGCGTGTGAGCAGGGAGCTAGTCACGTGCTAGAATTATCAGCAGCAGATTCAGAGGAAGGGAATTTACAGTGGACGGAGCCCCGCTTCCGAAGATCTGAGAGGCGACGTCAGCAGAAGGAAGGGAGGGGCAGGCCTGGATAAGTGCTGAGTCATGGAGGATAAAGGATCAGCTTGAGTCAAGCAACTTTGAGTCAAGCAAAGTCTCATCTGGTTTGCTGAAGTCACACCTTGGATTCCTGCCTGCCCTGAGAAATCTGAAAGGAATTTGGCAAAGCTCCAGAGGCTTCGTGGCCATGCTTGATACAGACTTCCTAGACCCAGTCATCAGAGGGGGAGGGGGACACGACATCGACTTTTTGTCTCTTATTACTGGCCCCTAATACAACAATAAGAGGGATGTGGTGGCTCAGTGGCTAAGATGCTGAGCTTGTCAACCGAAAGGTCGGCAGTTCAGCGGTTTGAATCCCTAGTGCCGCATAACAGGGTGAGCTCCTGTTACTTGTCCCAGCTTCTGCCAACCTAGCAGTTCGAAAGCACGTAAAAAATGCAAGTGGAAAAATAGGGACCACCTTTGGTGGGAAGGTAACAGCATTCCATGCGCATTTGGCGTTGAGTCACATGTCCATGGAGACGTCTTCGGACAGTGCTGGCTCTTCGGCTTTGAAATGGAGATGAGCACTGCCACCTAGAGTTAGGAATGACTAGCACTTATGTGGGAGAGGAAACTTTACCTTTACTTTAATACAATAAATCCCATATTAAGAGGTATTACATATCTATCTATCATCCCTTATTTTTTTTACTTTTTAAGCATCCATAATAGTAGTCTTAACTTCTAACATTTACTTATACATATTAGCTTCTATCATATAACAGTATGCATGATAACATTTTCCCGATTTTTATTTTCTAACTCTCTTTTTTGGGTGTGTGTGAAATGCACTTCACAACTGTCCCGCTTAGTAACCGAAATGTTGGTCCTAAGTTGAGAACTACCTGTATTGTGTTGGCAGAGAGATTCAGGGTTTCTGCGTCCCTTTACATTCAGGTCTATTTATCACTGCTTTAAACACCTTTCCTCTCAGCTACGTCTTTTCCATGGAGCCTAGAGGTCTCCGGTGGCTTTTATTGACCTTCACGTTAGGATTGATGAGGAACTATTCAGGCCTTATAAAAGAAAGCCAGAAGAAGAAAAAAGGCCACTGGAGACCATATCAAAGCAGGTGAGCATTCAAGGAAACAAATAATGCCTGAAAGAAATCTAATGTTTCACTAAGTGGCTGCAAGCTAGGGCTTTCACTGTCAGAAAATGTCTCCTTATTTCTAGGTTGAATCTCTCTTTGATCAGTCTCCATCTATTGTCTGGACTTTGGGTGCTTTGGAGAATAGCTTGACCCCTTCTTGTCCTGCCCTCAGCTGCTTGGCAGCATAGTTTGACTCCCTCTTCTTTGTGGCTGCCCCTCAAATATTGGAAGACTGCTATCATGTCTCCCCTGGTCCTTCTCTTCACTAGACTAGCCATGCCCAGTTCCTGCAACCATTCATTTTATATTTTAGCCTCCAGTGCCCTAATCATCCTGGTTGCTCTTCTCTGCACTCTTTCTAGAGTCTCAACATCTTTTTTTATAATGTGGTGATCTGGATGCAGGATTCTAGGTGTGGTCTTACTAAGGCTTTATAGAGTGGTATTAGTACCTCCCTTGATCTTGATTGTATCCCTCTGTTAATCCAATTTAGGATTGTGTTGGCTTTTTTGGTTGCTGCTGCACTGCTACTACTTATCTTAGGACATAAACTGTTTCAACTCCTACCCTCAAAACGACGCTATAGAGCACTGCACATCAGAACAACTAGACACAAGAACAGTTTTTTCCCGAAGGCCATCACTCTGCTAAACAAATAATTCCCTCAACACTGTCAGACTATTTACTGAATCTGCACTACTATTAATCGTTTCATAGTTCCCATCACCCATCTCTTTCCACTTATGACTGTATGACTATAACTTGTTGCTGGCAATCCTTATGATTTATATTGATATATTGATCATCAATTGTGTTGTAAATGTTGTATCTTGATGAACGTATCTTTTCTTTTATGTACACTGAGAGCATATGCACCAAGACAAATTCCTTGTGTGTCCAATCACACTTGGCCAATAAAATTCTATTCTATTCTATTCTATTCTATTCTATTCTATTCTATTCTATTCTATTCTATTCTATTCTATTCTATCTTGCTCTCAGATGCTTTAGAAAATAGGTTGGCAGCCCTTCAAATATTGGAAGACGGCTATCCTGTCTCCCCTGGTCCTTCTCTTCACTAGACTAGCCATGCTGAGTTCCTGCAACTGTTCTTCGTATGTTTTAGCCTCCGGTCTCCTAATCATCTCAGTTGCTCTTCTCTGCCCTTGAGTCTCAACTTCTTTTTTATAGTGTGGTGACCAACTCTCACAGCCATACATTACAACTGGGGAAACCATAATTTCCACTAGATGGACCTTTGTCGACGTGGTGATGTCTCTGCTTTTTAATATGCTGAAAAAACTCCTCTAGTGGATTCTAGCTCAAACAGGGCGATGGCATGGATGGCCTTCAAAATGCCTTGAAAAGCACAGATGCTTTCCACGTCATTCTGGGAGAGAACTATATTGACTACGGACTCCGTCAAAGTCAATGGAAATTATCCCCGCAATGAAATTGTGATGGAGCAAGGAGGGAAGAGTGAGAGAGGAGTCTGAATGTAAGAAAGAGAGGGAGACATAAAATTATCCTGCTGGCAGATAAAAGCCGATCTGCCTGCTTTTGACAAGGGATTGCTATTCTTTCCGACTTCGGATCCTGGAGACAGTGAGTAGGCTGTAATTTCTTGATGGGTTTTTTTTTTGTCTCTGCTTTCTGCTTCCTCCTCCTCTCTCTCTCTCTTTCTCTCTCTCTCTCTCTTTCTCTCTGCATGTGTCTGTCTCTCTCTTCTTTGGAGAAGAGCATTGTGCCAGGACTAAGTTAAAACAGGCTGAACTAATTCATCCTGTGACCTTCGGGTGACTTTGGAACAAACTGATTTAATGGCACTTAATCTGTCAGTGAGCAGAAGCCTCAAAGACATTGAGTGTGTGTGTGTGTGTGTGTGTGTGTGTGTATTTGTTAATGTAGGTTTTCACGGGTATAGGTATGTAGATCTTGGCGTATTTGGGTCTTTCCCGGTGTAAGGCTGAAAGTATCTTGGTGACATTTCAACGAGGTCTCACTCGTCATCTTCAGGCTGGTGCTTATGGCTTTGTGTTTGTGCGAGCAAAGCGTGGTCGGAGCTGCCTTCTCTCTATTGCATAAGATGGTAACTCTTTGGACTTTGAATTTCCCGTAGGTCCTGGTCAGTAGGAAGGTTTCCTCCCTGTAGAGGTGGGATATTTGTTTTTGTAGGTTTTCACGAGTATTCATGTAGGTCTTGAAGTTGAAGTCCAAAAATCTACCGTCCTATGTGGTAGAGAGAAGGCAGCTCCAACCATACTTTGCTTGTACAAGCACAAAGCCGTAAGCACCAGCCTGAAGATGACAAGTGAGATCTTGTCAAAATGTCGCCAAGATACTTTCAACCTTACATGGGAAAAGACCCGAATAATCCCCCCCATATATATATACCCGAATAACCTGAATAACCAAAGACCTACATACAAACACCCTCGAAAACCTCAGAAAACAAATATATATATAAATATATAAATATATATATATATATATATATATATATATATATATATATATGTTGTGGGTCTACATCTTCGTGCCTGTCAGTAGGCTCACATGGATTGAGGGAATGAGCAGCTGTTGTTCCAGCATGTATGGCGATCTGCATTGATTCTCCTGATTGTTGTTTGTGTTCAGTTGGCGATAGTTAACTATAGTATAATAGTATAGATAGTATAGTATAACTATCGCCAAAACTGAACACTTTAACAACAGAATAATCAGAGAAGCCATTGAGATAGAAAAACGCCCACACAGCATGAACAAACGAGATGACACCTCCCGCCTACCAGCCATTTGGAAACCCGCCTTATTGACAAACGAGTCCCTAACACGAGGAATGACACCAGACCCACACTCACGAGGTCCACACAGGATGTCACCACCACATCCACCCAGAAAGCAGACCCAAACCCACACTGATCATGAAGCACGACCAAGGACCAGAAGCCAGACCACAGCTGCAACATTAGCCATTTCAAACCCCTCCAATCCATACATGCAGCAGACTGACACCCACTATGAAGATGTAGCACCACAAAGCCAAACAACAGCTATGCAGCTCACCAGCTCAAATCCCCTGCAGCACAGATTAGACTGAGCACAACCAAGCCCCCACCAACACAGGACACACCCCAGCCAATCAGAGCACAGAAAACCCCATCCAATCAGAGCACAGCCAAGCTCCCACCCAATCAGTTCAAACCCCACTAGCAGTTAAAAGGAAGAAACAGCTGCGATCACACATTGCTCCCAGAAGCACGGTTGAAGCCTGAAGATGATTTAATGAGACTTCGAAACGTCGCCAAGACACTTCCAATTTTACACGGGAGAAAACCCGAACAACCAAAGACCTATATACAAACACCCGTGAAAACCTCAGAAAACATATATATATATATATATATATATATACAGAGAGAGAGAGAGAGAGAGAGAGAGAGAGAGAATGTTTAGGGGACATTAGCAGGGGTGAAATGTTACCGGTTTGCTCCGGTTCAGGCGAACAGGTAGTGATAAAAACTACCAGTTTGGGCAAACCGGTACTAAAAAAATGCTACCGGTTTGGTTGAACTCACAGATTAAAAAGCTACCAGTTCAGGCAAACCAGTAGTTTTAAAAAATTACCAGTTCCTCCAAATCGGTGTTTCCGATGATCAGCTGTGCAGCGGGGTTTAGCTTTGCTAGAAAGGAGGAAATCACCACTGGACATTAACCAATGTTGTCTCCTCCATTTGCAGCTATGGGATAGCCATCCCAGAGAAGACACGGATAGGGTTGACGTCCACAGGAAATCCAGCTGATCTGGTTGTTTTTCTAGGCAATTTTAGGACCTTCCTTGCCACCGTTGTTAAGTGAATAGCTGCAGTTGCTAAATTAAGAACACCACTGTTAAGTGAATATGGCTTCCCCGTTGACTTTGCTTGTCAGAAGGTGGCAAGAGGGGATCACATGACCTCCGGGACACTGCAACCGTCATAAGTATGAACCAGTTGCCAAATGTCGGAATTCTGATGGCAAGGATGCTGCGATGGTCATATATGTGAAAACTGATCATTCAGTCTTTTTTTCCCCCCAGTACCATTGTAACTTTGAACAGTCACTAAATGTACGATTGTAAGTTGAGGACTACCTTTAATGGACTTGGACAGCCATCTGTCAGAAATAGTATAGGATTCCTGTGAGAGCAGTGGGTTGGATTAGATCAGGGGTCTCCAACCTTGACAACTTTAAGACTTGTGGACTTCAACTCCCAGAGTTCCTCAGCTGGCTGAAGAACTCTGGGAGTTGAAGTCCACAAGTCTTAAAGTTGTCAAGGTTGGAGACCCCTGGACTAGATGACTTCCAAGGTCCCTTCTAAATAGAGTTCCTGTTATCTAATAGGCTTAAAATTAGATTGGAAAAGATATCTAATCTATTTTATCTACATGTTATCTTTTGGCTTCGGTCCCTGCTCATAAGATAACCAGAATCCAAATTTATTTCCTAGGAAACAACTAGAACAACGTTTTAGCTATTAATTAGCTAGTAACAGAACCCTCTTTAATCAATGTATCAATCTTTAATCTTGGTTTTTACCCGATATTGAAATCTCCATTGTTCATTCCTCCAGCTATTTTCCAGGAGAGTTTCGTCAGCCGTACCCTTTTCGCTGCAATTTTCTTGTCAATTTTTTTGTTTTTTTATCAAGTTGTGAATCTGCCTTTTCTTTATGAAGCCCACCTCTTGCCTGGCATGAATTCAGATTTATTTCTTTTCCCCAGCTCTATATTCAAACAAACATAGGCAGTCAAGGAAAAGACCCAGTGGAGTGTCAAATGCAAGCTGAAAATGTTACATTGCTGGCTTGAAATTTACATGGGGTTAGCCTGGCCCAAACAAGACGCAGAAATCATCATTTATTTATATTGTTATTTTTTCTCCCTGGTTTAACCTTTATTTGACAAGGAAGCCTTCTGAAATATTAATCGCCTTTCCCTCACTCAACCCACTTCCAGTCTTGCAGAAGGCAAAGAAAAAGGAAACAGCAGAAAAATACCTGCTGACAATATTGTAGGCTGGGAATCCTTGGTGGGATGGAAGGAGATGCCAAAAGGAGAAGGAGAAAACTTGGATTTCGGAACAATTTCTGGGTTTCAGTAGAAAAAAGAAATCCACAATAGATGAGAGAGAGAGAGGGAGGGAGGGAGAGAGAGAGAGAGAGAGACAGAGAGAGAGAGAGAAGGATAATTTGATAGGTAGATAAATGACAGAAATAGATGAAATAAGATAGATAGATAGATAGATAGATAGATAGATAGATAGATAGATAGATAGATAGATAGATAGATAGATAGATAGATATAGATAGTGATAGATAGATAGATAGATGGATAGATAGATAGATAGACCATGGTATCCTGCTGCAGTGGTTGGGGGGATTGGGGGTGGGAGATACCGTTTATCGGTGGTTCTCCTCCTAATTCTCTGACCATTCGCAGACGGTGTTGGCAGGAGGGCAGAGATCGACCCCGAGGCGCCTCACTTGTGGGGTGCCTCAGGGGTCTGTTCTCTCGCCTCTCCTGTTCAACATCTATATGAAGCCGCTGGGTGAGGTTATCCGTGGTTTCGGGGTGGATTATCATCTGTACGCTGATGATACACAGCTGTACATTTCCACCCCGAACCACCCCAACAAAGCCGTTGAGGTGATGGGCCGGTGTCTTGAGGCCGTGCGGGTCTGGATGGGGAGGAACAGGCTCTGACTCAACCCTTCCAAGACAGAAGGAACCCTTCCAAGACAGGCTGTGGGTTCCGGCGTCCCGGTACAGTCAGCTTACACCATCGCTGACTGTGGGGGGGGGGAAGTACTGACCCCCAGGGGAAGAGTGCGCAACTTAGGCATTCTCCTGGACGATCGGCTGTCCTTAGAGGAACATTTGACAGCCGTCGCCAGGGGAGCATTTTATCAGGTTCACCTGATTCGCCAGTTGCGCCCCTTCCTTGACCGGGATGCCTTACGCATGGTCACTCATGCCCTCATCACTTCCCGCCTGGACTATTGCAATGCTTTCTACATGGGGCTCCCCTTGAAGAGCACCAGGAGGCTCCAGTTAGTCCAGAATGCGGCCGCGCGGGTGATAGAGGGAGCACCGCGTTGCTCCCACATAACACCCATCCTGCGCAGCCTACACTGGCTGCTGGTAGCCTTCCGGGTGCAATTCAAGGTTCTGGTCACCATCTTTAAAGCGCTCCATGGCTTAGGACCAGGATATCTATGAGACCGCCTTCTGCCGCCGATAGCCTCCCAACGACCGGTGCGCTCCCACAGAGCGGGCCTCCTCCGGGTGCCGTCGACCAAGCAATGTAGGTTGGCGACCCCCAAGGGGAAGGCCTTCTCTGTGGCAGCACCGGCCCTGTGGAACGAGCTTCCTCCAGGGTTACGGCAACTCCCTGATCTCAGGACCTTCAGGCATGAACTGAAGACTTTATTATTTCAGCGAGCTGGACTAGCCTAAGAATAAAATATTTTTAGTCAATTTTAATGGGTTTTAACCGGTTTTCACCGTTTTAGTGATTTGGCTATTATAATATTTTGTTTTAATTGGGTTTTAAATTGCTTATTTATTATTGTTGCATTTTTAATATGCCTGTGAACCGCCCTGAGTCCTATGGGAGATGGTGCGGTATAAAAGTATAAAAATAAATAAAAATAAATAAATAAGATAGATAGATAGATAGATAGATAGATAGATAGATAGATAGATAGATAGATAGATAGATAGATAGATAGATAGATAGATAGGCAGGCAGGCAGGCAGGCAGGCAGGCAGGCAGGCAGGCAGGCAGGCAGGCAGGCAGGCAGGCAGGCAGGCAGAGAAAGATGATGAAAGAGGATATAAATGATAGATGATGACAGGGAGATGGTATGGATGGTATGGATAGGATAGCTAGATGATAGGTAGGTAGGTAGGTAGGTAGGTAGGTAGGTAGGTAGGTAGGTAGGTAGATAGATAGATAGATAGATAGATAGATAGATAGATAGATAGATAGATAGATAGATAGATAGATAGACAGACAGACAGACAGACGAGATGATAGAAAGAGGAGATAGATGATAGATAGGATGGATAGATAGATAGAAAGACAGACAGATAGATAGACAGAGAAAGATGATACAAAGAGGATATAGATGATAGATAGATGATAGATGAAAGACAGACAGACAGACAGACAAAAACAGACAGACAGACAGACAGACAAAGAGATGATACAAAGAGGATATATTTGATAGATAGATAAATTAACTTCACCCAGGCCTCTTTCAAATTCTGTTCTCTTATTTTAGGCCTATTTCTTCAATTTGTCAGGGTGATTTTTAATTTTTATTTCTGTTTTCTAGAAAGAAATATGGATACACGTCTAGGATGAAACAGAAAGGGAGAATCAAAGAATCAATTAAATTATATCCTGGAAGAGCAGGATGTTCAGTGGTCTTTTCTCTTTTCCTCCTCCTCCTCCTCCTCCTCTTTGAAGAGTTTACTTCCACCCCCTTCTCAGTTCTTTTTCAAGCTAGTTCTCCCAGGGAATTGATCTTGAAAAAAGAGAGATGCAATTGATTATGAGTTCCTCTCTGCCTACCAAAAACCGATTGAGTTATTCTCTCTCTGCATTTATAACAGGGCTTAAATTTTTTAGCACTTCTGCAGCATGTAAGAACGCCCATAACTAGGGCCTAATGCAGCTTTCCGCACAGCCTCGCTAAGTCAGAATTGTTCCTGGAAAAGAAGCATCCCTTCTTCTCAATTATAAGGTTCTCTTCCTGCTTTTACTTCAGAATTATCTGATAGAGAATCGAAGCTGCAGAAAGTGTGGGCAAGGCAGAGGGACAGGGCTGGGCTCCTGGGGGTTCGGCAGGGTTTGGGTGATCCTCTAGCTAAGGATCTCCAGGGTTCGGCAAACCCCCAGCTTTGTCACCCGTGGCTGGCCACACCTGCCTCGCCCTGCCCCTCCCAGGAGTCTCCACGTGGCCTTTTTCATCATTCCAGGTATGAGGGCCTCCTCAGGGTGCCATCAGCCAGACAATGTCGGCTGGTGACCCCCAGGAGGAGAGCGTTCTCTGTGGGGGCTCCGGCCCTGTGGAATGAACTACCTGTGGGGCTACGTCTTCTCCCTGATCTTCGGACCTTTAAGCGCAAGCTCAAAACTTTCTTCTTTCACCAAGCAGGGCTGGCCTAATGATACAGTTTTTAATTGCGGGTTTTAGTGGGGTTTTTTAAGAGGATTAATCTACTTTATAATTTTTACTTATTAATTTTAAATTTCTCAGCTTATTGAATCAGATTTTTAATGAATATTGTATTTTAAATCTTTTTGATATTTATGTTTTATCTCTGCTGTACACCGCCCTGAGTCTTCGGAGAAGGGCAGTATAAAAATATGAAAAATAAATAAATAAATAAATAAATAAATAAATAAATAAATAAATAAGTACTTGCAGGGGCCACACGGAGGGTCTGGGAGGGCAAAAAATGGGCCTACCAGAGGTTCCAGAAGCCCGGAAACGGGCCTGTTTCCGGCCTCCGGAGGGCCTCTGGACCCCAGAGGAAGCTGTTTTTACACTCCCAGAGGCTCGAGGAGTAGCATAAGGAATTCTACTGCGATTAGTTTCCACCCATTGCTTCTTGTCCTACCCTTGGGTGCTTTGGAGCAGTGGGTCTCCAACCTTGGCAACTTTAACCCCAACTTTACTGAGGAACTCTGGGAGTTGAAGTCCACAAGTCTTAAAGTTGCCAAGGTTGGAGACCCCTGGTTTGGAGAATAGCCTGACTCCCTCTTCTTCTCCCTCTTCACATAATGAAGAAGACTGAGAGGCTTTGGGTTCTGCGTCTCTGAATCTGAAGTTCTGACCTGGAGATTTTCCATCCTTCTTTCAACCTTGAGGTGACACATGATTGACCACAATTAAGGGCTTCCTGATCCAGGAAGTACACCAGATGGGTTGGTGTACTCAAGGTCCTCCCATGAGTAAGTGTTGGAAGTCCAAAAAGATCCCCAAACTGTTGCTCCATTTAAGTAGCTACTTCCACCCATTACTTCTTGTCCTGCCTTCTGGTGTTTTGGAGAATAGATCAATCCCCTCTGTTCTATGACAGTTCCTCAAGTACTGGAAGACAGTTATCGTGTGTCCCCCACCCTCCCAATTCTTCTCTTCAATTACTAGACATACTTTGCTCCCTCCACTGTTCATCATACAATTAAGGCTCCAGACCCCTGATCATCTTGGTTGTACTTCTCTGTCCTCTTTCTAGAGCCTCAACATCTTTTGTAGTGACCAGAACTGCATTTTTGATATATTTATTTATTTGTCAAGCATATATAAGATAACAGGTAAAAGTATAAACATAATTTGAATACATGAAAAGAGTAAAAAGAATATTAGGACAGGGACGGTCGGCATGCAGGTGCTCTTATGCACGCCCCTTACAGACCTCTTAGGAATAGGGTGAGGTCAATAGTAGACAGTTTAAGGTTAAAGTTTTGGGGGTTTGGGGAAGAAACCACAGAGTGAGGTAGTGCATTCCAGGCATTGACCACTCTGTTGCTGAATTTGTATTTTCTGCAATCAAGTTTGGAGTGGTTTACCTTGACTTTGTATCTCTTGTGTGCTCGTGTATTGTTGTGGTTGAAGATGAAGTAGTCATAGATAGGTAGGACATTGTGGCAGATAATTTTATGTACTACACTTAGGTCAGACCGAAGGCGGCGTAGTTTTAAGTTGTCTAAACCCAAAATTTGAACTTATGGTGGCATAAGGTATTCTGTTGCGAGCAGAGGAGTGGAGGACTCTTCTTGTAAAATATATCTGGACTCTCTCAATTGTATTAATGTCCGATATGCAGTGCGGGTTCCAGACAGATGAGCTGTATTTGAGAATTGGTTTAGCAAATGTTTTGTATGCTCTAGGTAGTAGTACAATATTACCAGAGAAGAAGCTACGTAACATTAGGTTAACAACTCATTCCAAGTGTAGCCTCACAAGTTGTTGTGCCTCGTCCTCCCTCCTCTCCTCAGCTGGGCCCCTCCTGCCTCCTCTGGGCCTGCTATCAGATTCAGAGTCTGATAATGAAGAGAAATGGTCTGGCATGCCTCCAGCCCCCAGCCTTGGCACCATGCCCGGACAGAATGTCAGGAATGAACAAAAAAACCTCAGTCCTACAGCGTGTGAGCAGGGAGCCAGCCACGTGCTGGAATTACCAGCAGCAGATCCAGAGGAAGAGAACCCACAGTGGGAGGATCCCCACTTCCGGAGATCTGAGAGGCGACGTCAGCAGAAGGAAGGGAGGGGCAGGCCTGGATAAGTGCTGAGTCATGGAGCCACACCCCACAGCCTGTATAAAGGATCAGCTTGAGTCAAGCAACTTTGAGTCAAGCAAAGTCTCATCTGGTTTGCTGAAGTCACAACTTGGATTCCTTCCTGCCCTGAGAAATCTGAAAGGAATTTGGCAAAGCTGCAGAGGCTTTGTGGCCACGCTTGATACAGACTTCCTAGACCCGGTCATTGGAGGGGGAGGGGGACACGACACTAGTGCAACATAAAACGTTACTATCACTTCTCATGCTTCTGTTGATGCATCCTAGGACTGAGTTGAGTTTTTTGGTAGCTGCAGCCCATTGGTAGTTGCAGCTCATACTTAAGTCACGTTCTGTTAGGAAACCTAGATCTGCCTTATAATTTCTACTGTTGAGCTAAGTACCAATTATTCTGTTCATGTGGATTTGGTTTTTCCTGTCTAGGTGTAAGGCCATACAGATAAGGAATTTGATACAGAATAACAGAGTTGGAAGGGACCTTGTATGTTATCTAATCCAACCCCCTGTTCAAACAGGAGACCCTATACCATTTTAGACAAATGGCTGTCCAGTCTCTTCTTAAAAGCTTCCAGTGATGGAGAACTCAAAACATCTGAAATTGGTTCTATTCCACTGGTTAATTTTTCTCACTGTTAGGAAATTTCTCCTTAGTTCTAAGTTGCTTCTCTTTTTGTTCAGTTTGTATCCATTGCTTTTTGTCTTGCCTTCTTAGCTGCTGATCCAATTCTACAGAGGAATTATTGAGTCTGTCATCTGCACCTCTATAACTGTCTGGTTTGGTTCTGTAACCAACAAGAAAAACACAGACTTCAGAGGATAATTAGAACTGCAGAAAAAATAATTGCTACCAACCTGCCTTCCATTGAGGACCTGTATACTGCACGAATCAAGAAGAGGCCCGTGAAACTATTTACAGATCCCTCACATCCAGGACATAAACTGTTTCAACTCCTACCCTCAAAATGATGCTATAGAGCACTGCACACCAGAACAACTAGACACAAGAACAGTTTTTTTCCCAAAGGCCATCACTCTGCTAAACAAACACTGTCAGACTATTTACTGAATCTGCACTACTATTAATCTTCTCATCGTTCCCATCACCAATTTCTTTCCACTTATGACTGTATGACTGTAACTTTGTTCCTGGTAATCCTTATGATTATATTGATATATTGACCATCATTTGTGTTGTAAATGTTGTACCTTGATGAACGTATCTTTTCTTTTATGTACACTGAGAACATATGCACCAAGACAAATTCCTTGTGTGTCCAATCACACTTGGCCAATAAAAAAAAAAATCTATTCTATTATGCTTTGGAAAATAGATTGCATATAGAGTGTATTATAAGTACACTCTTCTATGTGTGCTTTTCTCATCGCTGAATTGTCTCTTCTTGGATAGAGCCCAGTGCTCCAGTTCAATCAATCAATCAATCAATCAATCAGAATACAGCTGGGAAGGACCTTGGAGGTCTTCTAGTCCAACCCCTTGTTCAAGCAGGAGACCCTGTACCATTTCAGACAAGTGGTTGTCCAATCTCTTCTTAAAAACTTACAGTGTTGGTGTACCTACTATTTCTGGAGGCAAGTAGTTCCACTGATTCATTGTTTTCACTGTCAGGAAATTTTTCCTTAGTTGTAGATTGCTTCTTTCCTTGGTTAGTTTCCATCCATTCCTTCTTGTCTTGCCCTCTAACGAACAGAACAGAACAGAACAGAACAGAACAGAACAGAACAGAATAGAATAGAATAGAATAACAACGTTGGAAGGGACGTTGGAGGTCATCTAGTCCAACCCCCTGCTTAGGCAGGAAACCCTATACCATTTCGGACAAACGGTTATCCAATCTCTTCTTAAAAACTTCCGGTGTTGCAGCATTCACAATTTCTGGAGGCAAGTTGTTCCACTGGTTAATTGTCCTCCCTGTTAGGAAGTTTCTCCTTAATTCCCGGTTGCTTCTCTCCTTGATCCGTTTCCATCCACGTTTGTCCAGAGCCTGCCTAGTGGCCTCTCTATAGCGTACTTAAGACATTACAAAAATGCTCCCAAATCCCTTCTTTTAATTTTTTGAAGAACCTGCAGCCCGTGAACCTTCTCTCTTTTGCGTGGGATGGACAAACAATATTTACGGGCAGCGAAAATCTCTGCCTTCAGCAATTTCCAAGGTCAAACAAAAATAAATGGCCAAAGCCGACCTAAGAAATAAGGGAAGGGAAAAGGCCATCGTTCGACTTAATGGGGGCTGCCAGAACATTTCAGACCAGTGCAGTGTTCAGGGATAAAATAGAGTTTTAATTAAATGGAACACGCACAGCGGAACGAGGTTGGGGTCTGAATGGCAGAATTGCCCTCTTCCATTTTCGCACAGGGTAGACTCGGAGCCTAAAGAACAGAGCGCTAATAGAGATATAAGTTTTCTGAAATGGCCCTCAGCAGCTGAAGAGCTCCGATTCCCAGGAGGAATCGCTGAGCGGCCTGCAACCAAATCAACTCAATTGCGAAGAAGGCTTTTTAAAAACAGATCACCCGACTCCGTCTCCTGCATCCTCCTGAATGGAAGCGTTGAAGAAGCCTTCAGAAGTTATCCAATCCGGGTTGAAATGGCCACCCTGGCGGTACTCAAACAGAATAGACTAACAGAGTTGGAAAGGACCTCGGAGGTCTTCTAGTCCAACCCCCTGCTCAGGCATGCCCCCCCCCTCGTCCGCCATTTTGGGCCTAGCAGGCCTCTCTGCAGCCTCCTGAGCACAAAAACAGGCCGTGGGGGGGGGGGTTGTGCCACATCCCCCCTCACTCCCCCCCTGCGCATATGTGAGAGACCCATGCCGCTCCCACATTCGTCCCACCCCCTGACCATCCTGAAAAACAGCTGGCCGGCAGGAGGCATGCGCGCATGCGCAATGGAGCTGAGCTGAGCGACGGCTCGCGTGCCCGAAGAGAGGGCTCTGTATGCCCGCTGTGGCATGCCTGCCATGGGTTCGCCATCGCGGCCCTATAGCATTTCAGACAAATGGTTGACCAATTTCTTTTTTTTTGAAAGCCTCCAGTTGATGCAGCAGCCACAACTCCTGAAGGCAAGCCGTTCCACTGGTCAATTGTTCTCACTGTCAGGAAATTTCTCCGTAGTTCTAGGTTTGCTTCTCTCCTTCCCATGCCAAGTTTTTAATTTTTTAATTTTTTACAAACGTATCACTGCATGAACAGTGTGGCATCTGAGTGTCATACATGTTGATACAAATAAAATAGTATTAATCATATTGGTTTCATTTAACAAGCGTATATAATTCTAGTAGTAATATACATATTTTTATGAAATTATAATCTTTCATTATTCAGTTATTCATTAAAAAATGTGTCATTTTTTAGAATGTTATTAATCATATTTATTACATTTAGCAAGCTTATATAATTCCAATAATAATACAAATATTTATGTTAAATTAAAATCTTCCATTATTTGCTTGTTCAATTTATAATCCTTCATTATTTAGTTATTCAATATTTCAAATATGTTATTTTTAGGTCAATCACCATATTCTGCATGCCATACATTTTAATGTAAATACAATATTTTTAATCATATTTGTTACATTTAGCAAACATACACATATTCATATTGAATTATAATCTTTCATTATTTATTTAATCAGTAGTTCAATATAATATGTTTATGCCAGTCGCCATGCTATTTAAGTATACTTAATAATACCGTCATTCAAATTCTAATTTCCCCTCTTATTATTACTTCTCCTTATTAGCTTCTCTCCTTGATTACTTTCCAACCATTGCTTCTTGTCCTGCTTTCAGGAGCTTTGGAGAATAGGTTGACAACCCGGTCTTCCAGGGACCCTGAAGGCAGGACAAGTCATGTTGCATTCTTTGGTCACTGACCAAGGAAGGGAAGGAAAGAGATAATGAAAGAATCGATTGTGAATTTAATCACTGGGTTGTGATATTTTGACCCTTGGAACTTGGCATGCTTCTTTGGACAAAAATCCCTACAGTCATAATGCCTTATTAGGCCACACTTGGAATATTGCATTCAGTTTTGGTTGCCACGATGTAAAAAAGATGTGGAGACTCTAGAAAGAGTGCAGTGAAGAGCAACAAGAATGATTAGGGGACTGGAGGCTAAAACATATGAAGAACGGTTGCAGGAACCGTCTAGTTTAATGAAAAGAAGGACAAGGGGTGACCTGATAGCAGTGTTCCAATATCTCAGGGGCTGCCACAAAGAAGAGGGAGTCGGGCTGTTCTCCAAAGCATCTGAAGGCAGGACCAGAAGCAATGGGTGGAAACTCATCAAGGAGCGAAGCAACCTAGAACTAAGAAGAAATTTCCTGACAGTAAGAACAATTAATGAGTGCAACAATTTGCGTCAAGCAGTTGTGGGTGCTCCAACACTGGAAGTTTTTAAGAAGAGATTGGACAACCATGTTAAAGGTAATTTGGGTTCACAACCAAGGTTGTGGACTGTTGAGCAGAGTACACTATGCATGAAAACAACTGAGACTGGTCTACTACAATAACAGTCACTTGCAGACAAACTGGGGTTTGATATTCCTTTACTTTTAGGGAAAAGGCAAAGTCATAGTCCAAAAACAATTCCAGGTTATACACATATAAAGTCAGTCAGTCAGTCTTCTTACCAACGTAGACTTACAAAACAAGGTCTTCTTTCAGTTCGGCAAAACACAGTTCAATTCACAACAGTCAGTATCTCGAGGAATCAGTAACTAGCCATGATCAAGCTAGTTACTGGGCATCTGGTGGCTCAGACTGCTAAGACACTCTGTTATTAACACAGCTGCTTGCAATTACTGCAGGTTCAAGTCCCACCAGGCCCAAGGTTGACTCAGCCTTCCATCCTTTATAAGGTAGGTAAAATGAGGACCCAGATTGTTGGGGGCAATAAGTTGACTTTGTATATAATATACAAATGGATGAAGACTATTGCTTAACATTTAAGAAAATGTTGGATAACCATCTGACTGAGATGGTGTAGGGTTTCCTGCCTGGGCAGGGGGTTGGACTAGAAGGCCTCCAAGGTCCCTTCCAACTCTGTTGTTATGTTATGTTATGTTATAGTGTAAGCTGCCCTGAGTCTTCGGAGAAGGGCGGGATATAAATGCAAATTAAAAAAAAAAAAAAGCAATGATCATAAAGCTCAAATATACAGTTTCAGCATGTCATTAGGTTACAATGCTGTAGCGTCCCTGTAGATTCCCCACAAGCCATAATTTAGTAGTCCTTTTATACATCGGCTACAGAGCTCAACCAGTCAGGATGCTTGCATGATGCAGCACAGCCTTAAAGCAATATCATGACTTTCTACAAACATACATAGTTAGTTTATATATTGCCTGGCCAACTAATTAGGCAAGTAACAATTTCCTGACAAATCATTTGTCTGAAATGGTGTAGGGTTTCCTGCCTGAGAAGGGGTTGGAGAAATTTCTTCTTAGTTCTAGTTCATGTTACCTCTCGCTTGGATTATTGTAATGCTCTCTACATGGGGCTCCCCTTGAGGTGCACCCGGAGGCTTCAGTTAGTCCAGAACGCAGCTGCGCAGGTGATAGAGGGAGCTTCACGTAGCTCCCATGTAACACCACTCCTGCGCAGACTGCACTGGCTGCCTGTGGTCTTTCGGGTGCACTTTAAGGTTTTGGTTACTACCTTTAAAGCGCTCCATGGCTTAGGGCCTGGGTACTTACGGGACCGCTTACTGTTACCGCATGCCTCCCACCGACCCGTACGCTCACACAGAGAGGGACTTCTCAGGGTGCCGTCTGCCAAACAGTGTCGGCTGGCGGCCCACAGGGGAAGATCCTTCTCTGTGGGGGCTCCTACCCTCTGGAACGAACTTCCCCCTGGTTTACGCTAAATACCTGACCTTCGGACCTTTCGCCGCGAATTGAAAACACATCTATTTATTCGCGCGGGGCTGGCTTAAATTTTATTGGGTTTTTAAATTTTTATTATGAATTTAAATGGGTTTTTAGTTTTATATGTTTTAAAGTTTTAGGCCAATGGTGTAATAAGTTTTTTAATTTGGGTTTTAATTGTATATTGTATTGCTTGTTTTATTTTGGCTGTACACCGCCCTGAGTCCTTCGGGAGAAGAGCGGTATAAAAATCGAATAAATAATAAAATAATAATGTTTGCATGCAGTCAGGTCAGAGAACTCCATGGATCCCAGAGTCCTCCTCCTCCTCCCTGAACACCTTTCTAGCACTGATGATCTTGCCTTGATGATGTCTGCAAGAAATCAACCAAGCTCAGAGAGCACCAAGGGCCCTTCTGTTCAACCCTGAGCTACAAATATTCTCCTTTATTGAAAGCAGTTAGTGGAATTGACCGAAGACCAAGGATGTCAGTTGAATACCTAAATTAATATTCCATGTGTCTAACAGCATTACCATGAACTATTAATCTGCTGTAGCATTTGGACAGAAATTCAGTCATTTCATCCTCCAGATCTATTTGGAATAAAATCCTTGTCCTGAAAGACACAATTTGTCTATTATATTTTATTACAGTATGGACATCCATGGACCATGGCCAAGATCACCAGATGCATGGATTTGGAGCGTCATCATTAGATGAAGATGGAACGGTGGAGTAGGAAGAATTTTTGGACAACATCTAGCCTAAGTCATCCATTATTCAACCTCATTAAAGGAGATAAGCTATTCCACAGCCAAGCAGGTCACATTGTTCAAATGTTCCAATATCTAAGGGGCTGCCACCAAGAAGAGGGGGGGTCAACCTATTCTCCAAAGCACTAGAACTAAAGAGAAGCTGCCTGACAGTGAAAATAAAATTAATAAGTGGAAGAACTTGCCTCCAGTTGTGGGTGCTCCATCTCTGGAGGTTTATAAGAAAATAAATGGACAACTGTTTGTCTGAAATAGTACAAGACTTCCTGCTTGAGCAAGAAGATGGACAAGAGCAGGGGTCTCCAACCTTGGCCACTTTAAGACTTGTGGACTTCAACTCCCAGAGTTCCTCAGCCAGCTTTACTAGCTGAGGTATTCTGGGAGTTGAAGTCCACAAGTCTTAAAGTGACCAAGGTTGGAGACCCCTAGACTAGAGGACCTCAAAAGTCCTTTCCAACTCTGTTATTCTCTTTCCTTGATGTCACATATATTCCCTGGCATTTCCACCAATGGTGAAAACTGAGAACTAGTAGTTGATCCTATATGTGGGTCATCTCTAAAGATTTTTGAAGATCACCCTCAGGTCTCTCCTTAAATTTATCAGTCTTCCAGTACTTGAGGGGCTCTTACAGACAAGACCGGATGGACTTGTTCTCCAAAACATTTCAGGGCAGGGTATATGTAACACAGGGGTGTCCAAACTTGGTCCCTTTAAGACTTGTGGACTTCAACTCCCAGAGTCCCTCAGCCAGCAAAGCTGGCTGAGGAACTCTGGGAATTGAAGTCCACAAGTCTTAAAGGGACCAAGTTTGGACACCCCTGATGTAACAGGTGGAAGATCATTAGAGATTGTCAGAGTTTGCAGCGATCCAACGACCACACAAGTAAATAATTCAGCAGGATTCATTTATAGAAGAAACTTGTTTATATACAATAATATAAAACATGATGCATGTATACAATACCCATGCAGCTCTTGCAACGTGGTAGCAAGTACAAGAAACAGAAGCTCAGAATCACTGAGGCAATAGAAGCACAGAATCATAGAATCTACTCTTATATACAGTATATAAGCTAAGCTACACCCAGGCTCTGAGCCATCTCACATGGCTCTCCCAGTTCATAATTCCTTACACATTGACAGAGATCCGATTTAGAATTTAGAACTAAGGAGATACTTCCCGAAAGTGAGAACAATTAATCAATAGCATGACTTGTTCCAGAAGTTGTGGATGCTCCATCATTGGTTTCACTTAGAGACTGGACAGCCATTTGTCCACAATGGCCTAGGGCAGGGTTTAAGACTTGTGGACTTCAACTCCCAGAATTCCTCAGCCAGCTTGTGGAGCTGAAGTCCACAAGTCTTAAAGTTGACACGGTTGGAGACCCCTGGTCTAGGGCCGTGATGGCGAACCTATGGCATGCGTGCCAAAGGTGGCACACAGAGCCATATCGGTGGGCACGTGAGTGTTGCCCTAGCTCAGTTCCAGCACGCACGCATGTGCCAGCCAGCTGATTTTCGGGCCTTCTGAGCCCACCGGAAGTCAGGAAACAGGCTGTTTCCAGCCTCTGGAAGACCTCTGGAGGGTGGGAAATGCCTGTTTTTCGCTCTTCCCAGGCTCTTAGAAAGCCTCTGGAGCCTAGGAAGTGGAAAAAACTGCCCTTCCGGTCCCACCAGAAGTCAGCAAATGGGCCATTTCCGGCCTCTGGAGGACCTCCGGGGGTGGGGGGGAAGGTTGTTTTCAAGGCCTACCGGGCCCACTGTGCTATTGCGTGCCAAAAACAGGGGGGGTTGGGGGGGTGTCACATACTCACACGTGGGGGGTGCATTGAATTATGAGTGTGGGCATGCGCGCACGACACCTCCCCCACACACACTCCCATCAATTGGTTTGTTCCAACGCTATCACTGTGCGTTCTATCTTCTCTTGTCTTGCTTACACTTATCCTGTGTTTTCAACCATTCCTTAGAACCTTTTCACCTTGACTGCCCTGTTTTTGAACTCAGAACTTTCAGCATACACTTCGGTTCCACTCCCAGATCCTGGCGAAGGTAAATAAAGTCAAGGAAAGAAAGAAAGCCAAACGAGTTATCTCCAACACCTTCTTCGTTTTCCACAGAGAAATACGCAAAACGTCTCAACAAGGATCCTCAAAATTTGCAGCAAACCCATCAATCAAGCCGCATCTGGCTTCTTCTCTCTGAGGCCCAGTGGTGGGATTCAGCCAGTTCGCACCTATTCGGGCGAACCGGTTGTTAACTTTCTAAGCAGTTCGGAGAACCAGTTGTTGGAAGAAATCTCATTTTGTTTCCCACCCCCCCCTACTTTACAAGGCTAATCCTGTAAGGAAGGCAGGAAGGAAACATTCTGGAGGTATTTCTAGCCTCATCTTTTATTGCTCTGCTTACAGAAACTGCCTCTCTGCTTAACCCTTATTACATTGTAACAGCTAAGGCGAAGCGCCCATCGACGTGAGTGACGTTGAGTTGGCCACACCCACACGGTCACATGACCACTGAGCCACACCTATCCAGCTGATCATTAGGGCAGAGAACCAGTTGTTAAATTATTTGAATCCCATCACTGCTGAGGCCTTAGTTCTATGTACCCCAAAATGTCAGAAAATTTGTTCCGTTCACTTCTTTGCAGGCCAATCCCCGTTCCAAAAGTAGAACTGGTTGTGTGTGGGGGTTTTTGTGTGTGTGTGTTTTTTTAATATTAAGTCATTCAGAAGGCATGCCAAGGAAATAGAAATGGACTTGCATCAGCATCAATATGTAGAGGGTGATAGAAGCCCTCAAATTTATAGAAAATTTAAAAATCAATTAACATGTTAGCTTCAGAGGAGATATTGTAAGCTGTCCAATGTAATAAACTCAGCAATGCATGGCATTACTTCCTTCTATGAAGAGCCTGAATAAATAAGACGTTTATGAAAAAAAAAGGAAAGGAAAGGAAAGGCGGGGGGATGGGATCTCAAATGAATATCCCAAGAACTGAGGAACGAGAGGAGGGAGGAGGAGGAGGAGGAGGAGAAGAAAGCTAAAGAGAAATTGAATTTTTACCTTGCAAGTTTTTTTTTTAAAGAGAATTCGGTGGTTGTAGAGTTTTATGCATAATTTATAAGAGAAATTGGCCAGTTCACTCAGGTATACACCGTATCAGTTTTGCAGAAGAAGAAGAAGAAAAAAAAAAGATTAAACAACCTAACTTTCTTTTAATTGAAATCAAATATAGGGCTGGGAGAAAATATCCAGGCCTTGCGAATGAAAGCAAGTCCACCACGTTTGGAAGTACATAGTAACGGTAACAGAGTTGGAAGGGACCCTGGGGGTCATCTAGTCCAACCCCCTGCTCACGCAGGAGACCTGTACTTGGGATTCGAACTGCCGAACTGCCAACCTTTCTGATCGACAAGCTCAGCGTCTTAGCCACTGAGCCACCTAGCCAGGCACAGTTTGCTTGCAGTTCAGTCTGTTTTATTACACAAAGCAAAAGGAGGAGTTTGCGATCCTAAACAAAGAATGGGAACACAAAGGTGTTTTTTTTCAAGAGGCAACTGGACTTTCTTGGTTTGTCTTTGAAGACGTTTCGCTTCTCATCCAAGGAGCGTCTTCAACTCTGAACTGAAGAGCTGAAGAAGCTTCTTGGATGGGAAGCGAAACGTCTTCAAAGAACAATCAGAAAGTCCAGTTGCCTTCTAGAAAAAAACATCTTTAGGACAACCATGAACTGGATGACTGAAAATCTCCATAGACAATGAAGACTTGGAGTCCAGCTAAAGTTAACAGAAGAGCAGACTGGGGAGGGACCTTGGAGGTCTTCTAGTCCAACCCCCTGCTTAGGCAGGAAACCCTATAGGATTTCAGACAAATGGTTGTTCAATTTTTTCTTAAAAACTTCCAAAGTTGGAGCATTCACAACTTCCGGAGGCAAGTTGTTCCACATTAATTGTTCTGTCAGGAAATTTCTCTTTAGTTCTAAATTGCTTCTCTCCATGATTAGTTTCCATCCATCGTTTCTTATCCTGCCCTCAGGTGCTTTGGAGAATAGCTTGACTCCCTCTTCTTTGGGGCAGCCCCTCAAATACTGGAAGACTCCTATCACGTCACCCCTAGTCCTTCTTTTCATTAAACTAGGCATACCGAGTTCCTGCAACTGTTCTTCATATGTTTTAGCCTCCAGTCCCCTAATCAACTTTGTTGCTCTTCTGTGCACTCTTTCTAGAGTCTCAGCATCTTTTTTGCATCATGGCAACCGAAACTGGATGCAGTATTCCAAGTGCGATCTTACTAAGGCTTTATAAAGCGATATTAACACTTCATGTGATCTTGATTTTATCTCTCTCTTAATGCAACCTAGGATTGGGTTGTGTTCTGTCCCCCTCAACCACAACCCAAAAGACACACGAGCTGACTATATTTGTCAGCAATTTATTCCTACTACAATATCAGTTCTGGCAACGAACCTGTGATTGCCTGCCAAGTCCTCCTATTTCTTCAGTGCAGCTGCGGTCTGTTGCTGGAGCAACCCAGAGTTCAGGAATAAACAGAAGTCCAAGAGCCAAGTCCTTAGTCTCTCAATAAAGCAGCCAAAGTTTCCAAAAGTCAGTTTTTGTCCATCACGAAGCCCAATGGCAGCTCCACCCACTTTTATACCCTGTGGGATGTGGCTCCATGATTCAACATTCCCTGGGCTGGCCCCTCCCTTTCCTTTGCTGCGTACGTTTCCCTCGGCGTCGCTGCCTTGCATCTAGCCAAGATTGATGCTCCTCAGCTGGCTCTTGGGGTGTTGCCAGGGAGAAGGAGGGGTCGGGGGAAAGAGGCCGTGTCAGCTTCTCCTCCACCACCTGACCTGCCTCTGGAATCTGGAGCGGAGCCAGAGAGGAAGGTCCTGCAGAGGGAAGCTCTGTTGGCTCTTCCCCCTCACTCTCTGAGTCACTCTCTTCCAGGAGGCCCGGCTCGGGGGCTGAAGACACAACAGGTTGGCTTTTTTCGTGGCTACCGCACACTGCTGGCTCAGATTTAAGGGACTGTCCACTGGGACTCCAAGATTCCTCTTAGCATTACTGATACTAAGCCAGGTTTCCCCTAATCTATATCTGTATATTTGATTTTGCTTGGATAAATGTAAAACCTTATTTTTTTGTCTATATTGAATCTGATTTTGTTAGATGGGACCCAGTGTTCAAATCTTTTGAGATCCATCTGCATCTTGAGCCTATCTTCTGGAGGGTTGGCTGCAGTGGTGAAATTCAGATTTTTTTTACTACCATTTCTGTGGGTGTAGCTTAGTCGCCATGGTGTGGCTTAGTGGCCATGGCCGGGGAAGGATACTGCAAAATGCCCATACCCTCCCTACTCCTGGGGGAAGGATATTGCAAAATCTCCATTCCCACCCAACTCTGGAGCCAGCCGGAGGTGGTATTTGCCGGTTCTCTGAACTACTCAAAATTTCCGCTACTGGTTCTTCAGAACCTGTCAGAACCTGCTGGATTTCAACCCTGGTTGGCTGTTCCTGCCAGTGTATTGTCCGTATTCCCAACCCCCAACTACACCAGTAGTGGTGCTCGTGGTTCTGTCCGGTTTCATAGAACCGGTAGTAAAACCAGCGGGAGGTAGTAAAACCAATGGTATCAAGGGGCTTCTGCGCAGAAGTGAGAAGCAAGCATGTATACTCACTCCTGTTGCAAACTGGTAGTAAAGTTATGTAGAACCCACCTCTGCCCTATCCCATTTCAGACAAATGCTTGTCCAATCTCTTTTTGAAAGCCTCCAGTGATGGAGAACCTGCAACTTCTGAAGGCAAACCGTTCCACTGGTTTCTTGTTCCCACTGTTAGGAAATTTCTTCTTCATTGTAGGTTGTTTCTAGAACTAAGGTTGACCTCCCCTTCTTTGTGGCAGCCACTTAGATCTTGATCCTTCTGAACTTCACCAGTCTGTCCAGTTATTCCACCAATCTGGAACGTGATAACTGCAGCACATACACACTCACACACACTCACACAAATACGCACGCACAATGATTCTGCTAAGTATCGATGATAAAAAATATATATCCACAAATCTTAGAAAATGTCTTACTGTACAATAAATTGCTTCATGAAACCACACCAGGATCTGAATTTCTGCCAGGTTGGATTTTTTCTTTATCTATCAGAGAGTGAAAAGGAGATAAAATAATCAATACTTTTTCATTTTTGAGCTGAACCGCAGTAATAGGCAGAAGAACTACATTGCTTTGATTTTATTTCACTCCAGTATATTTCACGCAATAAAAATTATTGGTCCTAAAGATTGCCGAAATGACCGTCTCTCTTTCTCTCTGTATGTCTCTCTCATTCTTTCTTTCATTTTCTCTTTCGTTGTCTCTCTCTCATTCTCTCTTATTCTTTCTCTCTCATTTGCTTTCTCTCTTTCTTTTTCATTCTCTCTCTCTCATTCTCTCTCATTTTCTCTCTCTTGTTCTCTCTTTCTCCTTTTCATTCTCTCTCTTTTATCCTTTTTTATTCTCTCTCTCATTCTCTCCCTCCCTCTCTTAATCTCTCTTTTCTTTTCATTCTCTCTCATTCTCTCTCTCTCATTCACTTTCTTTTTCATTCTTTTTCATTCTTTCTCTCTCTTTCTCTCTCATTCTCCTTCTCATTTGCTTTCTCTTTTTCATTTTTTCATTCTCTCTCTCATTCTCTCTTTCTTTCATTCTTTCATTCTCTTATTTTTTCTCTCTCATTCGCTCTCTCTCATTTGCTTTCTCTTTTTCATTTTTTCATTCTCTCTCTCATTTGCTTTCTCTTTTTCATTTTTTCATTCTCTCTCTCATTCTCTTTCTTTCATTCTCTCTCTCATTCTCTCTCTTATTTTTTCTCTCTCATTCTCTCTCTCTCATTTGCTTTCTCTTTTTCATTTTTTCATTCTCTCTCTCATTCTCTCTTTCTCTCATTCTCTCTTTCTCTCATTCTCTCTCTCATTCTCTCTCTCATTCTCTCTCATTCCCTCTCTCTCACTTTCTCTCTCCATTTCATTCTCTCCCGTGTAGAGTACACTCAGCCAATATTTTGTGTCAACCAGGACAATAGTTTAATTCAGTAGCTGGATTAGGAATTAGGAGCAAAGGCAGCCTGAATAAACAGGAACCTTTGGGAAAGAATTGATTCACTATTTATCAATAATTCTGAAAGGAAAGAAAAACAAAATCAGGTTTCCTTGCTCATTCCCCCCTTATACCTGCAGAACTCAGCTCCCTTTTGTGATATCAACAATCCATTGGGTCAGATCTGCTGTCTAATTGGGTGACATCAGTACAGTATCAGATTACAGGGGATCAGTGCTGAAATGTAAAATTTGTTACTACCGGTTCTGTGGGCATAGCTCGGTGGCGGGGTTGGTGGTAATGTGACTGGGTGGGCATAGCCAACTTTTTTTTCTTTTTTCTTTTCCACTTTTAAAAGCATTTTTTCTACAACCTCTTCAGCTGACACGACTTATACCTGAAATTTATTTATGTGTCTCCCGCCTGTATTATTTTTACAAATAAATCAAGGCGGTGAATGTATCCCATACTCCCTTCCTCCTCCTATTTTCCCCACAACAACAGCCCTGTGAGGAGGACTGGGCTGAGAGAGAGTGATTGGCTCAAAGTCACCCAGCTGGCTTTCATGGCTAAGGCGGGACTAGAACTCACTGTCTCCTGGTGATTGGACCAAAGTCACCCAGCTAGCTTTAATGGCTAGGACGGGACTAGAACTCACTGTCTCCTGGTGATTGGACCAAAATCACCCAGATGGCTTTCATACCTAAGGTGGGACTAGAACTCACTGTCTCCTGGTGATTGGACCAAAGTCACCCAGCTAGCTTTAATGGCTAAGGCGGGACTAGAGCTCACTGTCTCCTGGTGATTGGACCAAAATCACCCAGACAGCTTTTATACCTAAGGCGGGACTAGAACTCACTGTCTCCTGGTGATTGGACCAAAATCACAAAGCTTCTAGGAGTGGGGTGGGTGCTAACTTTCTACAGGTATAATAGTGCAGGGGTCTCCAACCTAGGCAACTTTAAGACTTGTGGACTTCAACTCCCAGAATTCCTCAGCCAGCTATGGGTCTCCACAGGCACCCCTGACATGAGTGATGTCGAGCTGGCCACACCCACCATGGCCACACCCACCCTGGTCCCCCGAGGTCAAACACAACCCTGATGCGGCCCTCAATGAAATAGAGTTTGACACCCCTGGTATAGCGTTAGGCTTCCTGCCTGAGCAGGGGGTTTGTCATGTCCCACCCCCCACTCCGACGAACGAGTCAAGGAAGTCCGTAACAAACTTGGCAACGAAGCCTCTGCAGCTTGCCAAGTTCCTTCGAGGTTTATCAGGGCAGGCAGGAGTCCAAGTTGTGACTTCAGCGATAGGGACCGGTATCAGCAAACTCGATAAGGTTTTGCTTGGCTCAAGGTTGGAATGCCAAAAGCAGGTCCTTTATATAGGCTGTGGGATGTGGCTCCATGACTCAGCATTTATCCAGGCCTGCACCTCCCTTCCTTCTGCTGGCGTCGCCTCTCAGATCTCCGGAAGCGAGGATCCTCCCACTTTGAATTGTCTTCAGCTGGATCTGCTGTCTGGAAAAGGGAGGGGTCAGAAGGAATAGGCCCGAGCAATTCCAATACCTGGCTGGCTTCCTGCTCTGACGGCTGAGCCAAAGGAACACACACTGTATGAGTGAGATTAATCGGGCTACTCCTTTCACTCCTGGAATCGTCTCCGGGCATGGAGCCAGAGCCGAGGGTTGGAGGCATGACAGGCCGTTCATCTTCATTATCAGACTCGGAGTCTGATAACAGGCCTGGTTGGAGATGGGAGGGGCCCGGCTGAGGAGAGGAGGGAGGACGAGTCACAACAGGGTTGGACTGAAAGACCTCCAAGGTCCCTTCCAGCTTGTTATTCTGTTGTTGTTGTTGCTTTTTTTTTTCCTTTTATAAGCCTTTGGCCATCAAGAAAACTCCGACAGTCTATTTTCCGATAGCTGCAAATAAAATTAAGCCGCACAGCACCTTCAAAGACGATTCCTTTTAGCAGGGAGGCAGCAAAAGTCTATCGACCAAGACTTTGAGTCGGCTGCAAATGTAACTTTAGAAGCAGCCGTTCAGCTTTCTGGCCCATTAGGTTGCAAAATACTCCTCGGTGCCAGGCTCTTTCTGAGTGCAGCTTTGTTTTTTTGGTGTGTGTGGGTTTTGTTTTTTTCACAAAGCACCTGGTGAAAGCTTTTCAACGCTAAATCCCTGCTTTGTGGAATGGAAGGAAAGCGGGTTGCAAGAAAGAAAGAAAGAAAGAAAGAAAGAAAGAAAGAAAGAAAGAAAGAAAGAAAGAAAGAAAGAAAGAAAGAAAGAAAGAAAGAAAGAAATGCATTAGGTGAAGCCGTAGTGAATCGGAGTCTTCGGCGAGCTTTTAATTGATAAGAAGGAAGGCTAATATTAGATAACAAATAAGCGGTCTATTGGGCAGGCATTTAATTAAACAGCAAATTAGTGCGGTAATGACCTACTGGAACTAACAGGCAGAAATGTTTTACCGATGGCTACATCTGGAAGGGTTCACCCTTCCCTTCCCCACCCCTCCTACCCCCAATTCTCTCCTTTAGAAACCCATTAAGAAAACACACGTTCATTTCAATCGTTAGATTGGAGGACTTCGGCTTTTTTTTTTTTTCGCCTAGCAAAAGAGTCCTGCAGGTACAATTTGGCTCCCGGGGAAATTCGGAAGTAGAATTCGATTTGAATTTCAGGGAACGAGGGCATGGTTTATTCTTCCCCGAGGCAGGACAAGTGAATATTGGGCTTCCTATTAAGAAAAGAGATGATAAGGCTGCTGCGCTCTTCAAGTTTAGAAGGTTCATGGATGGGGAAGGGAAGGGAAGGGAATATAATAGAAATGGAATGGAATGGAATGGAATGGAATGGAATGGAATGGAATGGGATGGGATGGGATGGGATGGGATGGGATGGGACAGGAAGGGATAGGGATAGGGATAGGGATAGGGATAGGGATAGGGATAGGGATAGGGATAGGGATAGGGATAGGGATAGGGATAGGGATAGGGATAGGGATAGGGATAGGGATAGGGATAGAATGGAAGGGAAGGGAAGGAAGGAAGGGATGGGATGGGATGAGATGGGATAGGGATAGGGATAGGGATAGGGATAGGGATAGGGATAGGGATAGGGATAGGGATAGGGATAGGGATAGGATAGGGATGGAAGGGAAGGGAAGGGAAGGGAAGGGAAGGGAAGGGAAGGGAAGGGAAGGGATGGGATGGGATGGGATGGGATGGGATGGGATGGGATGGGAATAAGGACTGGACTGGACTGGACTGGACTGGAGAAGAGAGGAGAGGAGATAGGAGAGGAGAGGAGAAGAGAGGAGAGGAGAGGAGAGGAGAGGAGAGGAGAGGAGAGGAGAGGAGAGGAACGGAACGGAACGGAACGGAACGGAACGGAACAGAACAGAATAGAATAGAATAGAATAGAATAGAATAGAAAAGAAAAGAAAAGAAAAGAAAATGTGGAATGGAATGGAATGGATTGAGGTGGGTTGAAAGCTGGCTGGGGGATTCTGGGAGTTGAAGTCCACCAGGTTTAAAGTTGCCAAGGTTGGAGACCCCTGCCGTGTAGAACAGCAGATCCTTGGACAACCTGACCCTGACCCAAGAAGAATGTTCTTGGTCCTGCCTTTTTAATGAGGGTTCTAATATTAGTCGTTGGAGATCATAAAACCTAGAAAGTTGGAGGTCTCTACTGTTGACACTGGTTACAACTGCTTGCAGACACCAACTCTCCACACCATGCAGATAGTTCTCGACTTATGACCACAACTGGGAGCAGAATTTCCATTGCTAAGCAAGCAATCATGGAGATTCTCGGACATCCAGGTCATGTCTCTAAAGCGCTTTTCAAAAGACAACTGGATTTTTCTTTTATTTTTTCTCTTTGTTTCTCATCCAAGAAATTCTTCAGTTCTGACTGAATGGTGGCATTCAGCTGGTTCAGGCTGGTTTGAATGAAACGGTTGTTAAATTGCTGGCTAGCCCCGCCACTCCCCTCCCTAACCCTTCCAGGAATCCCCACAGACCCACTTTGGCTCCCAGGTAGGTGCAGGGAGGCCTACTAGACCCAAAATGGCTCCCAGGTAAGTGCAGGGAGACCTACTAGGCCCAAAATGGCTCCCAGGTAAGTGCAGGGAGGCCTACTAGACCCAAAATGGAGCACAGGGGTATATGCTCCCCCCCATGGCCTGATTTTGTTCCAAGGGGAGTGCAAGAGGCCGAATGCTGCCTGTCACACACCCTAGCTATGCCAATCATGGCCACACCCACCCAACTGATCATTATGGCAGAGAAATGGTTGTCAAATTATTTGAATCCCACCACTCTCTAGCACTAGCACTAACATTTAGACTTATATACCACGACATAGGGCTTTAGAACCCTCTCTAAGCGGTTTACTCTTGCCCCCAATAATTAGGCCCTCATTCTACCGACTTCAGAAGGATGAAAGGCTGAGTCAACTTTGAGCCAGTCAAGATAGTAGTAACTCGAAGAGGGATCTTGGAGTCCTAGTGGACAACCATTTAGATAGGAGCCAGCCGTGTGCAGCAGCTGCCACAAAAGCCAACACAGTTCTGGGCTGCATCAACAGAGGGATAGAATAAAAATCACGTGAAGTGTTAATACCACTTTATAATGCCTTGCTAAGGCCACACTTGGGATATTGCATTCAGTTTTGGTTGCCACAATGTAAAACATATGAAGAACGGTTGCAGGAAGTGGGAATGTCTAGTTTAAGAGCTAGGGGAGACATGATAGCAGTGTTCCAATGTCTCAGGCGCTGCCACAAAGAAGAGGGAGTCAAACTATTCTCCAAAGCACCTGAGGGCAGGACAAAAAGCCATGGGTGGAAACTAATGACGGAAAGAAGCAACTTAGAACTGAGGAGAAATTTCCTGACAGTTAGAACAATCAATAAGTGGGACAACTTGCCTGCAAAAGTTGTGAGTGCTTCAACACCAGAAAATTTTAAGAAGATGTTGGATAACCATTTGTTCTGAAGTGGTGTAGGGTTTCCTGTCTGGGCAGGGGTTGGGCTAGAAGACCTCCAAGGTCCCTTCCAACTCTGTTAGTATTATTATTATTATAAGAGATGGGAAGCAATGTGGCAAGTAAATTCAAAATTAACATTATCCGCAGCATACAAGGAAAACCAGTTGAAGATGTTTTACAGATGGCAAGTTGTTCCACTGGTTAATTGTTCTAACTGTCAGGAAATTGTTTTAACTGTCAGCCTTAGTTCTAAGTTGCTTCTCTCCTTGATTACTTTCCCCCCATTGCTTCTTGTCCGGCCCTCAGGTGCTTTGGAGAATAGCTTGACTCCCTCTTCTTTGTGGCAGCCCCTGAGATATTGGAATTCTGTTATCAATTCTTTGAAAGGTTTGAATTCTTTGAAATTCTTTATGGTAGCGGTCTTCCCTATATCTGCCACAATATCTTCCCAATATCTTCCCAATATCTGCCACAAAAAAGAGGGGGTCCACGAGTTTTCCAAAGCCCCCTGAAGACAGGACTGGAAGAAGCAATGGATGGAAACAAATCAAGGAGGAAAAGCAACCTAGAATGATGGAGAAATTTCCCGACAGTTGGAACAATATATAAAAAGGATTCAGCAACCGCTGTTCTACTGGTTGTTTACCAGATGATTGACTTTAAAGGGGAGAAAAGCATTTGTCTACCCGGAGAAGAACAAATAGAAATCCTGATTTAATTTTGCTCAGATCTGGGATGTGCTGGCTTCTGAAATGACCATCACCTTTTATCAACCAACACAACCACAGCACATTTTGTGGACTTGAAGCAATCAGGGAGCAGCGCTCCGAACGAAAGAGCTGAGGAGAGCGGAAGGGGCTGTTTGATTGCATTAAGATCAAGGAAATTCTGTAAATATGTCAAAACCTTGACTGCCTCCGTCGTGAGGTTTTGCCCATTATCACCTTTGCCAGAGCAGTTTTCACTCATGCAGAAAGCTTCTGCTGAAAGATTCAAGGTCTGACATCCGAGAGCCACAGAGGTGTTTGCATACCAAAGCGCGCATACACACGTACACTATATAGAGATAGGAAACTTGCAAAGTGTGGCAAGGTGCGTATCATCCTCCCCCACCCCAGTTTCGTGTCCTCTAAAGTCAGAGGTTCTTAAACTTGGTGACACGATGACCCCATCAAACGATAAACGGGCTTGAGTGACATCAACCTCTCCCCAAAACAATGCCAACCCAGATGTTCTGTCCTCCCCATCTCACATAGGAAGACACATGAGCAAACAATGTCTACCAGTAATTTATTTTTACAAGCCGACCTGAATCCCTTTAGCAGATAAAAGTTCTGGCAGCTACTTTCCAAATGCCTGCCAAGTTTCTTATCACCTCTAGAAACAAGAGTCAGCGTATCTGTAGTCGGTTGCTGTGGCAACCAAGAGTTCAAAGAGTAGTCAGAAGTCATCCACAAAGTCCAAGCCTTAATTCCGAAAAATATCCCATCTGAAGCTCATGATATGCAGTTTTTGTCCGTCACAGAGCCTGTAGAGCAACCCCACCCACTTTTATCCCCTGTGGGGCATGGCTCAGTGACTCAGCAATCTCTGGCCCTTCCACGCCTCTTCCTTTGCTGTGCATGCCTCTCCCTTTGACGCTGCCTGGGATCAATCCAAGATTGATCTTCATCACTCCCAATTAGTGAGTGCTCCGACATGCCTTCCTCCTGGCCTTCAGCTGGAACCTGAGGCGTTGCCAGAAAGGAGGGTCCTGGAGAGGGAGGCCTTGTCAGCTCCTCCCCATCACTTTCAGTGTCATCTTCCTCCATGAGGACAGGTTTGGGAGCCGAAGTCACAACACCATATTTCACGGGGGATTAGAATCGGGCAAGAAATAAAATATCACACTTATTAAAAGTTGTGGAACTTCCGCCCAACTTTCTTGGCTTCGGCTAAGTTTGATCTGCAGCACTGTTGATCTTCTTACCATCCAACATATTTTTTTCCCCTCCATCCAGGTTGAAAAATAGCGGATCAAAATGCCGTACTTAACTAGCACAAATATTCAAAGACTATTGATATGCTACGAGGCAATGCATTGGAAGTCTCCAATTTTCAGAAAACCGTACAACCTAGAACTGTGATGGCGAATCTATGGCATGTGTCCCACAGCTGGCATGCAGAGCCCACTCTGCGGCACGTGAGCCATCATCCAGCTCAGCTCCACTGCGCATGCACGCTCACCTCCCACCGGCCAGCTGATTTTTGGGATGTGCAGGGGGAGGGGTGCATGTGGGAGAGGCATGCACATGGGCTGGGGGGGCTCTGCACATGCAGGGGTTGGGGGTTGGGCGCGCATGGACAGGGGATGGGAGCAGAGCATGTGGGTATAGTGTGCAATCCCCCCACAGCCTATTTTTGGGCCCAGGAGGCTGTAGGGAGGCTTGCTAGGCCAAAAACAGAGGGGGTGGGGGATCACGCCAGGGGTGAAATGCTCCCAGTTCAGACCAGATTGCCTGATCCAGTAGCCATGGCGGCAGGTGTTTTGGAGAAATGGTAGCAAAAAAAAACCCATGCCCAGCTGAGCCACACGATCATCAGAGGTTTTATTTATTTATTTATTTATTTATTTATTTATTTATTTATTTACATTTATATCCCGCCCTTCTCCGAAGACTCAGGCGGCTTACAATGTATAAGGCAATAATCTCATTCTATTTGTATATTTATATATAAAGTCAACTTATTGCCCCCCCAACAATCTGGGTCCTCATTTTACCTACCTTATAAAGGATGGAAGGCTGAGTCAACCTTGGGCCTGGTGGGACTCGAGCCTGCAATAATTGCAAGCATCCGTGTTTAAAAGCAGGCTGTCTTACAGCCTGAGCCACCAACGGCCGAAAAAAATGCTTTTAAAAGTTAAAAAAAAGCCTTTGATGATCACCCGGCTCAGCTGGTATCATCAGAGGCTTTTAAAAGCATTTTTTTCTACAACCTCTTCAGCCGAAGAGGTTGTTAAAAAAAAAAAAAGCTTTAAAAAGGCTCCTCTGGCGATCCCAGCTGAGTTGCCTGATCATCAGAGGCTTTTAAAAGCATTCGGCCGAAGAGGTTGTAGAAAAAAAAAATGTTTTAAAAGTAAAAAAAGAGGGGGGGAAAGATTGGCCACACCCACCCGGTCACGTTACCCCCACCACCAAGCCACGCCCACAGAACCGGTAGTAACAAATTTTACATTTCACCACTGGGTCACGCATGCATGTGTGGTGGGCAGGGAGGGGGGGGGGTCGCATGCACATGCACATGCACAGGGGGAGTATAGGGGGTCATGCGCGCATGCTCAGGGGGGGCACGCATTACATTATGGGTTCCGGCACGCACGCACGGGTGCTTTTGACACACAATGAGAAAAAGGTTAGCCATCACTGATTTAGAATAATAGCATTGGCAAGGATCTTAGAGTCCTTCTGATTTAAACCCCTTCCCAAGCAGGAGATCCTTTATTATTCTGGACAAATGGCTGTACAGTCTTTTCTCAAAAGTCTCCAGTGATGGAACACCCATAACATCTGAAAGTAAACTATTCCACCGGTTAATTGTTCTCACAGTCAGAAAATTTCTCCTTGGTTCTAGGGAGGAGGAGGAAGAGAAGGAGGAGGATGGGAGGGTTCTAGGTTGGATCTCTCCTTAATGATCTTCCGTTCATTGCTTCTTCTTTTTTTAAAATTTTAATTTATATCCCGCCCTTCTCCGAAGACTCAGGGCGGCTTACATTGTGTTAAGCAATAGTCTTCATTTTTATTTGTATATTATATACAAAGTCAACTTTTATTGCCCCCAACAATCTGGGTCCTCATTTTACCTACCTTATAAAGGATGGAAGGCTGAGTCAACCTTGGGCCTGGTGGGACTTGAATCTGCAATAATTGCAAGCAGCTGCTGTTAATAATAGACAGACTTAGTCTGCTGAGCCACCAGAGGCCCCTTCTTGTCCTGCCCTCAGGTTCTTTGGAGAATAAGTCGATCGTCCATTCTCTATGACAGTCTCTCCAATACCGGAAGACTGCTGTCATACTCCTAGTTCTTCCCTTCGTTAGACTAGACATACCCAGTTCCCTCGATGGTTCATCATATGGTTTAGCCTCCAGACCCCTAATATTCTTTATCGCTCTTCTCTGCACTCTTTCTAGGGTCTCAGCCTCTGTTCTGGTATCGTGGTGACTAGAACTGGATGCAGTATTCAAAAGGTGGTCTCCACAGTGCAGTATTAAAGGAGTAAGAGTACCGGTGAAATTCACAATTTTTCCCTACGGGTTCTGTGGGCATGGCAGGGAAAGGATATTGCAAAATCCCCATACCCTCCCAACTCTGGGGCCAGCCAGAAGCGGTATTTTCTGGTACTCTGAACTACTCAACATTTCCGTTACCAGTTCTACAGAACCAGGGGTGGGCTCTACTTATCTTTACTACTGGTTCGCATTGTTTCCACATGCACTGTCTTCTGCACATGCGCAGAAGAGTTTTGATGATGTTTGGGTCAGTGGGCGAAGCCTCCCACCAGTTTTACTATCGGTTCTATAGAACTGGTCTGAACCGGGAGCAACCCACCACTGTACAGAACCTGTCAGAACCTAGTGGATTTCACACCTGAGTACTAGCCACATTTAGATTGTTTTAACAGAAAGTTAAATTCAGGTGCTTGCCCTAGGCAAAATGGGAGTTGGTCCCAGTTTGCCTGGACAAGTTTGATCTGCTGGAAAATACACATACACACACACACACACACACACACACACACACACACACAAAACCCACCCCATCCCAAGTTGTTTGTAACTCCTCTGCGATATTGGAACCTGGATATCTTTAGAAAATAAGGCAGGTGAACATATTCAGGAAGTATTACCCAGGGGAAAATAGGGATGAGCTATTATTTAAGACCAGAACCATAAGATAACATTTGGAAGGGGCTTAGTCAGATGCCGTCCCAGTTTACTGAAGGAGGAGGAGGATGGGAGGGAGGGAGAAGGATGGAAGGGTAGGAGGAGGAAGAGGAGGAGGAGGAAGAGAAGGAGGCAGATGGGGGAGAAGGAGAAGGATGAAAGGAGAAGAAGAGGAGGAGGAGGATGGGAAGGAGAAGAATGGAAGGAGAGGAGGAGAAGAAGATGGATGGGAGGGAGGGAGAAGGAGGGAAGGGGAGGAGGAGGAAGAGGAGGAGGAGGAGGATGGAGGAGGAGAGAGGAGAGGAGAAGGATGGAAGGGGAAGAGGAGGAGAGAGGAGGAGGAGGAAGAGAAGGAGGAGGAGAGGAGAAGGAGGAGGAGAAGAAGAGGAGGAGAAAGAGGATGGGAAGGAGGGAGAAGGATGGAAGGGGAGGAAGAGAAGGATGGGAGGGAGAAGGATGGAAGGAGAGGAGGAGGAAGAGAAGGAGGAGGATGGGAGGGAGGGAGAAGGATGGAAGGAGAGGAGGAGGAGAAGATGGATGGGAGGGAGGGAGAAGGACGGAAGGGTAAGAGGAGAAGGAGGAGAAGGATGGGAGGGAGAAGGATGGAAGGAGAGGAGGAGGAGAAGATGGGCGGGCGGGAGGGAGAAGGACGAAAGGGGAGGAGGAGGAAGAGAAGGAGGAGGAGATGGATGGGAGGGAGAAGGAGAAGGATGGAAGGAGAGGAGGAGGAAGTGATGAGTTTGGTCTACAAGAGATTTGGTGAAACAAAATCCCTTTTCTGCATTGGATCCCTTAATTGCTGCCTCCTTTTCAAAAGGCAGTAAAAGAAACCCCACCGCATGCACTCCTTTTAAAATTCCTCTTTTTTAATAAAATCAAATCAAATCAAAGCCTCTGCTACGATTTGTTGCAAACTTTTCACCATCGCCCTTTGAAAAGGTGATGCCCCTGACTTTGTCGATCGCTTCCGACGAAGGACCAGGGTAAAACCGTTTGGGATGCGAGAACGTCATGATGAATGCAAACAGAAAGCGAAAGTTTCTTGGCTAACCCTTCTCCTCCCCGACCCAGCACACAGCGCGGCATTTTCAATATATATTTAAAATAACAAAGCTCGGGGAAAAAAACTCCTCCCTCCCAAAAAAGACCCTTTATTCCCACTCCCCTTCTCCAGAAACTGGCAAAATATGCTTTGCGATTGCCGGCCTTTTGCATCGTGTCAGCCGGTGTCAGAGGCTTCAGGGAAGGTAATATAGGAGATGAATGAAAGTCTATCATCTCGGAGCCCAGATGAAAAAGTGACAGCTCATAATGAAAAGAAAAATCGTTTCCATTTGGAGCCTCTGTAAGTAAGAAAATGAGGGAGCCTTGGGAACTGCCAAGCCTGAAACATCATCTGTTTGACAGACCTGTCCAGAAGTGGAGAAGTGTCCAGGATATCATTTATTTATTTTTATTTATTTATTTATAATTGAATTTCTATACCGCCCTTCTCCCGAAGGACTCAAGGCGGTTTACAGCCATATTAAAATACATATATAAATAACAATATTTAAAAACAAATTAAAACCAACTATTTAATGGCCAAACAACTAAAACGGTCAAAGATCGATTTAAAACCCATTTAAAATACAATAAAATATTTCTTAGGCTAGTCCCGCACGATGAAATAATAAAGTCTTCAGTTCACGTTTGAAGGCCCGGAGGTCGGGGAGTTGGCGTAACCCCGGAGGTAGCTCGTTCCATAGGGCTGGTGCCGCCACAGAGAAGGCCCTCCCCCTGGGGGCCACCAACCGACATTGTTTGGTCAACAGCACCCTGAGGAGGCCCGCTCTGTGGGAGTGCACAGGTCATTGGGAGGCTATCGGTCGCAGAAGGCGGTCTCGTAGATAACCCGGATTTGCGGAGTAATATGGGAAATAATTGTCCCAAAGATTTTTTTTTTTCCAAAAGACAACTGGACTTTTCTTGAAGATGTTTCGCTTCTCATCCAAGAAGCTTCATCAGTTCTGACTGTCATGGAAAAATCCAATAATAAAATAATAATAAAAAAAACACCAAAACAATTCTGGAAGCCAAAAACTATTGGGAGAAAATAAAGGGTTGGTTAGAAGAAATGACCCAACAACTTATTGAGTTAAAACCGGAATTGTTTCTATTGGGGATCCTACCGGAGAAAATTAGTAAAGAAAATATTTATTTGATTATACACGTAATTACAGCAGCAAGAATTATTGTTGCGCAAAATTGGAAAGCAGAGAAAATACCCCTGGAAGGAGAAGTTATTAGAAGAATCTTAGATTGCGCAGAAATGAACAGATTAACTTTGATGATTAAAGAAAGAGAGGATTCAGAATATTTTAAGATATGGAATACATTTTATCACTGGTTAGAAGAAAGGTATAGATGAGCAGTAGATAATTATGTGGTAATTATGATAATTATGATAATATGAGGGCCTCTGGTGGCTCAACAGGCTAATGCAGCCTGTTATTAACAGCAACTGCTTGCAATATTGCAGGTTCAAGTCCCACCAGGCCCAAGGTTGACTCAGCCTTCCATCCTTTATAAGGTAGGTAAAATGAGGACCCAGATTGTTGGGGGGCAATAAGTTGACTTTGTATATAATATACAAATGGATGAAGACTATTGCTTGACATAGTGTAAGCCGCCCTGAGTCTTTGGAGAAGGGCGGGATATAAATGCAAATAAAATAAATAAATAAATAAAAATGTAAGAAAATGATAATAATGTATCTGTGGAAAAATGGTAATAGTTTAAATTGAAGGGAAGAAAGGAGAAACAACAAAAGAAGGAGCCAGGAAGAAAACACCGAGACGTCACACGGAAGGAATTACTGATGTTTTAAATATACGTTTCTCTATAAAATTAAAAAAGAAAAAGAAAAAAAGAAACAAACAAAAGACAGAAACACAAACCGATAGTTCTTCCTTTGCGATTCAGAGCTTTATTTCAGTAATAATTTGGGACATAAACAACCATCATAACCCATGTTACATTAATGACCCATTGCAATGAAGTCCACTGACATAGCTGAGTCCAGCAAGGACTAGCTATGGCCAGTGGGCCTGAACTCATCCCAAGACATTATTTTTATACTCTGTCGTGTCCCACTCCTCTTCTGATGGCCGGGTTTGGGAAGTCTGTATCAAGAGTGGCCACGAAGCCTCTGCAGCTTTGCCAAATTCCTTTCAGATTTCTCAGGGCAGGCAGGAATCCAAGGTGTGACTTCAGCAACCAGATGAGACTTTGCCTGACTCAAGGAATGCCAAAAAGCAGATCCTTTATATAGGCCATGGGGTGTGGCTCCATGACTCAGCACTTATCCAGGCCTGCTCCTCCCTTCCTTTTGCTGATGTCGCCTCTCCATTCTCCGGAAGCGGGGATCTGTCCATGTTTTGCCCTCCTGCTCAGCTGCCGGCAATTCTAGCTCATGGCTGGCTTCTTGCTCAAACGCTGTGGGAGGGAGGTTTGTTTGCTCAGTCTGTCCGGGCATGGTGCCAGGGCTGGGGGTTGGAGGCATGCCAGGCCATTCTTCTTCACTATCAGTCTCTGGCTCAGATAACAGGAGATGGGAGGGGCCCGGCTGCAGAGAGGGGGGTGGGCGAGGCACAACATACTCTTCTGCATACATTTCACAACTTACTTCCTTGTTCTTTCTTACTGACCGTTAGTTTCTACATACATACGTCTACATCTGAAGCCTCTATCCATTCTGCCACTTTCCGTTCCTTATTTTTCACAGTTTCAACCTTCTATGTCCAAATACTTTGCAAAATCATGTTTCACAATGAGCAAGAACTCAGCAGGATTACAAAGAGTTCTGGTACATTTTGAAGCCATCCTAGCTGAAAACTTTGGTTCATATCTAGTTTAGTTTAGTTTAGTTTAGTTTATTAAATTTCTATACCACCCTTCTCCCGAAGGATTCAGGGCAGTTTACAGCCAACATAAAACAATATACATAAATAGATAACACTATAAAAATCTAATTCAAATTTGGCTAAACATTAAAACTATTAAAAATCAATAGTAAAACCCCAATTAAAAACCATAACCCATTAGGCCAGCCCCGCGCAATGAAATAAAAGGGTCTTGAGCTCGCGTCGGAAGGTCTGGAGGTCGAGGAGTAATCGTAACCCTGGAGGAAGCTCGTTCCAGAGGGTAGGTGCCCCCACAGAGAAGGCTCTCCCCCTGAGAGTTGCCAGCCGACATTGTTTGGCTGACGGCACCCTGAGGAGACCCTCCCTGTGGGAGCGCACAGGTCGATGGAAGGCTATCAGTGGCAACAGGCGGTCCCGTAAATAACCCGGTCCTAAGCCATGGAGCGCTATAAAGGTGGTTAATCTCTTTCTTCTGGGCCTGCTATCATCCATAAAGGTAAAAGTTCCCCTTGCACATATGTGCTAGTCGTTCCCAAGTCTAGGGGGCGGTGCTCATCTCTGTTTCAAAGCCGAAAAGGCAGCGTTGCCCAAAGACGTCTCCGTAGTCATGTGGCCGGCATGATTAAACGCCAAAGGTGCACAGAATGATGTTACCTTCCCACCAAAGGTGGTCCCTATTTTTCTACTTGCCTTTTTTACCTGCTTTCGAACTGCTAGGTTGGCAGAAGCTGGGACAAGTAACAGGAGCTCATCCCGTTACGCGGCACTCGGGATTTGAACAGCAAAACTGCTGACCTTTCGATCAACAAGCTCAGCATTTTAGCCAATGAGCCACCGCGTCCCTTAGGGTACATGTTGTACTCTGACAATAAAGGTTTGAATTGAACTGAATTGAGAACGAAAAAGAAGCATTGACTTCCGACCCTCTCTGCTGCAGTAAAATAAGCATGAATATCAAATCACAACTTTTTGTTTTTACATAAAACAAAATAGCCATTTCTATAAAGATCTATCAGTTTAATCGGTAAAAGCCAAAATCAAAGTTTCATTCTTGTCCACTTCAAGCATGAAGTTCAGAAGCGGTTTCCATATGGAAACCAAAGTACTTAGGTTTTTTTCTTTAATCAGAGTGATCAGTTTAGCAATTTCAGCCAACTCCATTCTACTCCCCCTCCCTCTCTGCCCCAACTGTCAGTTGCCTTATATTAACACGCTCTGATACTACAGAGTTACACATTCTACATTAAGTTTCAAGCTCTAAGTGTTAATTTATCACGCCCGATCACATTTTACCTACCTCAGAAGGATGGAAGGCTGAGTCAACCTTGAGCCTGGTGAGATTTGATTTGCCAAACTGCAGGCAGCTGGCAGGAGTAGCCTGCAGTACTGCACTCTAACCACTGTGCCACTGTGGCAATCCTGATTAAGAGAGGATTAGAATCAAGATCACAAGGAATTCTAGTACTGCTTTACAAAACCTTAGTAAGGCGAGACTTAGAATAAGTGCATCCAATTTTGGTTACCACAATACAAAAAAGATGTTGAGACATAGGAAATAGCTCAGAGAAGAACAACAAGAATGATTAGGGGGCTAGAGGCTAAAACCTATGAAGAAGAATAGAATAGAATTTTTTATTGGCCAAGTGTGATTGGACACACAAGGAATTTGTCTTGGTGCATATGCTCTCAGTGTACATAAAAGAAAAGATACCTTCATCAAGGTACAACATTTACAGCACAATTGATGGTCAATATATCAACATAAATCATAAGGATTGCCAACAACAAAGTTACAGTCATACAGTCATAAGTGGAAAGAGATTGGTGATGGGAACTATGAGAAGTTTAATAGTAGTGCAGATTCAGTAAATAGTTTGACAGTGTTGAGGGAATTATTTGTTTAGCAGAGTGATGGCCTTCGGGAAAAAACTGTTCTTGTGTCTAGTTGTTCTGATGTGCAGTGCTCTATAGCGTTGTTTTGAGGGTTGCAGGAATTGGGTATATCTGGTTAGTGAAAAGAAAGACTAGGGGTGACATAATAGCAGTGTTCCAATATCAAAGAGGTTGTCACAAGGAAGAGGGAGTCAAGCTATTCTCCAAAGCAGAAGAAGGCAAGACAAGGAACAATGGATAAAAACTAATCAAGGAGAGAAGCAACCTAGAACTAAGGAGAAATTTCCTAATGGTGAGAACAATTAAGCAGTGGAATGCCCTGCCTTCAGAAGTTGTGGATGCCCCATCGCCAGAGGCGTTTAAGGAGATTGGACAATTATTTGTCTGAAATTGTATAGGGTCTCCAACTCAAGCGGGGGAGGTTGGACTCCAAGGTCCAGCTTGCCTCCTTCTACCAACTCTGTTCTATAGTCTATATGGTATTTTTATCCACCTTTTGAGACTTTCCCAAGGACCTGGAGGAAGGATGCAGTGACTCAGTGGCTGAGATGCTGAGCTTGTCAATAGAAAGGTCGGCACTTCAGCGGTTCGAATCCCTAGTGCCGCATAACGGGATGAGCTCCTGTTACTTGACCCAGCTTCTGCCAACCTAGCAGTTTGAAAGCAGGTAAAAAATGCAATTAGAAAAATAGGGACCACCTCAGCGTTTCATGAGCCTTTGGCACTTAGTCATGCCGGCCACATGACCACGGAGACGTCTGTGGAGAGCGCTGGCTCTTCGGCTTTGAAACGAAGATGAGCATCGCCCCCTAGAGTCAGGAATGACTAGCACATATGTGTGAGGGGAACCTTTACAAGGACCTCAGATAAGCAAATGTTGATATTTAATATCATTAAATGTATTGTTACAGGATGTAAACTGTTCCAAGTATAGCTAAAGGTAAAGGTAAAGGTTCCCCTTGCACATATGTGCTAGTCGTTTCCGACTCTAGGGGGCGGTGCTCATCTCCATTTCAAAGCCGAAGAGCCAGCGCTGTCCGAAGATGTCTCCGTGGTCATGTGGCCGGCATGACTAAACGCCAAAGGCACACGGTATAGCTACCTTTTGCAATTGGCTGGTGTTGATTCTGTAATTATTATTATAGGCACAGCAATGTGAAACCACAGCTGCCAGTTCCTTAGCTGGTATTGGCCTTCACACACATCGAGTTCTTCCCAAGAACCGAAGATGACGCACAGTACAGGTGCAGATCCAAGCCGTGTGGCCTTTTGTAATGGACAGATGGAAATTTTGTCCGTGTTGTTATTATTATCAAATTTCACAGTGTACCAGCAAAATCTGGTGGCGCCCAAAGGGATTAAGGAAAGACTCTAAAAGGATTTGGAAGACTTTCCGGTATAACGTGGTAGGAAAAAATAAAGTAAGTGACCTTGAACAAGTTGAGGCCTGGAGGAATAGGTGTGTTTTGGCTCTCCCCCATATTCATTTTAAAAATGTTATTTTATCCGCTGCTTCCTTTCATCTGCGCAGAATGATATCAGTTTGGGTAGGGGCCTGTAAGCTTTCTCCCTGCAGACTTGTAAATGAATGCCAAGCTAATTCACAATGTGAGAAAAAAAATAAAACAGAAGAAATAAGAAAATCTGGAGTAGATTTTGCAGACAATACTTTACTCATCCCTTGGATTAGGTAACATCTGTATTCTGTATTTTAACTGGAAATATTAATAAGAAAGAATGTCAGGCTTTTCAGCTGAATCTCTTTAGTCGGACTCAGTTATTGATGGGAGCAGAGTTGACAGCTCCATAGAGTGACTGGTTATTGACTTCAGGAAAGTTTTGTTTTATTGTAATTTACCAAGCCTAGTGCTCAGTCTTGAGAACTCCTGGTGGTCTTTCTTTCAAATACAAACCAGGTGGGACCCTGCATAGTTTTTCCAAGAACAGTGTGTCAGACCTGGAAGCCATCTCTTACATTTGGGCCTTTAGGCCTGCCACATTTTCTATTGTGGGTAAATGGGAGGGGAGATTGCATAGAGTATGAGTGATATGTAGTCAAAATAACATTCTTTTCTCCGAGAGTCAAGGCCACCTTGCCCTGCAGCTGTGATGAGGTGACTGGGAGGCATCTCCAGTTTTGGATGGTGGATGATTGGACCGTGTGATGGACATGTGGGTGCTGGGCAGGGACTTGCACTTTCACTTGGGCGGGGAAAACATGGAAGCTTTCAGATTCAGCTTTTCCCAGATGTACCAATATGACATCTCTAATGGAACTTTGAGGAAATTCAGAGAAGCCTTGGAGCCTTCTTTCATTGGGGGTGTCACTTGGAACCCTGGCATTAACCCAAATCTGACACCTTGCAGATGATGGCAAGGAATACAAATCCTTCCATCCTCCACCAGTCAGTCAGAACTGAAAAAGCTTCTTGGATGAGAAGAAAAACATCTTTAAAGAATAAACAGAAAGTCCATTCGTCTTTTGAAAAATCACCTTTGGGACAACCAGGACCTGGATGACTGAGAATCTCCACAGACAAACAGCTAGGTCATTGACCTTGGTCTTATTTAAAACCTTTAAAAAGTGAGTACACTAACAAAGGAGATAAAAGAAAAGATACGGAATAATCTATACTATGAAATAAATTGTATAATTGGATAGAAATTAGAAATGGTAAATGATGAAAAAGGGGAAAAGGTCACACACAGAAAAAGGTAGTGCATGAAAGAAAATGAATTGTTACAATGATAGGTATGATGGAATATATTCAGAAATAAGGGATAATGGGACAAAAAATTAAGTACAATTAAAGAAAATGAGAGGGGGGAAATGTAAATAATAGAAGAATACCGATATGAAGCTGATGTAAAGAAGGAATATATGTTTTATGTTAGTGTTTGTTATGTCTTCTTGTTGTTTTTTTTTAAAAAAATAAAAAGTATTTAATTTAAAAAAGTGAGTACACTAACAAAAAAGATAAAAGAAAAGATACGGAATAGTCTATAGTATGAAATAAATTGTATAATTGGATAGAAATTAGAAATGGTAAATGATGAAAAAGGGGAAAAGGTCACACACAGAAAAAGGTAGTGCATGAAAGAAAATGAATTGTTACAATGATAGGTATGATGGAATATATACAGAAATAAGGGATAACAGGAGAAAAAGATAAACATAATTAAAGAAAACGAGAGGAAGAATAGAGGAATACTGATACGAAGCTGATGTAAAGAAAGAATATATGTTTTATGTTAGTGTTTGTTATGTCTTGTTTTTTTTTTAAAAAGTATTTAATTAAAAAAAGTGAGTACAAATGGAATTATTACATCCTAATGATATAAAGAAGAGGTGGCTTAGTGGGTAAGACGCTGAGCTTGTCGATCGAAAGGTTGGCAGTTCAGCGGTTCAAATTCCTAGTGCTACGTAATGGGGTGAGTTACTTGTCCCAGCTTCTGCCAACCTAGCAGTTTGAAAGCATGTAAAAAGCGCAAGTAGAAAAATAGGGACCACCTTTGGTGGGAAGGGAAGAGCGTTTCATGCGCCTTTGGCATTGAGTCATGCCGGCCACATGACCACGGAGACATCTTCGGACAGCGCTGGCTCTTTGGCTTTGAAACAGAGATGAGCACTGCCCCCTAGAATCGGGAAGGACTAGCATGCATGTGCGAGGGGAACCTTTACCTTTAATGATATAAAGAGGTTTTGAAGCTAAAGCTCTGGAGAATGGCTTTTGGGTAACAATCAGGGCAAAGCTGGTGGAGATAGCTTCGCTCATGACTGGTCGAGAGCTTCGTGGAAGCAAGAAGATCATAACTCCAAGGAGTTAATTTCTGGGGGTTTTCATTGGAAGCTGCATACACGTGATACTAATATAACCTTTAAGCCTTTCAAACAACTACAGGGGTGCTTGGCTAAAGTTCTGGAATACATGGATGGATGGAGTGAGTGAATGAGTAAGGAAGGTAGGTAAGTAGGTGATGGATGGATGGAAGGAGGAAAGGAAGGAAGGAAGGAAGGAAGGGAGGGAATAGCAATAGCTCTTAGACTTATATACCTCTTTTTAGTGCTTTACAGCCCTTCTCTAACTGGTTTACAGAGTCAGCCCATTGCCCCCAACAATTTGGGTCCTCATTTTACCTACCTTGGAAGGATGGAAGGCTGAGTCAATCTTGAGCCTGGTGAAATTCAAACTGCTAAATTGCAGGTAGCCAGTAGTCAGCAGAAGTAGCCTGCAATACTGCACTCTAACCATTGCACCACCATGGCTCAAAGTAGCATTTATTTTTCTCTTCCACGGCTGTTTCTTTTATAACAATAAGAGGACAACATGAAAACACTTTAATTTCACAATACGTGGACTGTCGTGTCCCCCTCCCCCTCCAACAACCGGGTCTGGGAAGTCTGTATCAAGAGTGGCCACAAAGCCTCTGCAGCTTTGCCAAATTCCTTTTAGATTTCTCAGGGCAGGCAGGAATCCAAGGTGTGACTTCAGCAAACCAGATGAGACTTTGCTTGACTCAAGGAATGCCAAAAAGCAGATCCTTTATATAGGCTGTGGGGTATGGCTCCATGACTCAGCACTTATCTAGGCCTGCCCCTCCCTTCCTTCTGCTGACATCGCCTCTCAGATCTCCGGAAGAGGGGATCCGTCCACTGTGAATTCCCCTCCTCCTGATCTGTTGCCAGCAATTCTAGCACGTGGCTAACTTTGTGCCCACACGCTGTAGGAGTGAGGTTTGTTTGTTCATTCCTGACATTCTGTCCGGGCATGGTGCCAGGGCTGGGGGCTGGAGGCATGCCAGGCCGTTCCTCTTCATTATCAGACTCTGAATCGGATAGCAGGCCCGGCAGGAGGTGGGAGGGGCCCAGCTGAGGAGAGGAGGGAGGACAAGGCACAACATGGACAGATTTAACTACTTGGAGACTGTTAGCTTCCTAGACAAATCAAGTCCAAAAATGCTAGAAAATTCCTGGAGGCCTGACACGATGACAAATCGGCTCTCTACAGAAACATATAGATAAACAAGATCTACAGTACATACCATTCAAAAGAGACATCTATGGAGGTTTTCAATCATTTAGGTCATGGTTGTCCCAAAGGTATTTTTTTCCAAAAGACAATTGGAGTTTCTTGTGGGTTTTTTTTTTTCCTTTGAAAACACTTCATTTCTCATCAAAGAAGCTTCCTCGGCTCATGAAGTCAGAACTGAAGAAGCTCCTTGGATGGGAAGCGAAACATTTTCAAAGGAAAACAAAAAACAAGAAAGTAAATAAATAAATAAATCCTCATCCACAATCAGCATCCAGACCAGGGGTGCGTATCCGGTTACCTTCGCTACCAGTTCGCAAATGTGAACACTCACCCTCGCTTCACTCGCACCCGTGCAGAGCCTTCCTAACATGTGCAGAGTGTCAGAAACAGGAGGTGATGACGTCCGGGCGGGTGGGCGGAGCCTCTCGCAGCCACCGCTATTGATTCATCTGAACCGGATATAACCGGCTGAACCGGATAAAACCACTGCCCTAGACGAGCAGAGATTAATGCCAACATTTAACGCTAGACCAGGGGTCTGCAAACTTGGCTCTTTTAAGACTTGTGGACTTCAACTCCCAGAGTTCCTCAGCCAGCAAAGCTTAAAAGAACCAAGTCTGCAGACCTCTGTACTAGACCAACAATTAAGAAATTAACACTATCCCAGTCAAGATGTCAATGGAGATTCTCAGTCATCCAGGTTATGGTTATCCCAAAGGTGCTTTTTTTCAACAGGCAATTGGACTTTCCGTTTTTCCCCCCTTTGAAGACATTTCGCTTCTCATCCAAAAAGCTTCTTCAGCTCTGAGATACTGAGGAATGGAAGTTTTTTGTTTTTTGTTTTAATTTGAATTTATATCCCGCCCTTCTCCAAAGATTCAGGGCGGCTTACATTGTGTTAAGCAATAGTCTTCATCCATTTGTATATTATATACAAAGTCAACTTTTATTGCCCCCAATAATCTGGGTCCTCATTTTACCTACGTTATAAAGGATGGAAGGCTGAGTCAACCTTGGGCCTGGTGGGACTTGAACTTGCAGTAATTGCAAGCAGCTGCTGTTAATAACAGACAGACTTAGTCTGCTGAGCCACCACAGGCCCCTAGTTTCTTGCATGAGAAGCAAAACATCTTCAAAGAAAAACCAGAAAGTCCAGTCGCCACTTGAAAAAGCACCTTTGGAATCCCAATCAAGAAACTACCAGCTCAGACAAACGAGCTAACAGTAAACCACAGCCCAATCAAGGAATCACAAGACTACTCCCATCAACACCGACAGGGCAAATCACTTGTACATAAAATGAGACCCCATTTTCTTCTAGCTCTGATGATGTTACCTAGTTTGGTAATGAAAAGTTTGGTCTGCAAGAAAACATCCAAAGCCAGACAGCACCAAAGTCCCACACTCCTCCTTTTCCTTTTCCTTCTCCTTCTCCTTCTCCTTCTCCTTCTCCTTCTCCTTCTCCTTCTTCTCCACCTCCTCTCCACCAATCACTCTCCCTTCTAGCTTTGATGATGTTACCTAGTTTGGCAATTAAATGTTTGGTCATGTCTGCAAGAAAACATCCAAGGCCAAACAGCACCAAGGACCCACACTTCTCCTTCTCCTTCTCCTTCACCTTCTCCTTCTCCTTCTCCTTCTCCTTCTCCTTCTCCTTCTCCTTCTCCTTCTCCTTCTCCTTCTCCTTCTCCTTCTCCTTCTCCTCTCCACCAATCACACTCCCTTCTAGCTCTGATGAGGTTACCTAGTTTGGTAATTAAATGTTTGGTCATGTCTGCAAGAAAACATCCAAGGCCAGACAGCACCAATGGCCCACACTCCTCCTCCTCCTCCTCCTCCTCCTCTCCACCAATCAAACTCCCTTCTAGCACTGATGATTGTTGTGTCTTGTCCACTCTCACAGCAGCCGGGGCCTTCTTATCTGCTCCCGAACACGGAGGAATGTATGCCTCCCGGCCCCAGTCCTGGCTCCATGCCCAGACAAGCTGAAGAGGAGGGGGCACCTCCCGGTCCCAGCCCTGGCTCCATGCCCAAGCAGGCTGCAGAGGAGGGAGCATCCCCCGGCCCCAGCCCTGGCTCCATGCCCAGGCAAATGGAGCAGCTAGACCCTCCCTCCTCCACAGCATGTGAGCCTGAGGAAAGTTTATTTCCAACAGCTGCTGATTGGAGTGACCCTCGCATCAGAAGACTGGATAGGCGGAGGCAACAGAAGGAAGGGAGGGGCAGGCCTTAATGAGTGCTGAGTCATGGAGCCACACCCCATGGCCTATATAAAGGATCTGCTTTCTGGCAGTCTCTGAGTCAGGCAAAGTCGAACTTATCTTGCTGTAGTCACTTTCTGGTCTCCTGCCTGCTCTGAGGACTTTGCTAGGACTTTGGGCAGAGCTGCAGAGGCAAGCCTGATTTGGATTTCCCTGACCCGGCCGTCAGCGGAGGAGTGGGACACGACAGATGATGTTACCTGGTTTGGTAATGAAATATCTGCAAGAAAACTATCAAGTTCAGAGAGCACCAAGGACCTACAGTCCTCCTCTTCCTCCCCCTCTCCACAAACCCCACTTCTTTCTAGCCCTGATAATGTTACTTAGCTCAGTAATGAAACATCTGCAAGGAAGCAACCAAGCTCAGAAAGCACCAAGGATAATCTCCTCCTCCTTCTCCTCTCTTCCACAAACCCCACTCTCTTCTAGCCGGTGGTGGGATGCAACTGGTTGACTGTTTCAGTGAGTGTGCGCTTTGCACATGTGCACACCTAAAGCACTTGCAGCAATTTGTAGTTCAGCTGCTTACATTCTAAGGCAGCCCCGGTAAGTAGAACAGCGGAGGCGCAAAAATCACAGCTGTGCCACACAAATCAGCTGCGCCAGAAAGAAGGAAATAAAGGACAGGATACTGTTGGAAGAAATATCCATCTGGGTTCAGTTCCAAGTGGGGACAAAGACACTGGAAACATGGAGGCTGCTTGGAAAGATGGTTTAATGGTGGTCAGGATCACATGGCTTGAGATCCTGAACAGAAAAAGGCTGAGATCCTGTGTGCTCCCTGGCTTTATGCTTTTTCTGAGCTTTGAACTTTCTGGGGCACAGGAAGAGTATCCTGATTGGTTGTCAAACTCCCAGGGGGTGGGGGTCTTAGCTAGCCTTGCTGGCTGATGTAACCTTCCCAGGTGCCATGTGGTGAGATGGGTAGAGGCTAATCCTATCATGTCCTGAGGGCCATGTCTTAATCCCATCACCCTGGAGCTGAAGGTCTTCTGTGTTGTAGATAAGATGTCTTTTGTCTTTCTGGGGCTATTAACAAAGGTGGGGGCCGCTTTCCAAGAGCATGTTTCTCCTTGTCTCATCCAGGAAGGTATAATATTCTGCTTTTTTAAATATTTCCTAGAATATTTCATTCTTCTAGGAGGGGGGTGGGTGCTAAATTCCTACAATACGGAGGGGGCAGGTGGGCGGGGCCAGTTGATCATCGGAGCTACCGGTTCGCCCAAACCGGTCTGAACTGACTGAATACCACCTCTTCTTCTAGCCCCGATGATGTTACCTGGTTTAGTAATGAAACGTCTGCAAGAAAACAAGCAATCTCAGACAGCAACAAGGACCCTACAGGAAAGAAATTTCACTTGGGATTGCAAAAAAAAAGGAGAGGGGTTAGCGGTCATGTAATATCAGTGGAGTCAGTAGAGTTTAACACTTCAGACATTTTTGTCTCCTGTTGGAGAAGTAAGGTACCCCATTTGCTCCCTATCTCCTCCTGCAAAGAAAATTACAAGTCCAGAAGCAAATAAATCACAAATGAAATATGAGTTTTTCAGACTTTGCCTTACGATACTGTTGTGGCTCCCGCCCCCGAACCTGGCCCCATGCCCGAAAATGCCTTGGAGCCGGGCCTGCTGCCAGAAAGTGACTCGGAGCTGGGCCTGCTGCCAGAAAGTGACTTGGACAGTGAGGGGGAAGGGCCATCAGGACTTACCTCAGAAGCACCGACCTCCCTGGATCAGCTCCAGGAGCCAGAAGAAGGCCAAGTGAAAGAGATAACGAGGCCTCCTTCTCCTGACTCTCCCCCCCCAGGCCACACCTGCAGACCCAGCTGACAGCAATCAGGCTTGGCTCAATCCCAGGTTTCGTAGGCAGGAGAGAAGGGAACAACAGAAGCAGGGGAGGGGCAAGCCTAGGAAATGCTGAGTCATGGAGCCACACCCCACAGGATATAAAGGCAGCAAGAGCTGATGTGTCTCTTTGTATCAGGCAAATCCACGGATTGACTAGAGCTGAAGGTTGTGACTCACTAGCGTCTTGGCAGACGCTGGTTCTTTTGCTGCCAGAGCTGATAAGAGCCAGCTAATTAAGCCATCGTTCGGATGGAGGCTAGGAGGACATAACAGATACCCCTTTCAACCTCCCTGACAAATTTGAAAAATGCCAGACTTTGGGGGAACCAGAATTCAGGTGGACGGAAACTCATGGTCCAACTGTTGTCTATACCTCCTCCTCCTCCTCCTCTTCCTCCTCCTCCTCCTCCTTCTTCTGCCATATCCGTCATGGACATTGGCGATCATGTTGGAGATCCTATTTTTATCAGCAGCCACACGAAAAAGGGCTGCTGAGTTTTCTCCAAACCAGTCCCTTAGATTTTGAAGCCACAATGTTCTTCTTCTGCCTGGACCTCATTTGCCTTCAATGTTTTTCTGGAGCAGAGGTAGGTTTCAGCAGGTTCTGACCAGTTCTGGAGAACCCGTAGAGGAAATTTTGAGTGGTTCAGAGAACCAGTAAAAAGCACCTCTGACTCGCCCCGCCCCCATCTATTCTCTGCCTCCCGAGTGCCAGCTGATCGGGAAGAAATGGGGATTTTGCAGTAACCTTTCCCTGGAGTGGGGTGGGAATGGAGATTTTACAGTATCCTTCCCCTGCCACACCCACCCAGCCACACCCACCAAGCCACGCCCACAGAACCAGTAGTAAAAAAAATTGAATCCCACCACTGCATCTAGATGATTAATTGAAGTATGCCATATTTTTCTGGGGGTTGCACCACATGTCCAAAATATTCTAACTTTCGCCTTTTTTATGGTTTTGATGATTTCCCTTGGCTTTCCCAGGCGGCTTATCATCTCCTCATTTCTGATTTTGTCAACCCAACTTATAGGTAACAGCCACCTATAAATCCACATTTCAAATGCTTCTAAGTCTCTTCAAGTGGCTTTCTGTCAAGAGACCAACTCTCTACTCCATAGAGCAGGATAGACAAGATGTAGCATCTGACAAGCCTGATTTTCAACCTTAGGCTTACGACGTGACTGCAAAAGACCTTTTTTCAATTTGAAGAATGCTGTTCGAGCTTTTTGTATTGTCTATACCTGGACAATCATTTTTAGATAACGCATCAGAGATAAAATAATACCAATATAGCCCCTGGAAAAAGATGTGTTTTCCTCCATCAGTTTTCCTAAAGAATATTTATTTTATTTATTTTTTATTTATTTACTTATTTTGTCAATCAGATATAAGATAACAGGTAAAAGTATAAACATAATTTGGATACATGAAAAGAGTAAGTAAAAAAGGAACATTAGGACAGGGACGGTAGGCACGCTTGTGCTCTTATGCACGCCTCTTACAGACCTCTTAGGAATGGGGTGAGGTCAACAGTAAACAGTTTAAGATTAAAGTTTTGGGGGTTTGGGGAAGAAACTACAGAGTCAGGTAGAGCATTCCAGGTATTGACCACTATGTTGCTGAAGTCGTATTTTCTGCAATCGAGTTTGGAACAGTTTACCTTGAGTTTGTATCTCACATATAATGGATGTGAGGATGTCCTAATAATCATAATCAGGATTATGTCCTGGATGTGAGGATATCTTTGTATCTTTGTATCCTCACATCCAGGACATAAACTGTTTCAACTCCTACCCTCAAAATGACGCTATAGAGCACTCACACCAGAACAACTAGACACAAGAACAGTTTTTTCCCGAAGGCCCTCACTCTGCTAAACAAATAATTCCCTCAACACTGTCAAACTATTTACTAAATCTGCACTACTATTAATCTTCTCATAGTTCCCATCACCAATCTCTTTCCACTTATGACTGTATGACTGTAACTTTGTTGCTAGCAATCCTTATGATTTATATTGATATATTGACCATCATTTGTATTGTAAATGTTGTACCTTGATGAACGTATCTTTTCTTTTATGTACACTGAGAGCATCTGCACCAAGACAAATTCCTTGTGTGTCCAATCACACTTGGCCAATAAAAAATTCTATTCTATTCTATTCTATTCTATCTATTATTTGCTCGTGTATTGTTGTGGTTGAAGCTGAAGTAGTCATTGACAGGTAGGACATTATGGTAGGTAATTTTATGTACTATGCTTAGGTCAGACTGAAGTCGGCATAGTTCTAAGTTGTCTAAGCCCAAAATTCGGAGACTGGTGGCATAAGGTATTTTACTGCGAGCAGAGGAGTGGAGGACTCTTCTTGTGCAATATATCTTCTTGTGAAATATTCCGAGAACCAAGAAAGAACACCGGGAAAGAAGAAAGAAGCACAGAAAAAGAACCAAGATTTGTTCTCCGAGTACAATTCTAAAGGGGGTTGTTCTTTCTACTTTAAGTTGGAGTTCTGTATTTTCTTGCCAAGCTATTTACACGCCCCACAAAAAGCTGCTCGCTTCCCCAGAGAACCAAGTTCTCTTCGGCTGTACTTAAAGCATTCTTAATTTTCTGCTGCTAATTAATACCACTAGTTTGTACGACATCAGGTGGGAACGGAGAGACAGCATCTTGGTGTAAAACTGCCAGCGGCTGAGGTGCCGTCTCATCCGACTTGGAATTGGCAAAGAGATTTTTTTTATTTTTGGCCCGCGCTTCCTCTACACCAGCTGCAGTTCCTATGGATGACTGGATAGAATGGGAAGCTGCAAATTTCCCCAACCAACTATATATGCAGCGCAACATATTTCTCAGATGTTTAATGGGACAGAAATTTTGATTTGAGACGGTTCTTCTGAGGATTGCTTGTTCTTGATGGCGAGCCCCCAAGCTCGGACAAAGAAAAGTGAAGAGGAGGGTGAGATACCAGGGACAGGAGGAAAATCTCTCTGGTTAATATTGGTTGTAAACTTAGAATTGTACCACAGGTCGCCTTCTTGGAATGGCCCCTTCTTAGGAAAACGATTATTTTATAAATGATTACACAGATCAATCTTCTCTTTGAGGTTTTGGTCTTGGTTAGATCTTCCATGAATCTCCTAACTTTTCTTTCTTTCTTTCTTTCTTTCTTTCTTTCTTTCTTTCTTTCTTTCTTTCTCCTTCCTTCCTTTTTTTCCTTCCTTCCTTCCTTCCTTCCTTCCTTCTTTTTCTTTTTTCTGCCTTTCTTTTTTCTGCCTTTCTTTCTTTTTTCCTTCCTTCCTTCCTTCCGTTTTTCTTTCTTTCTTTCTCCATTTTTCTTTTTTTTCCATTTTTTCTTCCTGCCTGCCTTTCTTCTCTTTCTTTCTTTCTTTCTTTCTTTCTTTTTTTCTTTCTTTCTTTCTTTCTTTCTTTTTCTTTTTTTCTGCCTTTCTTGTTCCTTTCATCCTTCCTTCCTTCCTTCCTTCCTTCCTTTTCTGTTTTCTTTCTTTCTTTCTCCTTCCTTCCTTTTTCCATTTTTTCTTCCTTCCTTCCTTCCTTCCTTCCTTCCTTCCTTCTTTCCTTCTTTTTTTCTTTTTCTTTCTTTTCTCTCTCTTTCTCTCCTTTATTGTGTTTATAAATAACTCAACGCAGTGTGCTTTCCTAATTCTGCTTCTTTTTCTGCCTTCCTTCCTTTCTTCCTTCCTTCCTTCCTTCCTTCCTTCCTTCCTTCCTTCCTTCCTTCCTTCTTTTCTTTCTTTCTTTCTTTCTTTTTCTGCCTTTCTTTCTTTTCCTTCCTTCCTTCCTTTTTCTTTCTTTCTTTCTCCATTCCTTTTTCCATTTTTCTTCCTGCCTGCCTGCCTTTCTTCTTTTCTTTTTCTGCCTTTCTTTTTCTGCCTGCCTGCCTTCCTTCCTTCCTTCCTTCCTTCTTTTCTTTCTTTTCTTTTTCTGCCTTTCTTTTTCTGCCTTTCTTTCTTTTTCCTTCCTTCCTTTTTCTTTCTTTCTTTCTCCATTCCTTTTTCCATTTTTCTTCCTGCCTGCCTTTCTTTTTCTTTCTTCTTTCCTTCCTTCCTTCCTTCCCTCCTTCCTTCCTTCCTTCCTTCCTTCCTTCCTTCCTTCCTTCCTTCCTTCCTTCCTTCCTTTCGTCCTTCCTTCCTTCCTTCCTTCCTGTCTTTTTTCTGTCTTTCTTTCTTCCTTCCTTTCTTTCTTCCTTCCCTCCTTCCTCTCTATGTCTTCTTTCCTTCCTTTCTTCCTTACTTTGTTTTTTTCCTTCCTTCCTTCCTTCCTTCCTTCCTTCCTTCCTTCCTTCCTTCCTTCCTTCCTTCCTTCCTTCCTTTCTTTTTTCTTCTTTTCTCTCTCTTTCTTTATTGTGTTTATAAATAACTCAGCGCAGTGTGCTTACCTAATTCTTCTTTCTCCTTCTATTTTATCCACAGCAACAACTCTGTGTGGTAGGTATCCCAGTTGGCTTTTATGCCTAAAGTGGGAGTAGAACACCCAATCTCCTAGTAATTGGCTCAAAGTCATCCAGCTGACTTCCACGTTTAAGGCAGGACTAGAACTCAGAGTCTTCTGGGGATTGGTCCGAAGTCCTCCAGATAGCTTTCATTGGTGAAGTGGGGTCTCCTGGTGATTGGCTTAAAGTCAATCAGCTGGCTTTCACGCCTAAGGCAGGCCTAGAATTCATAGTTTCTTGGTTCTGGGGGTCAGTACTTCCACCACTAATCCAAACTGGTTTCATTAGTGAGTATGGTTGATTGGTTGATTTGTGACATTTCAAATTGGGTAGTTGCTTCCAGGCTGAAAAGAATAATTTATAGTGCTGCATGATGCAACCTGGGTACCTTTCAGACAGAATGAGACAATTGGCCATGACCAACTTACCATGGCCAACTCACCATGGAACAAAATCTCTGTGGAAAAATGTTAAATTAATTTTGACAGAACCATGGCCAATCATAATAAAATCAAGCCAAGTCAATCCAGAAATCCAAGAGTTATAATAATCTCAACAAAAATGTGGTCACAAATAATAAAAGTACCGAATTAAGTTATGAATGCAGAGTTGAAGAGTCACCTTTTCAGAACTGAGCTTATTTTGCAGGAAGATTCAGGACTCTTGGGATCTTCCAAAAATGGGAGGAACTCAGCATGGTTAATGTTTAATGAGAATAACCGAGCACTTCAGGTCTAAAATTAAAGTTTATTAAAGAGCAGTGAGGTTCTTCAAACTTCTAGCTAGCAACTGGTGATTCAGAAGGTCTCCCTAATCAAAAACGTTCCAGCAGGAGGTTTCAATTACATTTAATTCAAATCATCTAATGTCAACCTAAGTTCCAACCCAGATTCTTTTGAATTAGATCTAACCTCGGTGATAATGTACATTTTTTTATAAAGGAGAATTGTTGAGGGTTGAAGGGCTCCTTGATGCTCTCTGGGGTTGGTGACATCCTAGTCACACTGATAATGTTACTTAATTTAGGTAATGAAACATCTGCAAGGAAACAACTAACCTCAGGGAGCACCAAGGATCTCCTCATTATATTTTCATCCACCAGATGTACAGGGCACTTCCAAGAGAGAGAGAGAGAGAGAGAGAGAGAGGCAGAGAGGCAGGGGAGGTGAGCTCTTTCCTAATAAACAGTGAGAAGAACCCATGAAGATCAGGAAGAGAAATGATGCCTTCTAGCTAAATTAGACCAGATGCACCAGGCTAGTAAAGAAGTTTGCAAGAAGGAGAGCAATTAAAAAAAAAAAAGGCCCTGAAAAGTTGCAGGAAGATGGATTAAATAAACAGGAGGGTTGCCAGTTCACGAACTCACCCTGAAGGCACCCTTAAAAGCTTAATTTGTAATGATCAGAAATATCTGCAGTGTGTTTGGGCTTTCAGGAAAGAAAGAATAATATCTCAGCTTCTAATGAAGTGTGCTGGAGTTGATGTTTGGCCAGATCTTTCAATCTAGGGTCCTTGATGCTATCTGAGCTTGTTCGTCTCCTTGCAAACGTTTCGTGACCTAACTAGGTAACATCATTAGTGCTAGAGGGGGAGCGGGATTTGCTCTCAATTTATATTCTAGTGGTTTGCCCTATAAGTGTTTCTGGAAGTCAGTGATGTGTTTCAATTTTTTTTACTACCGGTTCTGTGGGTGTGGCTTAGTGGGTATGGCATGGCTTGGTGGGCGTGGCTTGGTGGCGTGGCAGCGGAAGGATACTATAAAATCTCCATTCTCATCTCACTCCAAGGGAAGGTTACTGCAAAGTCCCCATTTCCTCCCGATCAGCTAGGACTCGGGAGGCAGAGAATAGATGGGGGCGGGGCCAGTCAGAGGTGATATTTACCGAACTACTCAAAATTTCCGCTACCGGTTCTCCAGAACTGGTCAGAACTTGCTGAAACCCATCTCTGATGGGAGTGATATTGGTGGTTCTTGGGTTTGGGCTGTTTATTGTTAGCTTGCTTGGCAGTTCCTTGATTGGGATAGTGCTTACTTCTTGATTATTAATTTGATGTTAATCTTGGAATAATCTATGCTCATCTAGCCATTCATCACTGGTGGGGAGGTATTTGGGTATTTTTGTTCCCTTTTTTGCTTGTTGATTGCCCCTTTGAATAACATGTAGATGTTGTTTATGTCTACATGCCTACTGATGGCCAATCTTTTAATCTTTATCCATGTCTCTTCTATACAATGGATCTAGAATAACAAAGTTATACGGGATCTTGGAGATCTTCTAGTCTAACCCCTTGCTCGAGCAGGAGCAAAAATTCACAGCAAAAAATGTTCTCTACACTTTCAGGATTGTGACACTCCTTGAAATGTTTTTCTTTTCTTTTCATAGCACTTCCTGGATTGGCCAGGTGTCTAAGGCCAGGTGTATTGCTGTCAGCATGCAAGACGCAAAATGGAAATCACCCACCCACCCCATAGAAATACAGGTAGTCCTTGACTTCCAATAGTTTGTTTAGTGACCAATCAAAATTGCAATGGCACTAAAATAAATGATTTATGTCCATTTTTCACATGTAGGAACGTTGCAGCATCCCCATGGTCATGTGATCAAAACTCAGATGCATGGCAACTGGTTCATATTTATGACAGTAGCAATGTCTTGATGTCATGTGATCCCCTTTTGAGACCTTAGGTCAAACAAAAATAATGAGGAAGCCAAATAGACTTAAAGGTAAAGGTAAAGATTCCCCTCATACATATGTGCTAGTCGTTCTCGACTCAAGGGGGCGGTGCTCATCTCCGTTTCAAAGCCGAAGAGCCAGCACTGTCCAAAGATGTTTCCGTGGTCATGTGGCCGGCATGACCCAACACTAAAGGCTCACAGAACACTGTTCCCTTCCCACCAGAGGTGGTCCCTATTTTTCTACTTGTATTTTTATGTAGTTTCGAACTGCTAGGTTGGCAGAAGCTGGAACAAGTAACGGGGGCTCACCCTGTTATGTGGCAGTAGGGATTCAAACTGCTGAACTGCCAACTTTTCGATCGACAAGCTCAATGACTTAGCCACCGAGCCACTGCATCCCTTATCAAATAGAATAACTTCATTGTCACTTTCAATGTGCACTAATTGGCGTGCATTAAAATGAAATTTCATTGCACACGGCTCTCAAAGGGTCACCACCTCCAAGATACACTACATAAATATGACAAAACAAACCAATAAATAAATACAAAATTATGCATATACCCACATATATTATATGATACAAAAAAACAATGCAATCTAGTTTGAATGTGTACATGTACATGGCAAGAAAAACGAATGTTGCGAGTTGACCATACGGATGGCATAGGGATCAAAGCTGTTACAGAATCTGGTAGTCCTGCTAGAAATACTCTGAAACCTCCTTCCAGAGGGAAGGGGGAAAAAAACACAACAGACTGTATAGTGGGTGTGTGGAGTCTCTTACAATCTTTGAGCTCTATGCACATAGTGATTATAAGTAGTATCCTGAATGACAGGAAGCAAGCATCCTATAGTCTTCTCCACTGTCCTCACCACTCTTTGTAGGGACTTTCTATCTGAGGTGCTGCTGCCACCAAACCAAACAGGGATGCAGTTTGTTAAGATGCTCTCAATCATGCCTCTGTAAAAAGTGGTCAGGGCAGAAGGAGAAAGATGCAGGAAATGCAGACGCTGGTTTGCATGTTTCACTAAGGATGACGTGTGGAGTTCAGTTCCGATTCCCTTAACAGCCATATTACTAACTCAACAGCTGCAGTGATTCACCTAATACCTTTGGAAGAAAGGTCGTACAATGGAGCAAAACCCACTTAACAAATGTCTCACTTAGTAACAGAAATGTGGGCCTCAGTTGTGATTATAAGTGAAGGACTACTTGCAGACAAATCCAGGAAAAAGAGGTACACAGCCCCAATAAATAGTAGCTAGCAGAGATTAAAGATAGTTTGTTGAAAAGCAAATAGAAGAAATGGGGACAAATCGGAAGATAAATTTGTGCTCCCAAAGGATTACAAATCTCAGCTTAAAATCTGGCTAGCAGGACGACGGCTACCTGTAATTACAATTCCCTCGATCCCAGAAAGGATCAGCACAGGTGTGTGTTTGGGTCTCTGTGGATGTGTGTAAATTAGATCGGATGTACTGTCTACCCTTCCAAACAGTCATTCCATGTTTCCAGATACAAACAGTCTTTACCGGCAAAGCATTGAAAGAGGAAAATGCAATTATTTCGACCATTGATTTTAATTATTAATTCCGCTTGTTTTAATTGCTATTTTAACTCTCTCTCTTTTTTTTTAATGTTGCAATGTTCAATCTGTTTTGGTTTGCGTTTTTTAATTGGAAACTGCCAAGGGGGTTTTAATAGTCATCCATGCTGCCAAATTAAATATAGGGGTACATATATTAATCTGCTTGACTTTAGCAACTGTCTGAAAAAAAAGAGGAAGTTTGCTAAGCATACATCCAAGGAAAGGATGGCTAAGCACTATTCCCCAAGCTTTGTAGTCATCCTACCTCATCATGTTGTGGCTCCCAATTTATACATCAGCTGTATGCGTGATATGGTCCGATTTAACAGATTAACAGTGTTGGAAGGGAACTTGAAGGTCATCTAGTCCAAACCCCCACCTAAGCAGACCCTACACCATTTTTGACAGATGGCAGTCCAGTCTCTTCTTGAAAGCTTCCAGTGATGAAGCTCCCACAACTTCCGAAGGCAACTTCTGTTCCATGCATTGGTTGTTCTCATTGTCAGGAAATTTTTCCTGATTTCCAGATCGAATCTCTCCTGGATCAGTTTCCATCCATGATTCTTTGTCTGGCCTTCAGGTGCCTTGGAATATAGCTTGACCCCCTCTTCCTCTCTGTGTCAGCCACTCAAATATCGGAACACCACTATCATGGTCCTTCTCTTCATTAAACTAGACCAGGGGTGAAATCCAGCAGGTTCTGACAGGTTCTGGAAAACCAATAGTGGAAATTTTGAGCAGTTCGGAGAACCGGGAGTGGAAATTTTGAGTAGTTCAGAGAACCGGCAAATATCACCTCTGGCTGGCCCCAGAGTGGGGTGGGAATGGAGATTTTGCAATATCCTTCCCCCAGGAGTGGGGAGGGAATGGGGATTTTGCAGTATCCTTCCCCTGGAGTGGGGTGGGAATGGAGATTTTGCAGTATCCTTCTCCTGCCATGCCCACCAAGCCATGCTCACGAAGCCACACCATGCCCACCAAGCCATGGCCACAGAACTGGTAGTAAAACAAATTAGATTTTACCACTGAACTAGACATACCCAATTCCTTCAACCGTTCTTCATAAGTTTAGCCTCCAGTCCCCTCATCAACTTGGTTGCTCTTTTCTACACTCTTTCTAGAGTCTCCACATCTTTGGTTGCCTACTATTCAAAGCAGATGAACAGCTGGCTTGCTAGAGAACAAAACACCAGGCAACAATCTGGCTGGGAAAAGAAATAACTTTGATAACTAATTAAAAATAGATCAGGTATCTTAGAGTTGGAAGTCAGAAGAAGATGTAGATAGAAGTAACTTAACTTCTTGCAATAATCACTTTTTATTTTATTCTTTTCATTTTTTTTATTTTAATCCTGTTTTTATGACTTTTTAAATAACTTACAGTGGTTAACTTACTTCCTCCTCCTATTTTCCCCACAACAACAACCCTGTAAGGTGGGTTTGGCTGCGAGAGAGGGACTGGCCCAAAGTTATCCAGCTGACTTTCATGGCTAAGGTGGGACTAGAACTCACAGTCTCCGGGCGATTGGCCCAAATCACCCATCTGGTTTTCACGCATAAGGCGGGGCTATAACTCACTGATTCTTAGTGATTGGTCCAAAGGAATGTAGACAGTTTTCATGACTAAGGCGGGACTAGAACTTTCAGTTTCTTTATTTATTATTTTTTTTTATTTTATTTATTTATTAAATTTTTATACCGCCCTTCTCCCGAAGGACTCAGGGCGGTGTACAGCCAAGATAAAACTCAATAAATATACAATTAAAACCAGAATTTAAAAAGAAGCAAATTGCAAAAAAGGCCGACATTAAAATTTAAAAATTTAAAAACCCAAGACAATAAAACCCAATTTAAAATAGTAAAAACTGTTATTTTTGGTTTGGCCCAAAGTCATCCAGTCAACTTTCTTGCTGAAGGTGGGACTAGAACTCATAATCTCTTAGTGACTGGCCCAAAGTTAACCAACCAGTTTTCATGCCTAAGATAGGACTAGAACTCACAGTCTCCTGGTTTCTAGGCGAACACCTTAACCACTAGACCAAACATGAAACTTAATTCCAGCTGATTATTTCTTTGTTGGCACTTTGTAAACTCCATTCCTCATCATAGGAAGGACTGATGAGTTAACATAACATAATAACAGAGTTGGAAGGGACCTTGGAGGTCTTCTAGTCCAACCCCCTGCCCAGGTTAAACTAGGTTTAAACTAGTTAAACAGGTTTAACTATTAGTTAAAATAGTTCATTTCTATTCCATTAAAAAAACAAACCACAAACCTTTGGTTTTAACCAGTTTTAAAGATTTCCCCAGGATCTTTAAAGTTTTTTATGCATCTTTCTCTTCTATTTTTCCCCCCCGTCTCCTTTTTCCCCGCCTTATATATGCAAAGAATTGGGAACCTCAGTTTTAAAAATGACCATCTATTTCCCCTCAATGTTTTTCTTTAGAGAGCTTTGGATGTTTGGGAGATGATTACTGTTTTTAATAACCATGTAATTACTGTATTACTCAGAACTGTCCTGGGCTTTCCCATCTGGCATAGAGGGAGGGAAGAAAGTTATAGGAACTCTTAAACTGCACCCTGTGACAAAGAGCAAAGATATTGCGCCATCCTGAACTCCGTTTCTTCCTCTGCTTCAGCGGGATGTGCTAATGTGCACTAACTCAGACCCTATCTGGATAAAATTAGGGCTTATCAGGAGCAAAAACACAAGCAAACAAAAACAGGTGCCTGGGAAAAGACTGGTAGAAGATTGGAGAGGAGACAGCCAAAGAAGCAAATAAAGGACTTAAGGATCGAGGAAATATCAATCAATAAAATATTTGCCCCTCAGGATTGAACTCAATGCTTTCTGAGCTCAGTTGTTTTCTTGCTGATGTCTCATTACCTAATGAGGTAACATCATCATCAAGAGGAGGAGGAGGAGGAGGAGGAGGAGGAGGAGGAGGAGGAGGAGGAGGAGGAGAAGGAGAAGGAGAAGGAGAAGGAGAAGAAGAAGAAGAAGAAGAAGAAGAAGAAGAAGAAGAAGAAGAAGAAGAAGAAGAAGAAGAAGAAGAAGAAGAAGAAGAAGAAGAAGAAGAAGAAGAAGAAGAAGAAGAAGAATCATCTGTGGGATCTTTAGTGATCCTTGAGCTTGGTTTTTTTTCTTACAGACATTTCATTACCCAGCTAGATCACATCATCAGTGTTAAAAGAGAGTTGGGTGTCTTGCCCTGTCAATGTTAGTGGGAATATTTTTCGTAGTTCTTTGATTAAGCTATGGTTTACTGTTTGGTTTCTTGTCTGAGCTGGTAGTTCCTTGATTGGAGTATTGTTTAATGCTTGATTGTTGATTTAATATTAATTTTGGAGTTAATCTATGCTTAATTGTGTGCCTAGCATATTTACAACTTGCTATAAGAACAATAAGTGATCTCCAAAAGGAGGAACAAACTTTTGAGAAAGATAAAAAAAATTGAAATACTTATATTTAAAAAACAAGATCTTCTATTACCTGTAGCTGGCTTTCACTCCTAAGGCGAAACTATAACTTATACTCTCTTGGTAACTGGCTGAAATTCACCCACTTGGCTTCTCTGCCTAAGGTGGGACTAGAACTCATGTTTACCAGGTGATTGACCTAAAGTCACCCAGACAGCTTTCATGCCTAAGGCGGGACGTGAACTCGTATGGATATCATTCCAATTGTTCTACTCCAGGCGTCAACAATCCTGATTCTTACCTACTTTAAATGGCCATTTTTACTTCAGAAAAAATAATTTCAGTGGGTGGGCAAATCCATGCCCCAATGTATAGGATTTATGATCTTTTATGGGATTAAGAAGACTGGGATGAAGACTGCTGCTGCCTTGTTCAACTGGACGGAATGTTTAAAAACTGTCTCTCTGGGCTATATTATTGCAACTTAATATTTTGTTGTTGTTGTGTGCTGGTGTGCATCTCTGCCTCTGTCTGTCTGTCTGTATATATGTCTGTCTGTCTGTCTGTCTGTCTGTCTGTCTGTGTGTGTGATAGAGAGAGAGAGAGAGAGAAAAATAGATAGATAGATAGATAGATACAGAGAGAGAGAGAGAGAGAGAGATGAGAGATGAGAGATGAGAGATGAGAGATAGATGAGAGATAGATAGATAGATAGATAGATAGATAGATAGATAGATAGATAGATAGATAGATAGATAGATAGATAGATGAGAGAGAGGGAGATAAAGAGAGAGAGGGAGGGGGAAGGGAGAGGGAGAGAGAGAGAGTGCTAGATAGCTAGAGAGAGAGAGAGAGAGAGAGAGAGAGGATAGATAGATAGATGATAGATGATAGATATGTAGGTAGATAGATAGGTAGATATAGATAGATAGATAGATAGATAGATAGATAGATAGATAGATAGATAGATAGATAGATAGATAGATGATAGATAGATAGATAGATAGATAGATAGATAGATAGATAGATAGATAGATAGATAGATAGGAGAGAGGAAGATAAAGAGAGAGAGGGAGAGCGAGGGGGAGGGGAGAGGGAGAGAGAGAGAGAGCTAGATAGCTAGATAGCTAGAGAGAGAGAGAGAGAGACGATAGATAGATAGATAGATAGATAGATGATAGATTAGATAGATAGATAGATAGATAGATAGATAGATAGATAGATAGATAGATAGATAGATGAGAGATAGATGAGAGAAAGGGAGATTAAAGAGACAGAGGGAGGGGGAGGGAGAGACAGAATGAGAGATTATTACCTCAGTTCATGTTATTAGTCACCCAGAAACCATTGGTGAGGTATGCAAGATTTATAAATTAAATAACATAAACATAGGTATATTTTATTGTATTATATTTATTATACTTAATTGAAAGATAAAAATTTAGGAAGAGAAACCAGTCTGGCTTTTTTTTTTAAATTTTCCTCTCATTCCTCCCTTTTCTCTTTTCTCTTCCTTGGGTATATTAGTAGCAGCAGTGGCCACAACGGTACGCAGGAGGAGCAGGAAAATAACAGAGTTGGAAGGGACCTTGGGCCCTCTGCCATTTCAGACAAATGCTTTTCCCATCTCCACTGTTGGAGCACTCACAACTTCTGGAGGCAAGTCATTTCATATTCTTCTCACTGTCAGGAAATTTCTCCTTAGTTCTAGGTTGCTTCTCTCCTTCATTAGCTGCTTCTTCCCTAGTCAATTCCCTTGCTCAAGCAGGAGACCCTATAGCAGTGGTTCTCAACCTTTATAGTGCTGCGACCCCTTTAATACAATTCCCCACGATGTGGCGACCCCCAACCGCAGAAGGGGGGAAAAAGTGGCAAACTGTTGTTGTTTTTAATTTATCGCGCCTGAAGCCATATTGGCTAGCGATCTGAACTGCTTGCGATTGCCTTGAGGACGGAGGCATTAAAGCAGAGACTCCTCCCCTATTAAGTTTATCGTGCCTGAAGCCAGATTAGGCTAGCGATTGGGAGTGATTGCAGCTGGCTTGAGAGGGAGACATCAGAGCAAAGATTTATCTCTTTTTATTAATTCATCGCGCCTGAAGCCGAATTCGGCTAGTGATTTGAAGAGCCTGCAGCTGGCTTGTGGAGTCAACCATTTGAGTGCAATTCTTCGACTCGCAAGTATACTTCCCATATTTCCGATGGTCTTAGGCAACCCCTGGCAAATCGTCATTCGACCCCCAACGGGGTCACGACCCACAGGTTGAGAACCGCTGCCCTATAGCCTATACCATTCCAGAGAAGTGGCTGTCCTGTCTCTTCTTAAAAGCCTCCAGGGATGAAGTACCCACAACTTCTGGAGGCAAGCTGTTCAATCAATCCATTGGAATAGAGCTGGAAGGGATTGTGGAGGTTTTCAAATCCAATGCCCTGCTCGAGCATAAGACTTTTCCATTTCCATTGGTTGTCCAGTCTCTTGTTAAAAAGCCTTCAGTGTTGGAGCACCAACAACTTCTGAAAGCAAGCTGTTCCACTGGTTTATTGTTGTCATTGTCAGGAAATTTCTCCTTAGTTCTAGGTTGCTCCTCTCCTTGATTAGTTGTTTCTTCTTCTTCTTTTTTTTTTTATTTGCATTTATATCCCGCCCTTCTCCGAAGGTTCAGGGTGGCTTACACTATGTCAAGCAATAGTCTTCATCCATTTGTGTATTATATACAAAGTCAACTTATTGCCCCCAACAATCTGGGTCCTCATTTTACCTACCTTATAAAGGATGGAAGGCTGAGTCAACCCTGGGCCTAGTGGGGCTTGAACCTGCAGTAATTGCAAGCAGCTGCTGTTAATAACAGACTGTCTTACCAGTCTGAGCCACAGAGGTCCTCCTCCTCCTCCTCCTTCTTCTTCTTCTTCTTCTTCTTCTTCTTCTTCTTCTTCTTCTTCTTCTTCTTCTTCTTCTTCTTCTTCTTCTTCTTCTCCTTCTCCTCCTTCTCCTCCTCCTCCTCCTCCTCCTCCTCCTCCTCCTCCTCCTCCTCTTTGACATCTGCATCTTTTGTCTACATAGGTATTCCAATCTGAACTAAAACCCATTTTACTATCTCACTCAGAATCATAGGGATGGAAGGACTCTAACCTGGCCACTGCTCTGGGCAGGATCCATACAGTACCTTGGACAGAGGATAATCCATATATCCATGTGATTGATATGGTCAATTATGTATTTCTTCATCAGACAGCTGCCATTCAATACACGTGAAGGCCAAGTCTTCTACTAAAAAAACCCAGACCATATGGAACATTTTTTCTCCATTAAATAGGCAACAGGAGAAGAATTTAAAAACATGAACTAGAATTTGTTCTACCCACTGTTAAATGTGTATTATCAATTGATCTGTGTTTTGTTTTGTTTTCTGTGGAATGATGGGTACCAATTTAGAATTTATTTCTCAGTTGGTTGGTTGGTGTTTCCTAAACTTTAGATCCATGGCAAGCAAAATATCATAAACTGTTTAATAAATTTCCAAGAGAAAGAACATGGTGGGAAAGAAATGAAGAGATACTGTAGAACAGGGAGAAATTTTCACCTAGAATATTGCATTCAGTTTTGGTCACCACACTATAAAAAAGATATTGAGACACTAGAAAAAGTCCAGAGAAGAGCAGCTAAGATTATGAGGGGACTGGAGGCTAAAACATAGGATGAATGGTTGCAGGAACTGGGTATGTCTAGTCTAGTGAAGATAAGGACCAGGGAAGACATGATAGCAGTGTTCCAATATCTGAAGGGCTACCACAGAAACTAGGGGGTCAAACTATCTTCCAAGGCACCCGAAGGCCAGACAAGGAATAATGGATGGAAACTGAACAAGGAGAGATTCAATCTGGAGATAAGGATAAATTTTCTGATAGTGAGAGCAATCAACCAATGGAACAGAAGTTGCCTTCAGAAGCTGTGAGAGCTTCATCACTAGAAGCTTTCACGAAGAGACTGGACTGCCATCTGTCAGAAATGGTGTAGGGTCTCCTGCTTGGGAGGGGGGTTAGACTAGATGACCTACAAGGTCCCTTCCAACTCTGTTTATCTGTATCAGCAAATTAAAGGAATCATCCCTCACCATCAACTCAATTATCAATTCAAACTTATTATAAGTCTAAGGCCAAATACAAGCAAAGCATTGAACAAAAGTATCCCATCCTTCTGTATATATGTATATGTGTAAGAGGAAAAAAAACCAATAAGTATAATGGTGTCTAAAAATAATTAAGAACTTATAGTAGTTGCTTAAGTAATTCCAAATAGAATACAATTAGAAGTAGTTCCAATCCTAAATAACAATATGGTGTTTTGTACAAATGGTAGCCCGGAACTTGAGATGCTATTCTTTAACCCCTAACTGAGATGTCACCCCTAGTCCTTCTTTTCATAAGATTAGACATATCCAGTTTCAGCAACCATTTTTTATTTGTTTTAGCCTCCAGTCCCCTAATCATCTTTGTTGCTCTTTTCTGCACTCTTTCTAGAGTCTCAAAATATTTTTTACAACGTGGCAACCAAAACTGAATGCAGTGTTCCAAGAGTGGTCTTACCAAGACAATACCACCTTATAATGCCTTAGTAAGGTCACACTTGGAATACTGCATTCAGTTTTGGTTGCCATGATGTCAATAAGACGTTGAGACTCTAGAAAGAGTGCAGAGAAGAGCAACAAAGATGATTAGGGGACTGGAGGATAAAACATACGAAGAACAGTAGTAGGAAATGGGTATGCCTAGTTTGATAAAAAGAAGGACTAGGGGTGACATGATAGCAGTGTTCCAATAGCTCAGGAGCTGCCACAAAGAAGAAGGAGTCAAGTTATTCTCCAAAGCACTTGTGGATAGAACAAGAAACAATGGATGGAAACCAATCAAGGAGAGAAGCAACTTAGAACTAGGAGAAATTTCCTAACCGTGAGAACAATTAATCAGTGGAAGAACTTGCCTCCAAAAGTTGTGGGTGCTCCAACACTGGAAGTTTTTAAGAAGAGATTGGATAACCATTTATCTGAAATTGTTGTGACCCAGGCCCCAGTAGGTAGTAATAAACTTAGTCCGTGGAAATACAAACTTTATTCGAACAGCTGAGAATTACTTCATTCCCAGCGTCTTTCAACTCAAAGTAAAGCAAATGCCTCCCAACACAAATTCCTCAGTTATCTCACAAACCTTAGTCCAATTAGGCAAACTGCCAAAGGCCCTTCCTGGAAAACATCCAGAAGCCACAAAAACAAAGACATATACGAAGCAGAAGACGAAGCAGAAGACGCAGCTACAACGTTGTTTTCCAGCAAAGCCCAAACATTGTTGCTGGTCTGTTTTAAGCCTTATGGGAGTGGCCAATCATCTCTTGGCCTTACTCCCGAGTTGTCCTCTTTGCTTGAGCTGCTCTTGCCTTCTGGCAGCTTTTCTCATGCGTGCATTAGGAACAGGCTCCTCCTGTTCCTCTGCCTCACTACTATCAGTCTCTGGAGGCTCTAGAGTCCGCACCTCACTTCCCGCTGGCCCTGGCCTCACCTCAGCCTCATCACTGTCCGACTCCGTTGCCAGCTCCGTAGGCTGCTGACGAACCACAACAGAAATGGTGTAGGGTTTCCTGCCTAAGCAGGGGGTTGGACTAGAAGACCTCCAAGGTCCCTCCCAACTCTTGTTATTTTATATTCTATCATTACACAGACGTCCACCCAAGAAACCCCTTATCAGAATTTGGAGCTCCATTTTTGTAATCGAAGTTAAAAATTGTTTTCTAGCTTCTTCCCAAGAAGCTTCAAGAGCCAAATGGAGCCAGCTTCAACTGACAGCATCCTGTCAAGTAAGCTCCGTCGTGTGTATCGCAGTTCTACGCCGCTGATCTAGCCAGATGTCGCAAAACAGGAGAAGCCAAGGATCACCAGATATTTTAATTTACTTTCCTGACTACAGTCTGTTTCTCTGGGCCTTTCCCTTCAGCTGCAGATCGGATTGAAAGGGAAAGAACGAAAAACAAGGGAAAGTGGCGGGTGGGGAAATATGAGCCACAATAAATTAGACTCCTTCTTTCTCAGCCTTGTACCTCTGTCATTTGTTATATTTTTAGATAGATAGACAGACAGACAGACAGACAGACAGATAGATATAGATAGAGAGAGAGAGAGAGGGAGAGGGAGAGAGATGATAGATGATGATAGATAGATAGATAGATAGATAGATAGATAGATAGATAGATAGATAGATAGATAGATAGATAGGAGAGAGGGAGATAAAGAGAAAGAGGAAAGGGGATGGTGGAGAGAGAGAGAGAGAGCTAGATAGCTAGAAAGCGAGAGCGAGAGAGAGAGCAAGATGATAGATAGATAGATAGATAGATAGATAGATAGATAGATAGATAGATAGATAGATAGATAGATAGATAGATAGATAGATAGATAATAGGAAATAGATAGATAGATAGATAGATCGATCTCCTGAGTATTTGGATATCATGTATCAGAACAACTAGACACAAGGACAGTTTTTTTTCCACGAATGCCATCACTCTGCTAAACAACTAATTCCCACAACACTGTCACTATTTACTAAGAGTGTATTACTATTATTCTTTGCATCCTTCCTAGTACCTACCTCTTCCCACTTATGACTATAACCATGTTGCTTGTATCTTTACGATTTATATTGTTCTGTTTGTTTCCTAGCATGATTAGATTGCTTATTAATAACCTTTGACTATCATTAAGTGTTGTATCTCATGATTCTTGATGATTGTATTTTATTCTCCTTATGTACACTGAGAGCATATACACCAAGGACAAATTCCTTGTGTGTCCACACTTGACCAATAAAAGAATTCTGTTCTGTTCTGTTCTGTTCTGTTCTGTTCCGTTCCGTTCCGTTCCGTTCCGTTCCATTCCATTCCATTCCATTCCATTCCATTCCATTCCATTCTATTCTATTCTATTCTATTCTATTCTATTCTATTCTATGTGATGAATGAAACATTGTTTGATTTTTTTTACATTTCTTTTAGGGAGTTATTTGGGAAAGAAATGGCTAAAAGGGGAATATGGATGGATCTCCAGAGTCCATCCAACTTTCAATATCCCTATTAGCTGGCCATCTAACTCTTGAACATACCCAATCAAGCCTATCTTATCCCTTTCTGAGGGACTGATTCCAGACTCAGGTTGTTCTTACTATTCAGAGCTTTTTCTTATCTTCAATTAAAATTGTTATTTTTTAAAGTCTGATATGGTGAAGGTAGATGAAGCAAGAGAGAAAGTGGTGGGGGCTGTATATGAGCAGTTGATTTTAATTCCCGGTAAATAGGTGTTCTGAGCTCCTGAGTGAAGGGTAGAGGATACACCTGCTACATTACAACCAAATAATTGCAATCAGAGATTTGAAAGATACACCTAGGTGATCAAGTTAAACTCCAGCACAACTGAGGAATCCAAATTCAAGCATGCCAGAAGTTTAGCTATAGATCCTCTGTTTCAATTGAGGGTGTCAAACTCAAGGCCCGAGGGCCGAATCCAGCCCACTGAGTGCTTAGATCTGGTCTGCAGGGCTGTCCTGGAAACAGAAAATGACAGGCCCAAGGTCCCTCTGCCAGCAAAAATGGAGCTCGGGAGGAGCTCCATTTTCGCTGGCAGAGGATTGCAGGAGGTCACTGCAGCTGAAAACGGAGCTCGGAAGCCTGTTTTCACTGGCAGAGCACTCAGGCCACCACAGGAGCCCCAACATGAGTGATGTCAAACTGTCCACGCCCACCCTGGCTCCCCAGAGTCAAACACAACCCTGAAGGCGGCCCTCAATGAAGTCGAGTTTGACACCCCTGGGTTTAGACACGTCCAGGGAAGGGAAGTCCTCAGATCTCAAGAAGTTATGAATTCCTTGTAGGATATTCAATTTAGAAGCTGGAACAGTAAAGCGTCCAATGGACCAAAGAATACAATTGTGGTTGATGGGTTATGGCAGGGTTGTCAAACTTGCGGCCCTCAGCCCGCATGTGTCACGTGCTGGCCACACCCACACTTGGTTTAGCAAAGGGGGGGCGGGAAGTTGTGATATGTCATGTGATGACGCCGTGACAACTTGAGTTTGACACCCCTGGGTTATAGAGTTATTTATTATTATTTTATTATTTATTATTTATTTATTTGTCACAACAGTATATATGAGCATAAGCATGAAATAACTATACGATACATAAGCATATATATAAGCATAGGTATGAATAACTATACGATTTGGATACGATCAAAGGGAACATTAGGACAGGAACGGTAGGCATGCTAGTGCTCTTATGCACGCCCCTTACAGACCTCTTAGGAATGGGGAGAGGTCAATAGTAGATAGAGTTTCCTTTTTCCTCCCTGCATTTTTCTGACATGCGCTCTGTAGGCTGTTTGATTTTATTATTATTATTTTTTTGCATTTATATCCCGCCCTTCTCCGAAGACTCAGGGTGGCTTACACTATGTTAGCAATAGTCTTCATCCTATTTGTATATTTATATACAAAGTCAACTTATTGCCCCCAACAATCTGGTCCTCATTTTACCTACCTTATAAAGGATGGAAGGCTGACTCAACCTTGGGCCTGGTGGGACTAGAACCTGCAGTAATTGCAAGCAGCTGTGTTAATAACAGACTGTTCCCGTGTTCCTGACTATCTTGCCTGCTGTAAAAATAAATCTTAAATACATTTATTGATATAAAACTACAAGTTTGTGTCAGCGTTTCCGACTTCATCCGGGCAGCTGCTTCTCAATTCCCTGATGGTTCCACTGTCAAGATGTTCCTAACATTTTGCCATAATCTGCCTCCCTGTAACTTAACATAACATAATAACAGAGTTGGAAGGGAACTTGGAGGTCTTCTAGTCCAACCCCCTGCCGAGGCAGGAAACCCTATGCCATTTCCGACAAATGGCTATCCAACATTTTCTTTAAAATTTCTTAAATCATGGATATCCCTCATTTGCTGAGGGAGAAGAAGAAAGTTCCAGAACAGTTCCTTGGGAGTCAACCTGAGATACAGGACTGACGGGAAACTGTTCAACCTGCGAAGACTCCAGGCTGTCACCAAGACAAAGGAGACTATGCTATGTGGTCTCCTCTTTGCTGATGACTTTGCTGATCCTGAATGCTGGATCAGAGCAGGAAATGCAAGCCAGTGTGGACAACTCACAGCAGCATTGTTGTGCCTCGTCCTCCCTCCTCTCCTCAGCTGGGCCCCTCCTCCCTCCTCCCGGGCCTGCTATCAGATTCGGAGTCTGATAATGAAGATGAACAGCCTGTCATGCCTCCAGCCCCCGGCCCTGTCCCCATGCCCGGATAGGATGTCAGGAATGAACAAACAAACCTCACTGATGCGGCGTGTGTTCCTTTGGCTCAGCCATCAGAGGAAGACAGCCACGGATTGGAATTGCTCGGGCCTATGCTTTCTGACCCCTCCCTTTCTTAAACAGCAGAAAACAATTTAAGGTGGGAGGATCCTCACTTCCGGAGATCTGAGAGGCGAAATCAGCAGAAGGAAGGGAGGGGCAGGCCTGGATAAGTGCTGAGTCATGGAGCCACACTCCACAGCCTATATAAAGGACCTGCTTTTAGCATTCCAACCTTGAGTCAAATAAAGTCTCATCTAGTTTGCTGAAGTCACAACTTGGATTCCTGCCTGCCCTGAGAAATCTGACAGGAATTTGGCAAAGCTGCAGAGGATTCGTGGCCACGCTTGATAAGGACTTCCTAGACCCGGTCGTTGGAGGGGGAGGGGGACACGACAAGCATGCAACAACTTCGGCCTCCTCATCAACGTGAAGAAGACCAAAGTGATACACCAGCCAGCTCCGAAAGCCCAGCACCAAGAGCCCCCCATCACGGTGAAGGGACAAAAGCTGCATGCAGTGGACCAATTTACATACCTTGGCACAGTGGTGAAATCCAATTTTTTTTTACTACCGGTTCTGTGGGCGTGGCTTGGTTGACGTGGTGTGGTGTGGCTTGGTGAGCCTGCCAGGGAAGGATATTGCAAAATCTCCATTCCCTCCCCACTCCAGGGGAAGGATATTGCAAAATCTCCATTCCCTCCCCACTCCAGGGGAAGGATATTGCAAAATCTCCATTCCCTCCCCACTCCAGGGGAAGGATATTGCAAAATCTCCATTCCCTCCCCACTCCAGGGGAAGGATACTGCAAAATCCCCATTCCCTCCCCACCCCTGGAGGAAGGATATTGCAAAATCTCCATTCCCTCCCCACCTCTGGGGGAAGGATACTGCAAAATCTCCATTCCCTCCCCACTCCAGGGGAAGGATACTGCAAAATCCCCATTCCCACCCTACTCTGCGGCCAGTCAGAGGTAGTATTTGCTGGTTCTCCAAACTACTCCAAATTTCCGCTGCTGGTTCTCCAGAACCTGTCAGAACCTGATGGGTTTCACCCCTGCCTTGGCAGCACCCTCTCCCGTGCAGTGACAATTGATGTTGAGGTCAACTGCAGAATCGCCAAGGCAAGCTCTGCATTTGGCAGACTACTGACCAACATGTGGGACCGCCGTGGAATAAGCCTTGCTACAAAGCTCAAAGTCTACCGAGCAGCAGTGTAAACTACCCGGATGTATGCCAGTGAGACTGTATACAGGAGGGACGCTAGGCAAGTGAACCACTTCCACACGACCTGCCTCTGTAGAATTCTGAGGATCCGATGGCAGGACAAGGTGCCAGACACAGAAGTCCTCTCCAGGGCAGGCCTGCCATCAGTTCACACCCTGCTGATGAAAGTCCAGATGTCAGGGTTCCAAGTAACACCCCCAATGAAAGAAAACTCTGAGGCTAGAAGTTCCTCAAAGTTCCATTTTATTAGAGATGTCATATTGGCACATCTGGGAAAACCCGAATCTGAAAACTTCCAAGTTTTCCACACCCAAAGGAAAGTCCAGGTCCCTTCCCCTGCACCCACATGTCCATCACATGGTCCAATCATCCACCATCCAAATTGGAGATGCCTCCCAGTCATCTGACTCCAGGTGCAGGCCAAATGTCCTTGACTCTTAGAGAAAGGAATGTTATTATGACTAGATACTGTATCTCCACCACTCCATGAAATCCCTCCCTCCCAGTTTCCCACAGCACTAAGTGTCACAGCCCTGAAGATCCAAAGAAAAATATGGCCTCCAGGGCTGACACCAAACATGCTGGGCAGGCCATTTTTTTTTTTTTTACATTTATATCCCGCCCTTCTCCGAAGACTTAGGGTGGCTTACAGTGTATAAGGCAATAGTCTCATTCTATTTGTATATTTTTACAAAGTCAACTTATTGCCCCCCCCCCCTACAATCTGGGTCCTCATTTTACCTACCTTATAAAGGATGGAAGGCTGAGTCAACCTTGGGCCAGGCTTGAACCTGCAGTAATTGCAGGCTACTGTGCTCTAATAACAGGCTCTAACAGCCTGAGCTATTACGGCCCTTGTTGCAAGGATGCAAGACCATCGCATCCCTAAACAGCTCCTCTATAGTGAGCTGTCTCAAGGAAAGCGATCACATGTGGGACAAAGGAAGTGATACAAAGACCTGTTGAAAGCCTTCTTTAAGTCCCTGGATATCGACACCACCTCCTGGGAAAACTGGCACAAGATCGATCGACGCTGATCCACCAAGGCTGCCAGACATCTGAGGACAGGAGAACAACCCCAGCACAAGAGATGCGATCACCCCGCAAAGCCAGAGGTGCAAGTGCTGCAACAACGGTGCCCACAAATGTCTGCTCGACATGTGGCAGAACATTTTGTGCCCATATAGGTCTTACCAACCACCTATTTATTTATTTATTTATTTATTTATTTATTTATTTATTTATTTATTTATTTATTTATTTATTTATTTAATTAATTTATATACCGTCTTTCTCCCGAGGACTCAGGGCGGTTTACAGCCAAGTAAAAAACAGATTCCACAAAAATTAAAAACATATTAAAAAGCTAATTCAATTTGGCCAAGATAAACTAAAACTGTAATAAAACCCATATTAAAACTGCATTAAGCCAACCCTGCACGATAAAACAAAAAGGTCTTTAGCTCGCGTCGAAAGGTCCAGAGGTCAGGGAGTTGTCGGATCCCCAAAGGCAGCTCATTCCAGAGGGCAGGAGCCCCCACAGAGAAGGCCCTCCCCCTGGGGGTCGCCAGTCGACATTGTTTGACTGACGGCACCCTGAGGAGACCCTCCCTATGGGAGCGCATGGGTCGATGGGAGGCTAATGGTAGCAGCAGGCAGTCTCGTAAATACCCCGGTCCTATGCCATGGAGCGCTTTAAAGGTGGTAACCAACACCTTGAATTGCACCCGGAAGACCACCGGAAGCCAGTGCAGCTTGCGCAGGAGAGGTGTCACATGGGAGCCTCGAGTTACTCCCTCTATTACCCGCACAGCCGCATTCTGGACCAGTTGGAGCCTCCGGGTGCTCTTCAAGGGGAGCCCCATGTAGAGAGCGTTACAGTAGTCCAGGCGGGAAGTGACGAGGGCGTGAGTGACCGTGCATAGGAAAACCCGGTCTAGGAAGGGACGCAACCTGCGGACACATCGTGGACAGCTCACAACCAGTTAGATGTCAAGGTCCTCTTCAAACACGATGGACGATCATCATCATCAGTGGTTGAAGAGAGGAACCCAGAGTCCATTTCCTTTAGCATTTGGAGAAGGCAGAAGCACAAGGAAGAATCCATCTTAATCTGCGGCATGTGGTCATCCAAGGACAATCCACACACAGAGCATTGTGAGATTTAAATTGTGGTATTTATTAATTGTTACGTTCAGCAGTAACCCAATACTGCCTATCTTGTATTTGGTTCTCATTTTATGTATCCCTGTTTTCTCCAGTTTCACCCTATCCTGTTCTTTCAATAAAGCATCCAGATCTACCCACACAGTTTTATTGGAGGATAGGTGGGTCCAGCTGCATGTCAAGCTGCACACAGACCAACGTGTAGTGAGGACAGAACATCCTGTGAAGAGTTAGTACCTCTTTATACTGCATCGTTAGGAGTACAGTCGGAATACTGAGTCCAGTTTTGGTCGCCACCATACAAAAAAGATGCTGAGACTCTGGAAAGAGTTCAGAGAAGAACAGCAAAGATGTTTAGGAGACTGGAGGCTAAAGCATATGATGAACAGTTTGCAGGAACTGGTTACGCCTAGTGTAACAAAGAGAAAGACTGGGGGGCAGGGGAGATGTGATCGTAATTCTCCAAAGCAGCTGAAGGCAGAAGTAAAGTGGGAAAGATCCTTAAAGAGAGATTCAACCTAGAACTAAGGAGATATTTTCTGACTGTGAAAACAATCCATCAGTTTCTATGAAGATTCTCAATCAGCTGGGTCATGGTTATCTCAACGGTGCTTTTTCAAAAAGCAACTGGACATTCCTAGAAGATGTTTTGCTTCTCATCTAAGAAGCTTCTTAGTTCTGAAGAAGTTTCGTGGATGAGAAGCAAAATATCTTCAAGGAAAAACAAAATCCAGGTGCCTTTGAAAAAGCCCGTTTGGGACAATCCATCAGTTGTGAGTGCTCCGATTGGACAGCCATTTGTCCAGAATGATCTCCTGCTTGAGGAGGGGGTTCCGCTCCACACTATGTTGGAAGTGTAAAAAGATGTATGGAGCGTATTACCATACATGGTGAACATGCCCAACAGCGAAAAAATTCTGGGTTAAAATTAAAAAAGTGGCTGGAAGAAATAACTAATCAACATATAGACTAGAGACCGGAGACCTTCCTGTTGGGAATATTCAACACTAAATATAGTAAGGAAATAGGATACTTAATTTTACATATAATAACAGGAGCCAGAATAGCTTACGCACAGACATGGAAAAACGAGAATATACCAACGGAGGAGGAGGTGATAAACAAAATCTTGGAATGTGCTGAGATGGACAAACTATCAAAGGAGTTAAAAGAAAAAGAAGAGTCGGAATACTACATAATATGGAACAAATTGTATAATTGGCTAGAGACTAGAAACACTAGATGAAGAAAAAAGGTGAAAAGCTTATATATATATATGTATGTATGTATGTATGTATGTATGTATGTATGTATGTATGTATGTATGTGTTGTGCCTCGTCCGCTTTCCCCGCAGCCGGGCCTGTCTTATCTGCTTCCGAATGCTGAGGAATGTCCTAGCATGCCTCCCGGCCCCAGCCCTGGCTCTATACCCAGATAGGCCGAAGAAAAAGAAGTGCCTCCAGCCCCCAGCCCTGGCTCCATGCCCAGGCAAACGGAGCAACTAGACCCCTCCCCCTCCCCCACAGCATGTGAGCCTGAGGAAGGTCAATTACCAACAGCTGCAGACTGGAGTGACCCTCGCTTCAGGAGAATTGATAGGCGGCGTCAAAAGAAGGAAGGGAGGGGCAGGCCTGGATAAGTGCTGAGTCATGGAGCCACACCCCATGGCCTATATAAAGGATCTGCTTTCTGGCATTCTCTGAGTCAGGCAAAGTCTACCTTATCTTGCTGAAGTCACTTTCTGGTCTCCTGCCCGCCTTGAGAACTTTGCTAGGACTTTGGCAGAGCTGCAGAGGCACACCTGATTCGGATTTCCCTGACCCGGCCGTCAGCGGAGGAGTGGGACACGACAGTATGTCTTTGGTTATTCGGGTTTTCTCCCACGTAAAATTAGAAGTGTCTTGGCGACGTTTCGACGAAGTCTCATTCGTCATCTTCAGGCTTCAGCTTCTAGAAGCACGAAGCTGAAACCTGAAGATGACGAATGAGACTTCGTCGAAACGTCGCCAAGACACTTCTAATTTTACGCGGGAGAAAACCCAAATAACCAAAGACCTACATACAAACACCCGCGAAAACCTCAGAAAACATGTGTGTGTGTGTTTGTTTGTTTGTGTGTGTGTGTGTCTGTGTATAAAATGGCAATGTATGAAAGAAAATGAATAGTTTGAAGGATAGATAGGATAGAAAAAAGAAACAAGAGTGAATGGGACAAAAAAAGAAAAGTACAATTAAAAGAAACGAGATGGGGAATAAGGATGAATATGAACAAGGAAGAATATGAGAAGAATAAGGAAACGAAGCTGATGTAAAGAAGGAGTATATGCTTTATGTCAATGTATGTTATGTATTGTTGTTCTTTTTTGTTAAAAAAATAAAAAATAAATTTAAAAAAAGAGAGAGAAGGGGGTTGGATTAGAAGACCTGCCAGGTCCTTTCCAACTCTTTTATACTTTTACCGTAAAATGTAGTATAAATATACGATGTGCGTTTGTCTGCGAGTCTTGACAGCCAAGCACTGCAACTGAGTAAGTGAACTAAAATGTTGCCCAAAACTACACCCAAGTGTATCACCTGGATTCTATTATCTTTACCAGAAGGAACAGGTACAACAGCCTCTAATTATGTTATCTAGCTTGGATAATGAAACATCTGCAAGAAAATAACCAAGCTCAGAGAGCATCAAAGACCCCCATGCTCCTCCTCCTCCTCCTCCTCCTCTCCACACACCTCACTCCCTTCTAACACTGATGAAGTTACCGTTATCCAGTTGGGTAATGAAACATGTGCAAGAAAATAACCAAGCTCAGAGGGCACCAAAGACCCCCATGCTCCTCCTCCTCCTCCTCCTCCTTCTTTCCTCTCACACACCTCACTCCCTTCTAACACTGATGAAGTTACCTAGTTGGGTAATGAAACATCTGCAAGAAAAAAATCAAGCTCAGAGAGCATCAAGGACCCCACAGTCGTTGTCCGCCTCCTCCTCCTCCTCCTCCTCCTCCTCCTCCTCCTCTCCACACACCCCACTCCCTTCTAACACTGATGAAATTACCTAGTTAGGTAACAAAACATATGCAAGAAAACAACCGAAAGCATCAAGGACCCTACAGTCCTCCTCCTCCTCTTCCTCCTCCTCCTCCTCCTCCTCCTCTTCCTCCTCCTCCTCCTCCTCCTCCTCCTCCTCCTCCTCCTCCTCTCCACACACTCCACTCCCTTCTAACACTGATGAAGTTACCTAGTTAGGTAACGAAACATATGGAAGAAAACAACCAAGAGCATCAAGGACCCTACAGTCCTCTTCTCCTCCTCCTCCTCCTCTCCTTCCCCCTCCTCTCCCCACACCTCACTCCCTTCTAACGCTGATGAAGTTACCTAGCTGGGTAACGAAACATGTGCAAGAAAACAACCAAGCTCAGAGAGCACCAAGGACTCCTCGTAACCCCATGTCTTTCCTCCCCTCTCCCCGCAGCTTGTGGTAGCATTTATCTCCTTACAGCCATCTCTGACAAGTTGGGCTTTTGTCAACATGTCAATATGTATATATATTTTCTTCTTCTTCCCCCACTCCCTCCCTCTCTCTCTCTGTCTCTCTCTCTCTCTCTCTTTTCCAAACAGAAAGCAAGAGTTCAGTAAATAAAGATAAATGATTCTGCTTCTTCTCAGCAAGCCCTGGAGCTAAACTGAGCAGGGTTCTTATGGTTGGGAGCTGCTTCATTGAATGTTCAGACAGGCTAGTAATACGACAGATGTCCCCAGCCATTCCTTCCTCCCTGCTGTCCGTTAGATTATGTTCGTTTTGTTGGAGATGCCATTAGAAGTCTCAAGGTCAAAGGAGTCACCGGAAAGAAAAGCAGCACCCGGGTTTTTCCATCCCAACTGGCCGAGTCAGGTGTAGGAAACTTCTCCAGCCTTGCAAAGGTTGCCATCTTCGTTTTGGGGAAAGGAATGGGGATCGTTCCTTGAGGGGAACCCCAATCTCAAAAGAGACGGTGCGGGACAATCCTAAATTCTTTAAGATTATTGATAGAGAAGATCATGGCGGCAGAAAGCTGGCGATAGCTTTCATGTTTGATTCGAAGGGACAGTATGAAAAGGCAGTAGAATTCACACTGGAGCAAATGTAGTTACCTTTATAGAAAACTATCTTCTTTCTTTCTTTCTTTCTTTCTTTCTTTCTTTCTTTCTTTCTTTCTTTCTTTCTTTCTTTCTTTCTTTCTTTCTTTTTCTATCTCCTTCCCTCCCTTCCTAAATACTCCTTCATTCATTCATTCATTCACATTCATTCATTCCTCTCTCTCTCTTTCTCTCTTTGTCTTTTCTCTCTGCCTCCCTCCCTAAATACTTCCTTCCTTCCTTCCTTCCTTTCTCCCTCCCTCCCTCCCTTTCCTTCTTTCCTCTCTCTTTCTTTTTCTCTCTTTGTCTTTACTCTCTTTCTGCATCCCTCCCTAAATACTTCCTTCTTTCCTTCCTTCCTTCCTTCCTTCCTTCCTTCCTTCCTTCCTTCCTTCCTTCCTTCCTTCGTCCATTCATTCACATCCATTCATTCCTCTCTCTTTGTCTTTTCTCTCTCTCTTTCTGCTTCCCTCCCTAAATACTTCCTTCCTTCCTTCATTTGTTCATTCATTCATTCACATTAATTCATTCCTCTCTCTTTGTCTTTTCTCTCTCTCTTTCTGCTTCCCTCCCTAAATACTTCCTTCCTTCCTTCATTTGTTCATTCATTCATTCACATTAATTCCTTCCTCTCTCTCTCTCTCTCTTTGTCTTTTCTCTCTTTCTTTCTGCCTCCCTCCCTAAATCAATCCTTCCTTCCTTCCTTCCTTCCTTCCTTCCTTCCTTCCTTCCTTCCTTCCTTCCTTCCTTCCTTCCTTCCTTCCCAGACAATCTGCATCAAAATAATAGGATGCTGTTACGCAGTCCCTCAGGAGATAGCTATATGTCTTCATTTCAGCGAGATCAGCAGGGTTCTGGCGCCTTGAAAACTATGGCCCCAACGAAGCATAATTTTCTAGGAGTGTACAAGACTAGTATTATTACATCCATTGTTAATAGTAAAGGATCCCCTTTTTAATGACTCCATTATATTTGTGCCATAAAGTTCCTGCAATAATATTTTGTAGGGGGGGGAATGGGAGGGGGGGACAATGACGAGAGGAAGATTGGCTGGTGATGCTTCCCTCTCGTGCTTCCATTTGTTTCATTATCGCTTGAATTGATGGCCACTAGCGATTGATTTGAGCAGGGTTTGTTTTACTTGGGAATTAAACCATACTTTTTTCCAGAACATTTGGGGGCGGGGTGTGCTATCCATCCAGGCATTATTGTCTCACATGTGCATCCCGCTACAAACAGATGACCCAGTTTTCGGCAACATATGGTACCAATGGGATTCTGTGCTATCAGAAGGCATATTTTGCTTCTGTCTTTTTTCATAGAACAGAGAATAGCAAAGTGGAAGGGGCCTCCCCTGTCCTCCCTCCACCTGTCCCCTGGAGTTTGCTCCAACCCACATTCAATAAGAAAGCAAGACTTTTAGCAAAAGTGGAAAGTTTCATCAGATGGAGAATCGCTTTGCCTTTCACAGAATAACAGAGTTAGAAAGGACCTCGGAGGTCTTCTAGTCCAGGGGTCTCCAACCTTGGTAACTTTAAGACTTGTGGACTTTAAACTCTATAAAAAGTGCGGAGAAGAGCAACAAAGATGATTAGGGGACTGGAGGCTAAAACATATGAAGAACGGTTGCAGGAACTGGGTATGTCTAGTTTAATGAAAAGAAAGACTAGGGGAGACATGATAGCAGTGTTCCAATATCTCAGGGGTTGCCACAAAGAAGAGGGAGTCAAACTATTCTCCAAAGCACCTGAGGGTAGAACAAGAAGCAATGGGTGGAAACTGATCAAGGAGAGAAGCAACTTAGAACTAAGGAGAAATTTCCTGACAGTTAGAACAATTAATAAGTGGAACAACTTGCCTGCAGAAGTTGTAAATGCCCCAACACTGGAAATTTTTAAGAAAATGTTGAATAACCATCTGGCTGAGATGGTGTAGGGTTTCCTGCCTGGGCAGGGGGTTGGACTAGAAGGCCTCCAAGGTCCCTTCCAACTCTGTTGTTATTATTAACTCCCAGAATTCCTCAGCCAGAAAAACTAGCTGAGGAATTCTGGGAGTTGAAGTCCACAAGTCTTAAAGTTGCCAAGGTTGGAGACCCCTGTTCTAGTCAGTGGTGGGTTTCAAAAAATTTTTACTACCTGTTCTGTGGGTGTGGCTTGGCAGGTGTGGCACGGCTTGTTAAGCATGGCAGGGGAAGGATACCGTAAAATCTCCATTCCTTCCCCAATCCAGGGGAAGGTTACTGCAAAATCCCTATTTCCCCCTATCAGCTGAGACTCGGGAAGCAGAGAATAGAGGGGGCAGGGCCAGTCAGAAGTGGCATTTACTGGTTCTCTGAACTATTCAAAATTTCCACTACTGGTTCTCAAGAACTGGTCAGAACCTGCTGAAACCCACCTCTGCTTCTAGTCCATCCCTTTCCTCCAGCAGGAAACCTTCTTTCATTTCAGATGATCTCTTTTTTGAATGAGTTAGAAGGGACCTTGGAGGTCTTCTAGTCCAACCCCTTGCTTAGGCAGGAAACCCTACACCATTTCAGACAAATGGTTATCCAACATCTTCTTAAAAACTACTAGTGTTGGCGCATTCACAACTTCTGGAGGCAAGTTGTTCCACTGATTAATTGTTCTAATTGTTGGGAAATTTCTCCTTAGTTCTAAATTGCTTCTCTCCTTGATTAGTTTCCACCCATTGCTTCTTGTCCTGCCCTCAGATGCTTTGGAGAATAGCTTGAGTCCCTCTCTTCTTTGTGGCAGCCCCTGAGATATTGGAAGACTGCTATCATGTCTCCCCTAGTCCTTCTTCTCATTAAATTAGACATACCTAGTTCCTGCAACCATACTTCATATGTTTTAGTCTCCAGTCCCTTAATCATCGTTGTTGCTCTTCTCTGCACTCTTTCTAGAGTCTCAACATCTTTTTTATATTGTGGCGACCAAAACTGAATGCAGTATTTCAAGTGTAGCATTACCAAGGTATTATAAAGTGATATTAACACTTCACGTGATCTTGATTCTATCCCTCTGTTTATGCAGCCTAGAACTGTGTTGGCTTTTTTGGCAGCTGCAGCACACTGCTGGCTCATATCTAAATGGTTGTCCACTAGGACTCCAAGATCCCTCTCACAGTTACTACTATTGAGTAAGGTACCACCTATACTGTACCTGTGCATTTTGTTTTTCTTGCCTAAATGTAGAACCTTACTTTTTTCACCATTGAATTTCATTTTGTTAGCGCCTAATGTTCAAGTCTGTCAAGGTCCTTCTGTATCTTAGGTCTGTCTTGTGAGATTAAGATGTACTCATGTCTTCCGACTGCTAGTTGGCATTTATTTATTTATTTATTTATTTATTTGTCACAACAGTATATATACGCAAAAGCATGAAATAACTATATGATATATAAGCATAAATATAATAAGTATGTAATATTTATTTTATTTATTTTATTTTGTCATAACAATATACACAAGCATAACACAAAAAGATTATATAATATATAAACATATATATGAGGAGAAACAAGGAAGTATAAGCATATATATATAGAGAGAGGGAAAGAAACAATAGGACAGGAACGATAGGCACGTTTGTGCTCTTATGCACACCCCTTAAAGTCCTCTTAGGAATGTGGTGAGGTCCAACAGTGGATAGATTTTGGTTAAAGCTTTTGGGGTTATGAGAAGAGACCACAGAGTCAGGTAATGCATTCCAAGCACAGATAATTCTGTTACAGAAATCATATTTTCTGCAATCCAAACTGGAGCGGTTGACATTAAGTATAAATCTATTGGTAGCTCTTGTGTTATTGTAGTTGAAACTGAAGTAGTCATTAGCAGGAAGGACATTACAACGGATGATTCTATGAGCTAAATCCAGGTCCTGTCGATGGCGATGGAGTTCCAAGTTTTCTAAACCCAGGATTTCAAGTCTGGTGGAATAAGGTATTTTGTTGGTTACGGAGGAGTGGAGAACTCTTTTCGTAAAATACCTCTGGACACGCTCAGTTGTATTGATGTCAGAAATATGGTATGGGTTCCAGACAGTAGTGTGGTGCTTTTGGAAAAGAAGCTACGTAGGATTAGGTTAACAACTCTTAGAGCCTTTTTTGCTATGTAGTTGCAGTGGGCTTTGGCACTTAGATCATTAGATATGAAAACTCCAAGGTCTTTGACAGGGGGTCATCTGTAAAGTAATGTCCATCAAGCATGTACTTAATGATTGGGTTCTTTTTTCCAATATGTAAGACTGAGCATTTGCTGATTGAGATTTGTAGTTGCCAAATTTTAGACCAAGCGGTTAGATGATCAAGGTCTTTTTAAATGGTAGATGTATTGTCGGTGGTGTTAAACAGTTTGACATTGTCAGCAAAAAGAATACAGTTACTTGAGATATGGTCACAAAGATCATTTATGTATATTATAAAGAGAGTTGGTCCAAGAACGCTACCTTGAGGAACGCCACTCTTGACAGGAACAGGATTTGATAGAGCATTACCAATTTTAACCACTTGTTGTCTGTTAGACAGAAAAGCAGATATCCAATTGTGTAGGGGTCCTGAAATGCCATAGGATTTTAATTTTAGGAGAAGTTTATCATGTACTACTGAGTCAAAAGCTTTGCAGAAGTCTATGTAGATTGATAACTATATGAAATTGGATACAATCAAGGGAACATTAGGACAGGAACGGTAGGCACGTTGGTGCTCTTATGCACGCCCCTTAGAAACCTCTTAGGAATGGGGTGAGGTCAATAGTAGATAGTTCTTGGTTTAAAGCTTTGGGGATTTTGGGAAGAGACCACAGAGTCAGGTAGTGCATTCCAGGCTTTAACAACTCTGTTACTGAAGGCATATTTTCTACAATCAAGATTGGAGCGGTTCACATTAAGCTTAAATCTATTGTGTGCTCGTGTATTGTTGTGACTGAAGCTGAAGTCTTCAACAGGAAAGACATTGTAACAGATGATTCTGTGAGTTAAACTCAGGTCATGTCGAAGGCGGCATAGTTCTAAATTTTCTAAACCCAGGATTTCAATTCTGGTGGCATAAGGAATTTTGTTGTAATCAGAGGAGTGGAAAACTCTTCTTGTAAAATATTTCATTCATGGATGCCCTCTGCTCATCTTCCACTTGTGTGTCCTACATAGTGACTGTTACAACTCTTACACTGTTGAGAAAAGAAAACACATTTTGCCTTCATTCTTTTCCATGAGAATTAACGCGGATTTGTAGAAGTCTCCACGTAAGGTTTTTCTCTGGGAAAAAAAATATAATATTGGTGCGATGTGATGTTTTGCCATTCTCCCACATTTTCATTTGTTCTGCTGATGAAGACTAATATGACAATTTGGGAAATGCTGTGCAATTTCAGCTCATTTTTGAGATGCCAATTGCCTTTATTGCAATGGCTTTTTAATTGATAATCCAACTGAAGTTTTGCGTCCCTGTCTCATGGCGGCTGCTACTAATTCTATTAATTTCAAAGCAAAGCGACCAGGCATGCTGCTGAAATTTTGTATTTTCTTTGTAACGCAGTTATCACAACAGACAGCAACCCGGGTGGTGTATGGCAGATTGGTCCATTTTTAGCGCTTTTATTGAAAATCAAGATACTGGGATTTGCCCGATTATAATAATGAAGCTGATGATTTCCAATCTGTTTAATAAAGAACTTATGGGTAGGAATATTTCTATTAAATTAACCAGCTGGTGAGATGGTGCTAATTTTTGGGGGTACTCTTTTTTTTAAAAAGAATCGTTGGGAAAAGAATATTCATTATTGAAAACAAAGACACTGGTTTTAATCATTGATTAGTCTCGCACCTCACCGTGATTTCAGTTTTAGAGCTTTGTCATTATAGGATAATATTTTGGGAACTTGGGGACTGAAAAAAGAGATCGTGGCAGTGAGCACTGTATCTGAAACAGAAAACAAAGAGATACATTGATTAAAAGGGGAATGGAGCAGTAGTGGGTTTCAAATCCAGGCATAACCAGTTTGTTATCAGGAGTGTGCAGGGTGCGCGCACACTTGTTTAATACTACTACTACTAATAATAATAACAACAGAGTTGGAAGGGACCTTGGAGGCCTTCTAGTCCAACCCCCTGCCCTGGCAGGAAACCCTACACCATCTCAGTCAGATGGTTATCCAACATTTTCTTAAAAATTTCCAGTGTTGGAGCATTCACAACTTCTGCAGCCAAATCGTTCCACTTATTAATTGTTCTAACTGTCAGGAAATTTCTCCTTAGTTCTAAGTTGCTTCTCTCCTTGATCAGTTTCCACCCATTGCTTCTTGTTCTACCCTCAGGTGCTTTGGAGAATAGCTTGATTCCCTCTTCTTTGTGGCAGCCCCTGAGATATTGGAACACTGCTATCATGTCTCCCCTGGTCCTTCTTTTTATTGAACTAGACCTACCCAGTTCCTGCAACCGTTCTTCATATGTTTTAGCCTCCAGTCCCCTAATCATCTTTGTTGCTCTTCTCTGCACTCTTTCTAGAGTCTCAGCATCTTTTTTACATCGCAGTGACCAAAACTGAATGCAGTATTCCAAGTGTGGCCTTACCAAGGCATTATAAAGTGGCACTAACACTTCACGTGATCTTGATTCTATCCCTCTGTTTATGCAGCCCAGAACTGTGTTGGCTTTTAAAGCAGCTGCTGCACACTGCTGGCTCATATCTAAATGATTGTCCACTAGGATTCCAAGATCCCTCTCACAGGTACTACTATTGAGCAAAGTACCACATAAACGGTACCTGTGCATTTTGGGTTTTTTTGGCCTAAATGTAGAACCTTACCAAGCACAGAGCATTTTTGATGACATCTGGGTGGGTGGGTGGAGCCAGCCGCCACCGCTACCGGTTCGCCCAAACTGGGATGAACCGGTAGCAACCCACCACTGGACTGGAAGCTAAAATATATGAAGAACGATGTAGGAATTGTGTAGGCCTAATTCAATGAAAAGAAGGACTAAGGGAGACATGACAGCAGTCTTCCAATATTTGAGGGGCTGCCACAGAGAGCAGGGGGTCAACCTGTTTTCCAAAGCACCCAAAGGCCAGACAAGGGCAGAAACTGATCAAGGAGAGATTCAACCTGGAAATAAGGAGAAATTTCCTGACAATGAGAACAATCAACCAATGGAACAGAAATTGCCTTCAGAAGTTGTGGGAGCTTCATCACTGGAGGCTTTCAAGAAGAGACTGGACTGCCATTTGTCAGAAATGGTGTCGGGTCTCCTGCTTGGGCGGGGGGTTGGACTAGATCACCTACAAGGGCCCTTGCAGCTCTATTCCGATTGATGGACTAGATGAACTACAGGGCCCCTTACAACTCTGCCATTCTATTCTAGTCTAGTCTAGTCTAGTCTAGTCTAGTCTAGTCTAGTCTACTCTACTCTACTCTACTCTACTCTACTCTACTCTACTCTACTCTATTCATCTAAAGGCAGGACAAGACACAGTGGATGGAAACTAATCAAGAAGAGAACCAACCTAGAAATGAGGAGAAATTTCCTGACAGTGAGACCAATAAACCTGTGGAACAACCTGCTTCCAGAAGTTGTGGGTGCTCCATCACAGGAGGCTTTTTAAAGAAGAGAGTGGACAACTATTTGTCTGAAGTGGTATAGGTTCTCCTGCTCGAGCAAGGGGATGGACTAGAAGACCTCCAAGGTTCCTTCCAACTCTTTTAAACTTTTACTGTAAAATGTTAAAAGCAAGGGAATTCTCCACCTGATGAAACTTTTCACGGTTGCTAAAAGTCTGCCTTCTTATTGATCATGAATTTGAGCAAAGTCCAGGAGACGGTGGCGGACAGAGGAATATGGTGTGTGATCAGTGGTGAAATGCTCCTGGATCGGACCGGATTGTGCAATCTGGTAGCGATCGTCACCTGTAGTTCCGCAATGTGGTAGTGATGGCAGAGCGAAGCTCCTCCTACCCATCCTAGTGTCATTACTTCCCCGTTTTAACCAGGAAGTAATGTGTTTTTTACCTTCTGCGCATACGCAGAAGGTTTTGCACATGTGCAGAAGGTCTGCGCACGCATGTGACACACCCACAGCACTTTTGAACCTGTAAGGAAGGTTAAGTAGATTTCACCCCTGCGTGTGATGGTCCATGAAATCACATAGAGCGAGACATGACTTTGCAATTAAGAACAGTGACAACTGCCTTCTTATACAGACTTAATGGTACATAACTTTTATTTAATTTACTTCCAAGTAGAGCCATGTAGGATTGCCCCCCCCCCCAAAAAAAAGTACAAAATGCATAAAACTCAAGTGTTTCCTTTGCAATTTTCTTCCTCAGTTACAGTTTGGGAAGAGAAATTCTTCTCTTGATTTTTGTCTCCTACTTCTGATTGGGTTAATAATAAAAATAATAACCACCGCCGTATGTTTTGATACAGATTAGATTTAATGGTGAGTTCAAGGACTGAGTTAATTTTATATTCATACTACATAGATCATTTTATTAGGCCTTTTTTTTCCTTCTTTGATGCTGAGGTTATTAAAATAAATGAATGTAGGGGTTTATTTAACTGCAGAGTCAGTAGTGTGTTATATAGTTGCTTGTAGGCTGTATTTCAAAAAGGTAATTTTTAATAATAATCCTTTCTCTTCCTTCTCCCACTCCCCCTCTTTTTACATGTGTATGGACCTTCTCCTTCTCCTCCTCCTTCCCCCTTTCCATTTTTCTATAGAACTGCTTCTCCTCCTCCTCCTCCTCCTCCTCCTCCTCCTCCTCCTCCTCCTCCTCCTCCTCCTCCTCCTCCCGTAATCTATAAGCACCAGTTGTCTGGAATTAAATATCTTTCTAGCACTGAGATGTTTCCTAGTTGGGGTAATGAAACATCTGCAAGAAGACAAAACATCACCAAGTATCCCTCATTTCAATCCTGAGCTACAAATATTTTTCTTTATTGATAAACATCTTTCTTTTCCCTTTAATTTCCCTTCCTTTTCTGGTCATAGCTATAGAGCCAGGGACGTGGTGGCTCAGTGGCTAAGACACTACAGTTCCTGTCCTACTATTTCCTTTCATTATATCCAATTTATATAGCTATTACATACTTATATTCATATATATGCTTATATATTATATGGTTACTTCATGCTTATGCTTATATATACTGTTGTGACAAAGTAAAATAAATAAATAAATAAACACTGAGCTTGTTGGATCAAAAGGTCGGCAGCTCAGCGGTTCGAATCTCTAGTGCTGCCGTGTAACGGGGTGAGCTCCCGTTACTTGTCCCAGCTTCTGCCAACCTAGCAGTTCGAAAGCAGGTAACAAAGGCAAGTAGAAAAATAGGGACCACCTTTGGTGGGAAGGTAACAGAGTTCCGTGCACCTTTGTCATTTAGTCATGCCGGCCACTTGACCACGGAGACGTCTTCAGACAGCACTGGCTCTTCAGCTTTGAAACAGAGATGAGCACCGTCCCCTAGAGTCGGGAACGACTAGCACATATGTGCGAGGGGAACCTTTACCTTTACCTATAGAGCCAACTTGGAGAAAAACCATAATACAAAATTCAGCCTAGCCAGTTGCTCCTATGAAGCCTCTGAGAAAAAGAGTTTTGAGCTTTGCAATTCCATAAGGTTTCCCAAATTTCTCTTGCCCCAAATCACGTGAAGTGTTAGTACCACTTTATAATGCCTTGGTAAGGCCACACTTGGAATATTGCATCCAGTTTTGGTCGCCACGATGTAAAAAAGATGTTGAGACTCTAGAAAGAGTGCAGAGAAGAGCAACAAAGATGATTAGGGGACTGGAGGATAAAACATATGAAGAACGGTTGCAGGAACTGGGTATGTCTAGTTTAACAAAAAGAAGGACTAGGGGAGACATGATAGCAGTCTTCCAATATCTCAGGGGTTGCCACAAAGAAGAGGGAGTCGGGCTGTTCTCCAAAGCACCTGAGGGTAGAACAAGAAGCAATGGGTGGAAACTGATCAAAGAAAGAAGCAACTTAGAACTAAGGAGAAATTTCCTGACAGTTAGAACAATTAATAAGTGGAACGACTTGCCTTCAGAAGTTGTGAATGCTCCAACACTGGAAATTTTTAAGAAAATGTTGGATAACCATCTGACTGAGATGGTGTAGGGTTTCCTGCCTGGGCAGGGGGTTGGACTAGAAGGCCTCCAAGGTCCCTTCCAACTCTGATGTTATGTTATGTTATGTTAAATCACTGTATTTTATACTCCTGGTTTTACTAAACCACAACAATGCTCTTTTGTTGTGTTTTAAGAAGAAAAAAAAATCACACAGTACAATAGCTTCGAGAGAGATCTATCTGGATTAAAAATAAAATACTTTAATGGCTGTGGTTACAGATTTTACTCTTTTTTTCTTTCTTTCCTGTAAGCCTCTGAATATTTATTATTTGATCTTATGGCTTCGCTTTGTGTTGACATTTTCAAGTTGTTGAAAACCGCAACATTTGACTAACGGAAAATGGCTGTCTGTAGAAACAGTTCTACAGTTTGGGTTCATTTGCCTAGAGGTAGCCTCAAGTGTGCAGTCAGAGAAAATAATGTGTCCTTTGATGCAATACGTAACCTGAGGGTATTGTTGTCCAACATAGGAAGGGAGATTTGAAATATTAAAAGCCTTCCATGGCACCAGTCACTGCCTGGAAGTGTTCTGACCCACCAGCTGCTAGCAGAGCTGGCAGCAGACTTGGACAATGGGGAGTTTGGGCCAGTTCTGGAGTCTGGAGCGGGGAGAGAAAGGCTCTGATGGATGCTCTGCGTTGGATGGAGAGATAGAGCCAGGGCCGTCCGACATTTCCCAGCCACCGGAGAGGCAGCTGCCTTTGGAGGCTGAGATGAGTGAGGAGGAAGAACAGCTGGGGCCTGTTCCAGATGCACGTATGCGCAGAGCAGCTAGGAGAAGAGAACAATGGAGGACAAGGAATCGACTCGGGAAACAAAGCACACGTCGATGCTGAATGGCCCCTCCCTGGCTGGGGAATAAATAGAAGGAAAGGGGAGTGGTTGTCGTAGGAGACAACAGTTCGGATTTCTGGAGATTTTGCTCATTGTGTTTCGTGCCACAAAGACTGCTTGCCACAACTTAATTTGCAGCCTTTCGGCTGGGAGCTCACGGCCTTGCTTTCGGGCCAGTTCGCCCAGACTGGTTATAATAATTGCTACCGTTCACCCAAACCGATAGTAAAAAAATGATTTAAAAAATACAATCAGCTGTGCCGCACAATTATTGGAACTTTTCTTTTATATTTTTTAGCATTTTTTACGACCTATTCACCCAAACCGTAGTAAAAAATTCCTTTAAAAAAGTAAAAAAAAATCCTGAAGATCAGTTGTGCGACAATCAGCTGGGCAGGTCAATGTCGGCACTTTTTTTTTTTACTTTTTTTAGCATTTTTTTTACTACCAATCAGCTGTGAGAAAATCAGCTGTGCCTGATTGTCTGTGAGATTCCTGCTTGTTGCAGGGGCCATTTTGTGTGAAGCCCAGCTGCTTGTTACATTGTGTGTAAGTCAGTTGTGCAGCTTTTGTGTTATTTTTGCGTGAAGTGTGATAGTTTGTTTTTGAGCTCTCTGTGACTCGGTGAGGTTCCTGTTTGTTGCAGGGCCATTTTGTGTGAAGTCCAGCTGCTTTTGCATTGTGTGTGAGTCAGTTGTGCAGCCACGTCCACCCGGTCACATTTTATTTATTTATTTATTTATTTATTTATTTATTAATCATACTTTTATACCGCACCATCTCCCGTAGGACTCAGGGCAGTTCACAGGCATATTAAAAAACAATATAATAAATAAGCATTAAAAACCCAATTAAAACTAAATATTATCATGGCCAAATCACTAAAAATGATAAAAACCCATTAAAAAACCCTTAAAATTTAGTTAAAACATTTTATTCTTAGGCTAGTCCAGCGCGCTGAAATAATAAAGTCTTCAGTTCACGTCTGAAGGTCTGGAGATCGGGGAGTTGTCGTAATCCCGGAGGAAGCTCGTTCCACAGGGCTGGTGCCGCCACAGAGAAGGCCCTCCCCCTGGGGGTCGCCAACCTACATTTTTTGGTCGACGGCACCCTGAGGAGGCCCGCTCTGTGGGAGCGCACGGGTCGTTGGGAGGCAATCGGTGGCAGAAGGCAGTCTCGAAGGTATCCCGGTCCTAAGCCATGACCAACAAGCCACACCCACCCAGTCATATGGCCACCAAGCCACGCCCACCTGATCATATGGCTACCAAGCCACACCCACCCAGTCATATGACCACCAAGCCACGCCTACCAAGCCACACCCAGAGAACCGGTAGGGAAAATTTTTGAATTTCACCACTGATTTCTACAAATTCAACATTCGTTCAAACATTTAACTTAGAATTACATGGATTGTGTGTATAAGTTTACTTCTCTTCTGGCATCTTCTCATCATACACTACATAAACAAATAACAACCTGGATAATTTAAACTCCCCAAATTCCCTTATCAGAATTGTAGATGTTGAATGTTTCTGGTGTTGAACTCTGTGCATCTGGAAGAGAGAGTTATCTGCACCATTCAACATTATAGGTAGATGGTGTGGGAAGCCCACCTTCCCAGAAGAATGAAATATTTTGAGAAATATTTTAAAAAGGCAGAACATTGTATTTCTGTAAATGAGAAATGGAGAAACATGTTTTTTTAGAGGCAGGAAGCAGTTCCCAAGTCTTTCTTAATAGCCCACGGAAGATGCCAGCACTTAAGAGATAAAGACAGGGGTGAAATTCAGCAGGCTCTGACAGGTTCTGGAGAACAGGTAGCGGAAACTATGAGTAGTTCAGAGAACTGGCAAATACCACCTCTGGCTGGCCCCAGGAGTGGGAAGGGAATGGGGATTTTGCAGTATCCTTCCACTGGAGTGGGGTGGGAATGGAGATTTTGTAGTATCCTTCCCTGGAATGGGGTGGGAATGGAGATTTTGCAGTATCCTTCCCCTAGAGTGGGGTGGGAATGGAGATTTTGTAGTACACTTCCCCTGCCATGCCCACCAAGCCACACCACACCCATCAAGCCACACCCACAGAACCAGTAGTAAAAAAAAGTTGAATTCCACCACTGGATAAAAAACTTACTGAAAGAAGAAGCCAACTATCTAGATGGCTCTATCCATAAACAAAGCAAATATTGCAGGTGGAAATCCATTCAACATAGGACATTTTGAAACTGCGTGCAGCAAAGTTTGACAGCTAACAAAACTAGAGTGATAGGATTAGAAGCAGCCCCTCACCCAAGATCCAACACAGGACGAAAGCCTTTTTTTATTTAGTTATTTGTCACAACAGTATATGTAAGCATAAGCATGAAATAACTATACGATATATAAGCATATATATAAGCATAAGTATATAAAAAAACTATATAAATTGGATACAATCAAAGGGGACATTGGGACAGGAACAGTAGGCACGTTGGTGCTCTTATGCACGCCCCTTACAGACCTCTTAGGAATGGGGTGAGGTCAATAGTAGACACTTTTTGGTTAAAGCTTTGGGGATTTTGGGAAGAGACCACGGAATCAGGTAGTGCATTCCAAGCATTAACATTATTATTGCCACAATAGGAATTGCCCAACATCCTTTTGGGACACAACCCCCCTTCACTGCAGCCCAAACATCAAAGTCACAGAAACCTGGGAGCTCAGATAAACAATAACCCAGAGGTTGACCAGATTAGCTCAGACAAACACCTAGGATTTGCATTTCCTCTTTTGCCTATAGAGCCAGGTCTGACCCCAACACGACCCCATAGGAATCAGCCGACAGCCAATAGAATACATGGTCTTGCACAGGAACAGGAAGCTCAAAAACAAAGCCCAAAGAAGGTATAAAAAAATCCCACCCACTCTCAACTCCATTTTGTCAGCTGCACCAGAATCCGATGTGTGTCGTGTCCCACTCCTCCTCTGTTGGCCGGGTCGGGGAAGTCTGTATCAAGCGTGGCCACAGAGCCTCTGAAGCTTTGCCAAAGTTCTGTCAGAGTTCTCAGGGCAGGCAGGAGTCTAAGATGTGACTTCAGCAATCCAAATTAGACTTTGCCTGACTCAAAGAATGCCAGAAAGCAGATCCTTTATATAGGCCATGGGGTGTGACTCCATGACTCAGCACTTATCCAGGCCTGCCCCTCCCTTCCTTTTGCTGACGTCGCCTCTCCATTCTCCGGAAGCGTGGATCCATCCACCCTCTAGCTGCCGGCAATTCCAGCTCGTGACTGGCTTCATGTTCCTCATGTTCACATGCTGTGGGGGAGGGGTTTATTTGCTTGGTTTGTCCAGGAATGGTGCCAGGACCGGGGGCCGGAGGCATGCCAGGCCATTCGTCTTGCTCGGTCTGTCCGGGCATGGTGCCAGGACTGGGGGCTGGAGGCATGCCAGGCTGTTCGTCTCCATTATCAGTCTCTGGCTGAGATAACAGGAGATGAGAAGGGCCCAGCTGCGGAGAGGGGGGCGGGCGAGACACAACAATGTGGTTCTGCTTCATCAATAAACCTTTCTTTCCAGTCAGCCTCCATGTTGTTTCCAGGGTCTTTTTCCCAGCTTGGAACTGAACCAGATGGGTATTTCTTCCAACAATGGTTTCCGGTTTTCAATTTTCTCATTTCTGAACAAAAAAATTGAAACTGGTGGGTGGGGGAGGAGAAGAATAATATGTGGTAGGTACAGTTTAGACAGCCAGCAATTTTTTTCTCTCGTGTGCAAATTTTCCTAGGGAGTTGCTCATTTTGTTTTAATATGATGCTTAGTGTTCTCCCTCCCCCTCAAAAATGGAATTATATTGCTCCCTTGATGGTCTCGACATTCTGAGATATTATTTTTCAGCCTGGGAATGCTGGATCTCAAACACAACTGCTAGCGAGAGTTTTTATACAAGCTTCGGCGTCTCAAGGTGAAGAGCAACGCGCGTCTCTGTCAGATATTTTATCTTCCCCCCTTTTTTTTTCAAGCTGAGACGTTGGAAAACAAGATCAAGCGTTTGAAATGCAAAAGAGAAATGACTTCCAGCAGAAGCGTCTCTTGCTGTTCACTCTGGGACACCAGAGTTTAAAATGCTTCATGGCAAAACATCAGCCTGAGTCAATACATGTTTATTTGTCGAGCTTTCTTTTGGCTTCTTCTTCTTCTTCTTTTTAATGCTGTCTTCTTTCTTTCTTTCTTTCTTTCTTTCTTTCTTCCTTCCTTCCTTCCTTCCTTCCTTCCTTCCTTCCTTTCTTAATTTTTTTTTTGGTTCCTAAAATGGTAGAGGGTAGCTGTTGGTGAAGCTGAAGAATTGGTAAAAATGAAATGATAAAATTTATTGAATTGCAGAGTGGGAAGGGGACTTGGAGGCTTTCTGGTCCAACTCCTTGCTCATGCAGGAGAACATATGCCATGACAGACAAAGAAACAAGGGTGGGAAAAGAATCAAGGAGAGAAGGAGAAACTTCTTAACAGGGAGGACAATTAACCAGTGGAACAACTTGCCTCCAGAAATTGTGGGCACTCTATCACTGGAGGCTTTTAAGAAGAGACTAGACAGCCACTGAAATGGTATAGGATCTCCAGCTTGAATATAAGTCTAATCTGTTCTATTCTATTCCATCCCATCCCATCCCATCCCATCCCATCCCATCCCATCCCATCCCATCCCATCTATTCTATTCTATTCTATTCTATTCTATTCTATTCTATTCTATTCTATTCTATTCTATTCTATTCTATTTTTTTATTTATTTATTTGATTTTTATACCGCCCTTCTCCCGAAGGACTCAGGGCGGTGTACAGGCAGAATAAAACCAACAAAGAACAATATACAATATACAAAATTAAAATCAGTTAAAAAACTTATTAAATGAGCCTGAAAAATTTAAGAAATTTACCATAAAACCAATAACCCCATTAAAATTGCTAAAAATTTAAGTTTAAAATTTCATTCAAGCCAGCCCCGCGCGAATAAAAAGATATGTTTTCAGTTCGCGACGGAATGTCCGAAGGTCAGATATCTGGCGTAAGCCCGGGGGGAGTTCGTTCCAGAGTGTGGGGGCCCCCACAGAGAAGGCCCGTCCCCTGGGGGCCACCAGCCGACATTGTTTGGCGGATGGCACCCTGAGGAGTCCCTCTCTGTGAGAGCGTACGGGTCGGTGGGAGGCATGTGGTAGCAGTAGGCGGTCCCGTAAGTACCCAGGTCCTAAGCCATGGGCGCCTTAAAGGTCGTGACTAACACCTTAAAGTGCACCCGAGAGGCCACAGGTAGCCAGTGCAGCCTGCGCAGGAGAGGTGTTACATGGGAGCTGCGTGCAGCTCCTCTATCACCAGCAGCTGCGTTCTGGACTAACTGAAGCCTCCGGACGCACTTCAAGGGAGCCCCATGTAGAGAGCATTACAATAATCCAAGCGAGAGGTAGCAGGCGCATGAGTGACCGTGCATAAGGCATCCCGATCAAGGAAGGCGCAACTGCCGAACCGCTCCATCTTGTCCCGTCCCGTCCCGTCCATTCCATTCCATTCCATTCCATTCCATTCCATTCCATTCCATTCCATTCCATCTGTTCTGTTCTGTTCTGTTCTGTTCTGTTCTGTTCTGTTCTGTTCCGTCCCGTCCCGTCCCGTCCCATCCCATCCCATCCCATCCCATCCCATCCCATCCCATCCCATCCCATCCCACCCCATCTATTCTATTCTATTCTATTCTATTCTATTCTATTCTATTCTATTCCATTCCATTCCATTCCATTCCATTCCATTCCATTCCATTCCATTCCATCTATTCTATAATATTCTATTCTGTTCTGTTCTGTTCCATTCCATTCCATTCCATATTTTCTATTCTATTCTATTCTATTCTATTCTATTCTATTCTATTCTATTCTATTCCATTCCATTCCATCTATTCTATAATATTCTATTCTATTCTGTTCTGTTCCGTTCCGTTCCGTCCCGTCCCGTCCCGTCCCGTCCATTCCATTTCATTCCATTCCATTCCATTCCATCTATTCTGTTCTGTTCTGTTCTGTTCTGTTCTGTCCCGTCCCATCCCATCCCATCCCATCCCATCCCATCCCATCCCATCCCATCCCACCCCACCCCATCTATTCTATTCTATTCTATTCTATTCTATTCTATTCTATTCTATTCTATTCTATTCTATTCTATTCTATTCCATTCCATTCCATTCCATTCCATTCCATCTATTCTATAATATTCTATTCTGTTCTGTTCCATTCCATTCCATTCCATATTTTCTATTCTATTCTATTCTGTTCTATTCTATTCTATTCTATTCTATTCTATTCTATTCTATTCCATAAAACCAATAACCCCATTAAAATTGCTAAAATTTAAGTTTAAAATTTCATTCAAGCCAGCCCGGCGAATAAAAGATATGTTTTCAGTTCGCGACGGAATGTCCGAAGGTCAGATATCTGGCGTAAGCCGGGGAGTTCGTTCCAGAGTGTGGGGCCCCACAGAGAAGGCCCGTCCCCTGGGGGCCACCAGCCGACATTGTTTGGCGGATGGCACCCTGAGGAGTCCCTCTCTGTGAGTGTGTACGGGTCGGTGGGAGGCATGTGGTAGCAGTAGGCGGTCCCGTAAGTACCCAGGTCCTAAGCCATGGGCGCCTTAAAGGTCGTGACTAACACCTTAAAGTGCACCCGAGAGGCCACAGGTAGCCAGTGCAGCCTGCGCAGGAGAGGTGTTACATGGGAGCTGCGTGCAGCTCCCTCTATCACCCGGGCAGCTGCGTTCTGGACTAACTGAAGCCTCCGGACGCACTTCAAGGGAGCCCCATGTAGAGAGCATTACAATAATCCAAGCGAGAGGTAACGAGCGCATGAGTGACCGTGCATAAGGCATCCCGATCAAGGAAGGGGCGCAACTGCCGAACCAGGCGAACCTGGTGGAAGGCCCTCCTGGAGACGGCCGTCAAATGATCTTCAAACGACAGCCGGTCATCCAGGAGGACACCCAAGTTGCGCACCCTATCCTTTGGGGCCAATAACTGCCCCAACAGCCAGCGGTTGCAGCTGGCTGAATCGGGATGCCGGCATCCACAGCCACTCCGTCTTGGAGGATTAAGCTTGAGCCTGTTTCTCCCCATCCAGACCCGTACGGCCTCCAAACACCGGGACAGCACTTCAACAGCTTCATTGGGGTGGCCCGGGGTGGAAAAGTACAGCTGGGTGTCGTCAGCGTACTGCTGGTATCTCACCCCAAAGCCACTGATGATCTCACCCAGCGGCTTCATATAGATGTTGAACAGCAGGGGCGAGAGGATCGACCCTGCGGGACCCCACAAGTGAGGCCCTCGCGGTCGACCTCTGCCCCCGTCAACACCGTCTGCGACGGTCGGAGAGATAGGAGGAGAACCACCGATATACGGTGCCTCCCACTCCCAATCCCTCCAACCGGCGCAGCAGGATACCATGGTCGATGGTATCAAAAGCCGCTGAGAGGTCTAACAGGACCAGAGCAGAGGAATAACCCCTGTCCCTGGCCCTCCAGAGATCATCCACCAATGCGACCAAAGCCGTCTCTGTGCTGTATCCGGTCGGAAACCGGACTGGAACGGGTCCAGATAGACATCTTCATCCAGGTACTGGGGTAGCTGTCGAGCCACAGCACTCTCTACAACCTTCGCAACAAAGCGAAGATTGGAGATCGGACGATAGTTACTTAAAATAGCTGGGTCCAGAGAAGTTTAAGGAGGGTCTCACCACCGCCTCTTTCAAGGCGGCGGGGAAAACTCCCTCCAACAAAGAAGCATTGATAATCCTCTGGAGCCAGCCTCGTGTCACTTCCTGAGTAGCCAGTACCAGCCAGGAAGGGCACGGGTCCAGTAAACATGTCGTGGCATGGAGCCTCCCCAATAACCTGTCCACGTCCTCGGGAGCCACAGGATCAAACTGATCCCAAACAGACTCAACAAGACGTGCCTCCTCTCCCCCGCTTGGATCATCCCAAATTCGGTCCAGATCGTCCCGTCTATTCTATTCTATTCTATTCTATTCTATTCTATTCTATTCTATTCTATTCTATTCTATTCTATTCTATTCTATTCTATTCCATCTGTTCTATTCTATTCTATTCTATTCTATTCTATTCTATTCTATTCCATTCCATTCCATTCCATTCCATCTATTCTATAATATTCTATTCTATTCTATTCTGTTCTGTTCTGTTCTGTTCTGTTCTGTTCTGTTCTGTTCTGTTCCGTTCCGTTCCGTTCTGTTCCATTCCGTTCCATCTTGTCCCGTCTCGTCCCGTCCATTCCATTCCATTCCATTCCATTCCATTCCATTCCATTCCATTCCATCTATTCTGTTCTGTTCTGTTCTGTTCTGTTCTGTTCTGTTCTGTTCTGTTCTGTTCCGTCCCGTCCCGTCCCATCCCATCCCATCCCATCTCACCCCATCTATTCTATTCTATTCTATTCTATTCTATTCTATTCTATTCTATTCTATTCTATTCTATTCTATTCCATTCCATTCCATTCCATTCCATTCCATTCCATCTATTCTATAATATTCTATTCTGTTCTGTTCCGTTCCATTCCATTCCATTCCATATTTTCTATTCTATTCTATTCTATTCTATTCTATTCTATTCTATTCTATTCTATTCTATTCTATTCCATTCCATTCCATTCCATTCCATTCCATTCCATTCCATCTATTCTATAATATTCTATTCTATTCTATTCTATTCTATTCTGTTCTGTTCTGTTCTGTTCTGTTCTGTTCTGTTCTGTTCTGTCCCATCCCATCCCATCCCATCCCACCCCATCTATTCTATTCTATTCTATTCTATTCTATTCTATTCTATTCTATTCTATTCTATTCCATTCCGTTCCGTTCCGTTCCGTTCCATTCTATTCCATTCCATTCCATTCTATCTATTCTATAATATTCTATTCTGTTCTGTTCTGTTCCATTCCATTCCATTCCATTCCATATTTTCTTTTCTATTCTATTCTATTCTATTCTATTCTATTCTATTCTATTCTATTCTATTCCATTCCATTCCATTCCATTCCATTCCATCTATTCTATAATATTCTATTCTATTCTGTTCTGTTCCATTCCGTCCCGTCCCGTCCTGTCCCGTCCCGTCCCGTCCCATCCCATCCCGTCCCGTCCCGTCCATTCCATTTCATTCCATTCCATTCCATTCCATTCCACTCCACTCCACTCCACTCCACTCCACTCCACTTCATTCCATTCTTCTTGAAAGCCTCCAGTGACGAAGCATCCCCAAATCTGGAGGCCAGGCATTCCATTGTTCCCACTGTTTGTGCAGGAGGTGTAACAGAATCTGACAATGGAGTTGCTGCCATCATCATATCATCATCATCAACATCGTACAAATTACATAATTAAGATGTACGACGAAAACCCGTAATTCTGAATGTTTGCATGGGGAAACACAAGTTGTGCAAAGTTTGGATCACATCATTGGGACTAGTATCTTGAACCCTTTTTTTAACCATAATCTGCAAATACCCATGTAGCCAAGCAAGCTGGCAGAAAGGCATAGTTTATTGGACGGTTTAAAGGAGGGGTCTTTGCTGGCTGGGGCATTCTGGGAGTTGAAGTCTGCCAGGCTTAAAGTTACCGAGGTTGGAGACCCCTGGTTTAAAGAGAGGTGTTTTCTATGATTCTTTCATCTGATCTGCATTGCCTGCTAAAGTATATTTATACATATATAAGAATTCAGAGAGCACAAGTATGTGTTCTGTTTCCCTCCCCCAATATTCCCAACAAAGAGTCAGTCAAAGGCCTTCTTTTCTAGTTTATTTACATAGATAAATGTTCTGGCCACGTCTACCCACGGGCCTGCCAAGTCTCTGGAGATAACTAGGAAATTATAGATAAGGCCGGAGTTACTTACTAAGATATTCTTCCCTCCATTGAAACAGTTTGCCCACTGCTTTGTCCAAGACAAAAAGCCAGGAAGTTCCGCCTCCTGCTTTTATAGCCTCTGTAGGTGTCACTGCGTCTCATCATTCTTTGACTTTGTCCCAACGCCTCCTCTGCTCCTCTGCTGCGCGCAGCGGTCACGTCTGCGCAGTCTTGCATCAAGCCAAAATTGTTCTTGGGGCGTTGCCAAATCAGAAGAAGGCCCGGGAGAATCAGGCCTTGCCGGCCCCTCCTCTTCCCTTTGGGTGGGTGCCAGGGAGGGAGAGGGCCCAGGAGAAGCAGGCCTTACCAGGTCTTCTTCCTCACTTTCTGAATCATCCGAGTCCAGGAGTCCGAGTCCAGGAACCTGGGTCACAACAGTATGAGTGATACACATATATAGTTAAAGGTTCCCCTTGCACATATGTGCTAGTCGTTCCCAACTCTAGGGGGCGATGCTCATCTCTGTTTCAAAGCCGAAGAGCCAGCGCTGTCCGAAGACATCTCCGTGGTCATGTGGCCGGCATGACTAAACACCAAAGGCGCACGGAACACTCTTACCTTCCCACCAAAAATGGTCCCTATTTTTCCACTTGCATTTTTTACGTGCTTACGAACTGCTAGGTTGGCAGAAGCTGTGAAAAGTCTTGGGAGCTCACCCCGTTATGCGCACTTGGGATTCGAACCTCTGAACTGCCGACCTTTCGATCGTCAAGCTCACCATCTTATCCGCTGAGCCACCACGTCCCTTTTACACACACATAGATAGATAGATAGATGCATAAAAATCCTGTGAAACACCAAGGTAACCTAATGGATGTTACAAACAACTTTCTAAGACTGCAAATCAAATTTAGAGTGTGCATGAGATTGAACAGATTGCCCCAGCTGTTCAATTTCATGAGTTAGGGACAATACCTAATGTGGAACACTGTGGAGAAAATGGATCTAAGTGAAAATTGGTCTAGGAGTAGAAAATTACTTGATGGATAATCATCATCATCATTGTATCTTTTTATGTGTGTTTCAAATCTTGTCCATTTTTGCCATTTCTCTGTCAGAAAGAAAGGAAGGAAGGAAGGAAGGAAGGAAGGAAGGAAGGAAGGAAGGAAGGAAGGAAGGAAGGAAGGAAGGAAAGACAGAAAGAAAGAAAGAAAGAAAGACAGAAAGAAAGGAAGGAAGGAAGGAAGGAAGGAAGGAGGAGGAAGGAGGGAGGAAGAGGGGAGGAAGGAGGAGGAAAGAAAGGAAGAAAGAAAGAAAGAAAGGGGGATGGGGAGGAAAGAAAGAAAGAATGAAAGAGGAAGGAAGGAAGGACAGAAAGAAAGAAAGAAAGGAAGGAAGGAAGGAAGGAAGGAAGGAAGGAAGGAAGGAAGGAAGGAAGGAAGAGGGGGAGGGAGGAGGAAAGAAAGAAAGAAAGAAAGAAAGAAAGAAAGAAAGAAAGAAAGAAAGAAAGAAAGAAAGAAAGGGAGGAGGGAGGAAGGAAGGAAGGAAGGAAAAAAGGAAGAAAGGGGGAAGGAAGAAAGAGAGAGAGAGAGAGAGAGAGATGAGCGGGATAGAGATGACATAGATAGATAGATAGACAGACAGACAGACAGACAATAGAGATACAGGTAGTCTATGCTTACCAACCAATCTGTTTTCAAAGTTCTAATGATCTCACCCTCTCCAACACCCTTGAGATCAAGTGATTTTTTTAAATTTATTTTTGTCACAACAGTATATAAGCATAAGCATGAAAATAACTATATAATATATAAGCATACATATAAGTATGAGTATGTAATAACTATATTAATTGGATACAATCAAAGGGAACATTAGGACAGGAACGGTAGGCACTCTTGTGCTCTTATGCACGCCCCTTACAGACCTTTTAGGAATGGGGTGAGGTCAATAGTAGACAGTTTTTGGTTAAAGCTTTGGTGATTTTGGGAAGAGACCACAGAGTCAGGTAGTGCGTTCCAGGCATTAACAACTCTGTTACAGAAGTCATATTTTCTGCAATCAAGATTGAAGCGGTTAATATTAAGTTTAAATCTCAGTTATGGTCATACATTGAGGACTACCTGTATGGATAGAGAGAGACCTAGACCTAGATATTTTGTGATTTCCATTTTAGAAATTCCTCTCCTTCAAGGCAATCTCCAGAAAGAACGGACTCTAATGGCTACAGTGGTGAGTTGATCAGGGATTTTAAAGGATCCTATCATTTGATGAGAACGACAGGGTTTTCTAAAGCCAGAACTGTGCAAACAGGCCAATGGTGTTAAAACGATAACCTTACAAGCTGGAAGAAAAAGCGTTTTTGGATCCAGAATACAGTTTCAATCAGATCTGGGGGTTTTTTTTTTTCCTCCCGAGGCCCATTCAGAAAGGTCAATTATAGATGAAAGATGCTTGTACTTCGCCAGTTCTACAGCTCTGCCAGCATTCCTCATTTTAAAGCCGGTCTCCTGCTTTCAGATATGATCTCTTGGCCTGGCTTTTCTCCTGGCCAGCTTCGCTTTATTTTGGCTTGCTAGAAAGAGGACCTGGTGCTAAAAGTTGGGGTTGAAAAAGGCCATGTCCAAACTCAACTCTTTTGCAGAGCAAAACTCCACTAATTACATAGATAGATAGATAGATAGATAGATAGATAGATAGATAGATAGATAGATAGATAGATAGATAGATAGAATTTTTTATTGGCCAAGTGTGATTGGACACACAAGGAATTTGTCTTGGTGCATCTGCTCTCAGTGTACATAAAAGAAAAGATACCTTCATCAAGGTACAACATTTACAACACAAATGATGGTCAATATATCAATATAAATCATAAGGATTGCCAGCAACAAAGTTACAGTCATACAGTCATAAGTGGAAAGAGATTGGTGATGGGAACGATGAGAAGATTAATAGTAGTGCAGATTTAGTAAATAGTTTGACAGTGTTGAGGAATTATTTGTTTAGCAGAGTGATGGCCTTCGGGAAAAAACTGTTCTTGTGTCTAGTTGTTCTGGTGTGCAGTGCTCTATAGCGTCGTTTTGAGGGTAGGAGTTGAAACAGTTTATGTCCTGGATGTGAGGGATCTGTAAATATTTTCACGGCCCTCTTCTTGATTCGTGCAGTATACAGGTCCTCAATGGAAGGCAGGTTGGTAGCAATTATTTTTTCTGCAGTTCTAATTATCCTCTGAAGTCTGTGTCTTTCTTGTTGGGTTGCAGAACCGAACCAGACAGTTATAGAGGTGCAAATGACAGACTCAATAATTCCTCTGTAGAACTGAATCAGCAGGTACATTTGCAAACTCTAATTTGCAAACTCCTTCAGATGGGATTCAAATAATTTAACAACTGGTTCTCTGCCTTAATGATTTCTTCCAACAACCAGTTCACCAAACTGGTCAGAAAGTTAACAACTGGTTCTCCTGAAGTGGTGCGAACTGGCTGAATCCCACCACTGCAGCTACCACTTAAATTCTCACTCTACTACTGAGATAATTTAATCTGGGCCTTTTCTGTCTTTTTTTTAAAGGGACACACTCTACCAATCCTTGAACTGGCAAAACAATAATAGATGAAAGATGCTTGTACTTCGCCAGTTCTACAGCTCTGCCAGCATTCCTCATTTTAAAGCCGGTCTCCTGCTTTCAGATATGATCTCTTGGCCTGGCTTTTCTCCTGGCAAGCTTCGCTTTATTTTGGCTTGCTAGAAAGAGGGCCTGGTGCTAAAAGTTGGGGTTGAAAAAGGCCATTTCCAAACTCAACTCTTTTGCAGAGCAAAACTCCACTAATTAGATAGATAGATAGATAGATAGATAGATAGATAGATAGATAGATAGATAGATAGATAGATAGATAGATAGATAGATGATAGATAGATAGATAGATAGATAGATAGATAGATAGATAGATAGATAGAATTTTTTATTGGCCAAGTGTGATTGGACACACAAGGAATTTGTCTTGGTGCATCTGCTCTCAGTGTACATAAAAGAAAAGATACCTTCATCAAGGTACAACATTTACAACACAAATGATGGTCAATATATCAATATAAATCATAAGGATTGCCAGCAACAAAGTTACAGTCATACAGTCATAAGTGGAAAGAGATTGATGATGGGAACGATGAGAAGATTAATAGTAGTGCAGATTTAGTAAATAGTTTGACAGTGTTGAGGGAATTATTTGTTTAGCAGAGTGATGGCCTTCGGGAAAAAACTGTTCTTGTGTCTAGTTGTTCTGTTGTGCAGTGCTCTATAGCATCGTTTTGAGGGTAGGAGTTGAAACAGTTTATGTCCTGGATGTGAGGGATCTGTAAATATTTTCACGGCCCTCTTCTTGATTCGTGCAGTATACAGGTCCTCAATGGAAGGCAGGTTGATAGCAATTATTTTTTCTGCAGTTCTAATTATCCTCTGAAGTCTGTGTCTTTCTTGTTGGGTTGCAGAACCGAACCAGACAGTTATAGAGGTGCAAATGACAGACTCAATAATTCCTCTATAGAACTGAATCAGCAGCTCCTACATTTGCAAACTCTAATTTGCAAACTCCTTCAGATGGGATTCAAATAATTTAACAACTGGTTCTCTGCCTTAATGATTTCTTCCAACAACCAGTTCACCAAACTGGTCAGAAAGTTAACAACTGGTTCTCCTGAAGTGGTGCGAACTGGCTGAATCCCACCACTGCAGCTACCACTTAAATTCTCACTCTACTACTGAGATAATTTAATCTGGGCCTTTTCTGTCTTTTTTTTTAAAGGGACACACTCTACCAATCCTTGAACTGGCAAAACAATAATAGAGTTGGAAGGGAACTCGGAGATCTTCTAGTCAACCCCCTGCTCAAGCAGGAGACCCTATTAATTATTCTCGTTGTCAGGAAATTTCTCCTTAGTTCTAGGTTGCTTCTCTCCTTGATTAGTTTCCATCCATTGTTTCTTGCCTTGCCTTTTCGTGCTTTGGAGAATAGGTTGACACCCTCTTCTTTGTGGCAGCCCCTCAGATATTGGAACACTGCTATCATGTCATCCCTAGTTGAAGAAGAAGAAGAAGAAGAAGAAGAAGAAGAAGAAGAAGAAGAAGAAGAAGAAGAAGAAGAAGAAGAAGAAGAAGAAGAAGAAGAAGAAGAAGAAGAAGAAGAAGAAGAAGAGGAGGAGGAGGAGGAGGAGGAGGAGGAGGAGGAGGAGGAGGAGGAGGAGGAGGAGGAGGAGGAGGAGGAGGAGGAGGAGGAGGAGGAGGAAGATTGTGGGATCCTTAGTTATCTCTGAGCTGGATTTTTTTTACAGACATTTCATTACCCAATTAGTAACATCATCAGTGCTAAAAGAGAGTTGGGTATCTTGCCCTGTCAGTGTTAGTGGGAATATTCTTGATGGTTCTTTGATTAAGCTGTAGTTTACTGCTTGGTAGTTCCTTCATTGGTGTGTTGTTTAATGCTTGGTTGTTTTATCTAGTATTAATTTTGATGTTAATCTATGCTTAACTAAGTGCCTAGCATATTTACAAATCGCTATAAGAACAATAAGTGATTTCAAAAAGGAGGAACAGACTTTGAGAAAGATGATAAAATTTGAAGATGTTTCACTTCTCATCCAAGAAGCTTCTTCAGCTCTGGCTGGATGGTGGGGAATGGAAGGATTTATATTCCTTGCAGACAGCTGGTCATTTGCATCCTTTTAGAGAGTCATTGAGGCTGCTTGGAGGTTTCTCTGTGTCTTCAGAGTCAGAGGAAACTTCTTGGGGGAGAAGCAAAACTCTTCAAAAGTAAAAACAAGAAAGTCCAGTTGCCTCCTGAAAAAACACCTTTGGGACAACCATGACCTGGATGATGGAGAATCTCTACAGACATCCAGCACTGGAGGTTTTTAAAAAGAGGTTTATTTATTTATTTTTATTTATTTATTTGTCAAAACGCAACAGTATATATAAGTATAAGCATGAAATAACCATACGAATTGGATACAATCAAAAGGAATATTAGGACAGAGACAGTAGGCACACTGGTGCTCTTATGCATGCCCCTTACAGACCTCTTAGGAATGGGGTGAGGTCAATAGTAGATAGTTTTTGGTTAAAGCTTTGGGGATTTTGGGAAGAGACCACAGAGTCTGGTAGTGCATTCCAAGGCATTAACAACTCTGTTACTGAAGTCATATTTTCTACAATCAAGATTGGAGCGGTTCACATTAAGCTTAAATCTATTGTGTGCTCGTGTATTGTTGCAATTGAAGCTGAAGTAGTCTTCAACAGGAAGGATATTGTAGCAGATGGTTCGATGAGTTAACCTTAGGTCGTGCCGTAGACGGCGGAGTTCTAAATTTTCTAAACCCAGGATTTCAAGTCTGGTGGCATAAGTTATTTTGTTGTGATCAGAGGAGTGGAGCACTCTTCTTGTAAAATATTTCTGGACACGCTCAATTGTATTAATGTCCAAAATGAGGTGTGGGAGTTATAGGTGTAATTTTAATAATGTTATTTGATATAAGTAAGGTAAAGTGAAGATTTTAACTACTACAATTGATACTTTGGATATTTGTAATATTATTTGTCGTATATATAAATGTTAAAGATGTGAAAAGATGGACTATTGCTTACCCTTGAAGGTTGGACAGAAAAATTAAAGAAACTAAGTTGGAAATATGAACTATTTTTGAGAGACTGCTTAGGGAAGAAAGACATTTTAGAAGAACCCTTGGTGAATATTGGAAGATGGAACGTTGTTTTGATATTGATTGATGAAGGTTGGATATTAAAAACTATGTACTTTATTCAAGAATAAACACTAACTCAATCGGAAACTTCTGAGAACTCTAGGAGTGGAATGGTCTGATATATAATGGATTGGAAGAAAAGTATCTTCTTTGTCTTTGGAAGGGGAGTGGAGGTTTTAAGGAATGACTATGGATTATGATTTGTGCTAGATTTTAATTTTTGTTGTTAGTTTTATACCCTGTATTCGGTTCTCGGAAGTCCTGGGGGGTGGGGGGAGGGGAGGGGGGGGGGGGGGGGCAGAAAATGGATTGATAGTTAATGTACAAAGATGATTGAAGATGTATAATTAATGTAAGATCGGACCTGCCTGGCTACTACTTTAGAATGATGGGAAAGAAGGAAGTAGAAGAGAGAAGGAGGAAAGAGAAGAGGAGGAGGAGGAAAGGAAGGAAGAGGGGAAGAGGGAGAAGAAAGGAGTAGGGAGGAAAGAGGAGAGGATGTAGATAAGAGAGGGGGAGGATGGTTATGGAAAGTAGAAGAAGGTAGAGAAGGAGAGTAAAAGGAAAAGGAAGGGGGTGGTGACCGGGCAGATCCGATTAATTGTATACGATGGTACATTAAATATGTTATTGGATATGTTATTGGATAAGAATGTCAAAATAAAACTTTTTTGAACAAAATGAGGTGTGGGTTCCAGACAGGTGAGTTGTATTCGAGAACTGATCTAGCAAATGTTTTGTATGCTCTGATTAGTAATATAATCTTTCTGGAGAAGAAGCTACACAAGGTTAAGTTTACAACTCTTAAAGCCTTTTTGGCGATGTAGTTGCAGTGGGATTTGGCACTTAGATCGTTTGATACGAAAACTCCAAGGTCTTTGACGGGGTGAGGGTCCTCTACAAGGTCATGCCCATCAAGCTTGTATTTAGTGTTGTCCAATCATTTCAGATAAAAATGAAATAAAAGTATAGGGTCTCCTGCTTGAACGGGGGTTGAACTAGAAGACCTTCAAGGTCCTTTCCAACTCCGTTATGTGTAGTTGGAAAAGAAACTTTTGGTTTTACACATAGTAGGAAAGTGAATCACAAAATAAGATGCGTTAATCTGAAAAGGGACTATCAAACTCCTTCTCATTTTTCATTGTATTTATACATGAAGTAGACTTTTTCCACTAAATAAATTCATCAAATTCATTTGGGCTGACTTCTGAAGGACCAAGTTTAGGATTGCTCTATACATTTCATCTTTCACTTCATTAATAGGTATCAGTTCCTGGGGCGAAAAAATGCACATCTTATTGAAATTCCTTTTATAATATTAAAAAAAAAACAACCCTGAGAAAGTTCAGGATAAAGGCTGAAAGATTGGCTGGAACAAAAGATGAATAAGTATATCCATTTTTTTCTTTCTATAACTTTTCTTTTTTCTCAAATTTATCTCTTCCTCTGTAATGTTAACAGAGGGAGACGGGGCACAGAGTCAATGTGGCAAATAGCCCCAGTACTCCGTTGAAAGTCTATGGAGATTCTCAGTCATCCAGGTCATGGTTGTCCCAAAGGTGCTTTTTCAAGAGGCAACTGGACTTTCTGTTTTTCTTTGAAGATGTTTCGCTTCTCATCCAAGAAGCTTCTTCAGCTCTGACTGGATGGTGGGGAATGGAAGGATTTACTGTATTTTTCGGAATATAAGATGCACCCTTTTCCCCCCAAAAAAGGGAGTAAAAATCTGGGTGCGTCTTATACTCCGAATATAGCCAGCCCCTCCCAGCTTCTCAAACGGAGGTTTCAGAGGCTGAAAAAAGCATCAGAAACAAAGCTTCTGTTGTGCCTTGCTCACCCCACTCTCCGCAGCCAGGCCTTTCTCATCTCCTGTTACCTCAGCCAGAAATGGATCATGAAGACAAACAGCCTGGCATGCCTCAAGCCCCCAGTCCTGGCACCATGCCTGGACAGACGGAGCAAGACGAATGGCCTGGCATGCCTCCAGCCCTCAGTCCTGGCATCATGCTCGGACAGACGGAGCAAGACGAATGGCCTGGCATGCCTCCAGCCCCCAGTCCTGGCACCATGCCCGGACAAACCGAGCAGATAAACCCCTCCCCCACAGCATGTGAACATGAGGAATATGAGGCCAGTCACGAGCTGGGATTGTCGGCAGCTGGAGGGTGGAGGGATCCACGCTTCTGGAGAATGGAGAGGCGACGTCAGCAAAAGGAAGGGAGGGGCAGGCCTGGATAAGTGCTGAGTCATGGAGCCACACCCCATAGCCTATATAAAGGATCTGCTTTCTGGCATTCTTTGAGTCAGGCAAAGTCTAATTTGGATTGCTGAAGTCACATCTTGGACTCCTGCCTGCCCTGAGAACTCTGACAGAACTTTGGCAAAGCTGCAGAGGCTTTGTAGCCATGCTTGATACAGACTTCCCCGACCCGGCTGTCAGAGGAGAGTGGGACACAACATCTTCAGAAATGAAGCCCCCAAACAGCTTCAGAAAAAAAGCCTCCAAACAGAGCTTCAGAGGCTTCTTTTTCTGAAGTTGTTTCAGAGGCTTTCAGAGGCATTAAAAAAAAGTTTGTTTTTTTCTGAAACGGAGTTTCAAAAGTTTCAGAGGCAGAAAAAAAAGCAAAAAAAAAAAAAAAAGCAAGGCACAGAGCTCACAACCAAGGAACCTGTTGCTAAAATTCACCTCTGGGAACAGCTGATTGGAGGTATTCTGGGAGACCGATCCACCTGCCAATCAGCTTTTTGCTTATTTTCCTCCCCAAAAACTAAGGTGAGTCTTATATTCCAATGCATCTTATACTCCAAAAATATGGTATATTCCTTGCAGACAGCTGGACGTTTGTATTCTTTTGGAGGGTCATTATGGTCACCTGGAGATTTATTTGTGTTCTCAGGGTCACCTGAGTGGTGCAAATGAGTGTGGAGCCTTCTTGGAACTGTTGAAAGATAGGATTGGAGGATAGATGATATCATATCCATCTGCCTTCTCTGTTGAGGGAGGGCTGTTCAATTTTGACACAGGTGACCTCTTTGACCCCTGGTTCAAACCAGCGGCCCCCTCTGTCCAAAATGTAAACGAGTGGCTTGTGTCTTTTAAATGCAGATAGACTGCTGAATCTAGTCCTGATGGGTTTTGTTGTGTCCCACCCCCCACTCCGACGAACAAGTGAAGGAAATCCATGGGAAACTTGGCAACGAAGCCTTTGCAGCTTGCTAAGTCCCTTGAGGTTTATCAGGGCAGGCAGGAGTCCAAGTTGTGACTTCAGCGATAGAGTCTGATATCAGCAAACTCGATAAGACGTTGCTTGACTCAAGGTTGGAATGCCAAAAGCAGGTCCTTTATATAGGATGTGGGGTGTGGCTCCATGACTCAGCATTTATCCAGGGCTGCCCCTCCCTTCCTTCTGCTGGCGTCACCTCTCAGATCTCCGGAAGTGAGGATCCTCCCACTTTGAATTGTCTTCTGCTGTTTGGGAAAGGGAGGGGTCAGAAGGAGTAGGCCCGAGCAATTCCAATACCGGGCTGGCTTCCTCTGACGGCTGAGCCAAAAGAACACATGCCGTATGAGTGAGGTTTATCGGGCTTGTTTGTTCACTCCTGGAATCCTCTCCAGGCATGGGGCCAGGGCCAGGGGCTGGAGGCATGACAGGCTGTTCATCTTCTTTATCAGACTCAGAGTCTGATAACAGGCCTGGTTGGAGATGGGAGGGGCCCAGCTGAGGAGAGGAGGGAGGACGAGTCACAACAGGTTTGTTCTCGAAAGCTACGGCAAATCTAGACAGCATACTAAAAAGCAGAGACATCACTCTGCCAACAAAAGTGCGTATAGTGAAGGCTATGGTTTTCCCAGTTGCAATGTATGGCTGGGAAGGTTGGACCATAAGGAAGGCTGAGCGCCAAAGAATTGAGGCCTTTGAACTCTGGTGCTGGAGAAGACTCCTGCGAGTCCCTTGGACTGCAAGGCGAACAAACAAGTCAGTCCTAGAGGAGATCAACCCTGACTGCTCCTTAGAAGGCCAGATCCTGAAGATGAAACTGAAATACTTTGGCCACCTAATGAGAAGGAAGGACTCACTGGAGAAGAGCCTAATGCTGGGAATGATTGAGGGCAAAAGAAGAAGGGGATGGCAGAGAACGAGGTGGCTGGATGGAGTCACTGAAGCAGTCGGAGTGAGCTTAAATGGACTCCAGAGGATGGTAGAGGACAGGAAGGCTGGAGGAACATTGTCCATGGGGTCGTGCTGGGACGGACACGACTTCGCAACTAACAACAACAAATCAGTGCCAAAAGCGGGGGGAGTGGGGTGTGGTCACGTGCACATGTGCCGACACCCATAATTCAATGTGCCCAATGTGCCCCCAGTGCATGTGTGCGCAACCCCCCTTGTGCTCCCTCTGCTTTTGGCACACAATGGCACGGTAGGCCAATAGGCCCATTTTTCTCCTTCCCCAGGCTCCAGAGGCTTTCTAGGAGCCTGGGGAGGGCTAAAACAGCCTCCCGCCCCCGGAAGCCCTCCAGAGGCTGGAAATGGCCCATTTGCTGACTTCTGGTGGGATTGGAAGGTCTTTTTTCGCACTCCAGAGGCTTTCTAGGAGCCTTCCCCACCCCCGTGGAGGCCCTCCGGAGGCCGGAAACTAGCCTGTTTCCCAACTTCTGGTGGAATCAGAAGGCCCAAAAATCAGCTGGCTGATACACAAATGCATGCAGCAGCTGAGCAAGGACAACTCTTGTGTGCCCACCGATATGTCTCTGTGTGCCACCTGTGGCATGCCTGCCATAGGTTCGTCATCACAGTCCTATATTGTGTCCATTAGGTGTAAGCAAATAAAGAATTGAACTCGGTTGATTTCCTCTGGCTCAGCTGTGTTGTAGAGCAGAACAAAACAGAATAAAACAGAACAGAACAAAGCAGAACAGAACAACAGAGTGGAAAGGGACCTTGGAGGTCTTCTAGTCCAACCCCCTGCTTAGGCAGGAAACCCTACACCACTTCAGACAAATGGTTATCCAACATCTTAAAAATTTCCAGTGTTGGAGCATTCACAACTTCTGGAGGCAAGTTGTTCCACTGATTAATTGTTCTCACTGTAGGGAAATTTCTCCTTAGTTGTAGGTTGCTTCTCTCCTTGGTTAGTTTCCATCCATTGCTTCTTGTCCTGCCTTCAGGTGCTTTGGAGAATAGTTAGACTCCCTCTTCTTTAGGGCAGCCCCTGAAATATTAGAATACTGCTGTCATTTCATCCCAATCCTTCTTTTCATCAGACTAGGTCTAACCAATTCCCGCAACCGTTCTTCCTATGTTTTAGTCTTCAATTCCCTAATCAGAATCAGAACAGAGTTGGAAGGAACTTTGGAAGTCTTCTAGTCCAGGGGTCTCCAACCTTGGCAACTTTAAGACTTGTGGACTTCAACTCCCAGAATCCTTCAACCAGCGAAGTTGGCTGAGGACTTCTGGGAGTTGAAGTCCACAAGTCTTAAAGTTGCCAAGGTTGGAGACCCCTGTTCTAGTCTAACTCAAGCAGGAAACCTTGTACCATTTCAGACAAATGAGAATCATCTTTGTTGCTCTTCTCTGCACTCTTTCTAGAGTTGTTCCTAAAATCCAAGAGTTCATGATTCGGAATTTCTGGCTAGGATTTCCAAAGGTTTGTTGTAGAGGGAAGGACTAAATTCTCTTTTCTCTTTGTCCTGAATCCATTCTCAATGTTTCCTTCTGTTTCTCGAGATTCCAGAGTTCGGAGAAATTAACAACAACCTCGTATGGTAGGCTAGGAGACGAGGGGGCCTCTGATTCAAAGTAACCCAAAGAGTTTGATGGCAGGACATGGATTGAACCCTCCTCCCTCTTCCCCAGAATGAAGCCAGCCCCTCACTCTGCTCCACCACACTCCATTAACTATGAAAGCGAACGGTGGTGGCGGCTAGAAGCAGATGGGGAGAGCAGAAGGTGAGGGCGAGACCATTACGGCATGTGTAATAAGCACAAATCCCAAATATTATCCTGGGAATTTAGCCCACATGGAGGTAATATTAACCAGTTGTCTAAAGTAAAAACCATAAAGTTTCAAGGACAATAGTGTAGCTTCAGGTAGGGATTTGATTATGATGGACTTCATCAAAACATTTTCCCCCTTTTCTTTCTTTCTTTCTTTCTTTCTTTCTTTCTTTCTTTCTTTCTTTCTTTCTTTCTTTCTTTCTTTCTTCCTTCCTTCCTTCCTTCCTTTCCTTCCCCCTCCATCCCCTCTCCTTCCTTCCTTCCTTTCTTTTTTCTTCTTCCTTCCTCCCTTTTCTTCCTTCTTCCCAGCCTCCTCCTCCTCCTCCCTCCTTCTCCTTCCTTCCTTCCTTCCTTCCTTCCTTCCTTCCTCCTCCCTCCTCCTCCCTTCCTCCCTTCCTTCCTTCTTCTTTCCATCCTCCTCTCTTCCTTCCTTCTTCTTTCTTTCTTCTTTCTTTCTTTCTTTCTTTCTTTCTTTTTTTCTTTCTTCCTTCCTTCCTTCCTTCCTTCCTTCCTTCTTCCTTCCTTCCTTCCTTCCTTCCTTCCTTCCTTCCTTCCTTCCTTCTTCCCAGCCTCCCTCCCTCCATTTCTCTCCCCTTTTTTTCCTCCCTTTCTTCCTCTCCTCTCCTCTCTCTCTCTTTCCTTCCTTCCTTCTTTCCTTCCTTCTTCCCAGCCTCCCTCCCTCCATTTCTCTCCCTTTTTTCCCTCCCTCTCTTCCTCTCCTCTCCTCTCTCTCTCTCTTTCCTTCCTTCCTTCTTTCCTTCCTTCTTCCCAGCCTCCCTCCCTCCATTTCTCTCCCTTTTTTCCCTCCCTCTCTTCCTCTCCTCTCCTATCTCTCTCTCTCCTTCCTTCCTTCCTTCCTTCTTTCCTTCCTTCTTCCCAGCCTCCCTCCCTCCTTTTCTCTCCCTTTTTTTCCTCCCTCTCTTCCTCCCTTCCAAATACTTTTTTTTAATCTTTCTCATCAACAATTGTTAAATCTGCAATATTGTGGTAGAGGCCTACCTGTTTAAATTCTAAAGTCCCAAACTAGTGGGACTTATACAGATTTATTTGTATAACTTAACACAATGAACATATCAACATCCTTTCCTTCCCATATTTTCCCCACAACAATAACCCTTTGAGTTGTTGGGCTGAGAAAGAGGGGGGGAGAGAAAGAGAGAGAGAGGGACCCATAGTCATTCAGCCAGCTTTTATTCCTAAATTAGGAGAATCACCATTTTCTGGTAATTGTCCTAAAGTCACCTAGCTGACTTTTATGCCTAATGTAGGACTGGAACTCATCATTTCCTGGTGATTGGCCCAAAGTCACCCAGTTGGCTTTTATGCCTAAGGTGGGACTAGAACTCACTGTCTCCTAGTGATTGGCCCAAAGTCACCCAGCTGCCTTTCATTCCTAAGGTGGGACTAGAACTCACTGTCTCTGTCGTGTCCCACTCCCCCTCCGATGACCGGGTCTAGGAAGTCCGTATCAAGCATGGCCACGAAGCCTCTGCAGCTTTGCCAAATTCCTTTCAGATTTCTCAGGGCAGGCAGGAATCCAAGTTGTGACTCCAGCAAACTAAATGAGACTTTGCTTGACTCAAAGTTGCTTGATCCAACCTGGTCCTTTATATAAGCTGTGGGGTGTGGCTCCATGACTCAGCACTTATCCAGGCCTGCCCCTCCGTTCCTTCTGCTGACGTCGCCTCTCAGATCTCCGGAAGTGAGGATCCGTCCACTGTGAATTCCCTTCCTTTGGATCTGCTGCCGGTAATTCTAGCACATGGCTGGCTCCCTGCTCACACGTTGTAGGAGTGAGGTTTGTTTGTTCATTACATTCTGTCCAGGCATGGTGCCAGGGCTGGGGGCCAGGCCGTTCCTCTTCATTATCAGACTTGAATCTGATAGCAGGCCTGGGAGGAGGCGGGAGGGGCCCGGCTGAGGAGAGGAGGGAGGACGAGGCACAACAGTCTCCTGGTGATTGGCCCAAAGTCACCCAGTTGGCTTTCATGCCTAAGGTGGGATTAGAACTCACCCTCTCCTGGTTTCTAGCCTGGTGCCTTAACTGTTAGACCAAACCGGCTCCCTTCTGATCCAACTACATTCAAGCTTCAACACAGGAAAGGAAAACCCGAAGTTCCGATGAGAGACCTACAGTGGGAACTTGGTATGTAAGAAGCGTGAGCATGGGAAAATTCAGCAGAGTGGAATATGAAATGAATTGACAACACGTTGATAGCCCAGGCTTTGGTGAATTGAAGTAGACACTTTCAGCCAAAAGATAATACCTGTTGTGGCTCGCCCGCACTCCTCTCCTCAACTGGGCCCCTCCCATCTCCTGCTATCTGAGCCAGAGACTGATAATGAAGAAGAATGGCCTGGCATGCCTCCAGCCCTCAGCCCTGGCACCATGCCCGGACAGACTGAGCAAATAAACCTCCCTACAGTGTGTGAACACGAAGTCAGCCACGAGCTAGAATTGCCGGCAGCTGAGCAGGAGGACGAAAGGACACAGTGGACAGATCCCCGCTTCCGGAGAATGGAGAGGCGACGTCAGCAAAAGGAAGGGAGGGGCAGGCCTGGATAAGTGCTGAGTCATGGAGCCACACCCCATGGCCTATATAAAGGATCTGCTTTTTGGCATTCCTTGAGTCAGGCAAAGTCTCATCTGGTTGCTGAAGTCACACCTTGGATTCTTGCCTGCCCTGAGAACTCTGACAGGAATTTGGCAAAGCTGCAGAGGCTTCGTGGCCACGCTTGATACAGACTTCCCAGACCCGGCCGTCAGAGGAGGAGTGGGACACGACAATACCGATTACTTCGCAGAGCACAAGATACCTCAGAAGCACAAGAAAACAAAGGAGAAATGGGGCTGTTTTCATAATCAGGAAGGATATCGGGAAGACCGCACTTGGATATAATAAAATCAATTAGCTTTTGCAGACAGTCGTTTCGTACGATGGTTATCTGGGTTTATGCTCCAAGCACCGATGCGGAAGAGAAAGAAGCTGAGGAGTTTGATAGCCAAGTTCAATCTGAAATCAGCAGAACATGTGAGGAAAGATGTGACTGGAAAGGAAAACGTTCAACTTTGAAATTCGGTAGATTCTCGGTCTTCCAGGTCAGGGTTGTCCCAAAGGTGCTTTTTTCAGGAGGCAACTGGACTTTCTTGTTGTTTTTCTTTTGAAGATGTTTCATTTCTCATCCAAGAAGCTTCTTCAGCTCTGATAGGATAGTGGGGAATGGAAGGATTTTATATTCCTTGCAGACGGATGGTCATTTCCATCCGTTTAGAGCAGGGGTCTCCAACCTTGGCAACTTTAAGACTTGTGGACTTCAACTCCCTGTTTTAGAGGGTTGTTGAAGCACTTGGAGGTTTATCTGTGTCCTCAGGGTCACCTGAGTGGTATTTATTTATTTTATTTATTTATTTTATTAAATTTTTATACCGCCCTTCTCCCGAAGGACTCAGGGCAGTGTACAGCCAAGATAAAACACGAAATATATACAAGTTAAAACATTTAAAACCTAGCAAATTACAAAAAGGCTGAATGTTAAAATTTAGTTTTAAAATTTTAAAAATATTAATAAAACCCCAAATTAAAATTTGACACTATTATGCCAGTCCCGCTTGAATAAATAGGTGTGTTTTGAGCTCACGACGGAAGGTTCGAACATCAGGCACTTGACGTAAGCCAGGGGGAAGTTCGTTCCAGAGCGTCGGTGCCCCCACAGAGAAGGCCCTGCTCCTGGGGGCCGCCAGCCGACACTGTTTGGCGGATGGCACCCTGAGGAGACCCTCTCTGTGAGAGCGTATGGGTCGGTGGGAGGCATAAGGTAACAGCAGGCGGTCTCGTAAGTACCCGGGTCCTAAGCCATGGAGCGCTTTAAAGGTGGTAAGCAAAATCTTGAAGCGCACCCGGAAAACCACAGGAAGCCAGTGCAGGCTACGGAGTAGTGGTGTTACGTGGGAGCCACGAGCGGCTCCCGTCACCACTCGCGCAGCCGCATTCTGGTACAAATGGTTCCTGTAGTTCACATTTCCCCCCTCCCTCTGGAAATCCATTCCTACTCCCACACCATTCAAAGTGTGTTTATCCCAAACGGTATAGCTAAAAGGGATGAAATTGGGATAAATAAATTTGGAGTGAACACCCCTTGAATGGTGTGGGAGTAGGAAGAAAAAAACCACTGGTTAATTTTTCTCACCGTTAGGAAATTTCTCCTTAATTCCAGGTTGCTTTTCTCCTTGATTAGTTTCCATCCATTGTTTCTTGTCCTGCCTTCGGGTGCTTTGGAAAATAAGTTGACCTTCTCTTCTTTGTGGCAGCCCCGCAAATATTGGAGCGCTGCTATTATGCAGAGGTGAGCTGCTGCCGGTTCGCACCAGTTCGGGCGAACAAGTAGTTAAGATTCTACACAGTTCGGTGAACCGGCAAATCCCACCACTAGCTGGCCCCTCCCCCATTTATTTTTCAGACTCTTTTATGGGCTATTTGCAGGCCGTTTTCCAGGCCATTTTCAGGGTGTCTTTCAAGCCATTATCAGGTCATGAAAACGGCCCAAAAACAGCCTCAAAATGGCCCAGAAAATGACCCAAAAGACAGCTGGAAAACAGCCAGGAAAATGGGGTGAAAATGGCCTGAAAATGGACCAAAAAATGGCCTGAAAACAGCCTGAAAAATGGCCTAAAAATGCTTCTTTTTCGGGCCATTTTTCAGGAATTTTGGGGGCATTTTGGGGCCAAAAATGTCCTGAAAATGGCCCCAAAATGGCCTGAAAATGGCTCGAAAAACAGCCTGAAAATGTCCTGGAAAATGGCTGAAAGGGGGCCACAAATGGCCAAAAATCAGGGCGTAAAAGGAGCATGGGTGGGGCCAGCCAGTGGTGGGATTAGCCACAACCAGCTAAATCCTACCTGTTGTGACCCAGGTTCCTGGACCTGGACTCCTGGACTCGGATGATTCAGAAAGTGAGGGAGAAGACCTGGCAAGCCCTGCTTCTCCTGGGCCCTCTCCCTCTCTGGCACCCACTCAAAGGGAGGAGGAGGGGCCAGCAAGGCCTGATTCTCTCGAGCCTTCTTCTGATTTGGCAACGCCCCAAGAACAGTTTTGGAGTGATGCAAGACTGCGCAGACGTGATCGGCGCGCGCAGCAGAAGAAGCGTTGGGATACAGCCAAGGAATGATTGTCATGCAGTGACATCTGCAGAGACTATAAATAGGAGGCGGGAGTTCCTGGTTTTTTGTCTTGGACAAAGCAATGAATTTGCACGGGCAAACTGTATCAATGGAGGGAAGAATATATTCGTGAGTAATTCTGGCCTTATCTATAATTTCCTCGTTATCTCCAGAAACTTGGCAGGCCCGTGGGTAGACGTGGCCAGGACATTTATCTATGTAAATAAAGTAGAAGAGGAGGCCTTTGACTGACTTTTTGTTGGGAGTATTGGGGGAGGGAAACAGAACACTACCGCTGCCTTTGAGGCATGTAACCGGGAGGCGGGGCTCGGTGTGATGAGTGACGTCACTCACCCAGTCACATGATCATCTGGCCACGCCTACTCAGCCAGAGAACCAGTTGTTAAGTTATTCAAGTCCCACCCCTGCTATTATGTCATTCTAGTCCTTCTTTTCACTAAACTAGACCAGGCGTCTGCAAACTTGGCTCTTTTAAGACTTGTGGACTTCAGCTCCCAGAGTTGAAGTCTCTGGAGTTGAACTCTCTGGGAGTTAAGTCCACAAGGCTTAAAAGAGCCAAGTTTGCAGACCCCTGAGCTAGATGTACCCAATTCCTACAACAGTTCATCATATGTTTTAGTCTCCAGGAGCTTAATCACCTTTGTTGCTGTTCTCTGCATTTTTTTCCAGTGTCTCAACAACTTTTTTATAATGTGGTGATCAAAAAACTGTTTGTAGTATTCCAAGTGTGGTCTCACTAGGGCTTTAGGAGATACTCCCTATTCACTGTTTACAGGACTCTCTAGTATTGGTAGATGAAGTTAAATGAGCTGTCCAGGGGTTATGTAGTCAGACAGCTGCAGGACTTGAGGGAATATCTACAGACATATGGCAAGCGAGAGAAAAAGGACCTAACCAAGCTTTGCCAGCATATCTGGAGAATGACACAGTGGTCTAGAGACTGGAAGAGGACAGTCTACACTCTAATACAAAAGAAAGGAGGCTTAAGAAAGTGTCCACACCATGGTACAATATCCTTAATTTCAAATGGTAGGAAAATAATGTTCAATCAAAGTATCCCTTTGTTTTGCTTTAAGTGGAAAATTCTTTTGTTTTTATCCTTCCTTCCTTCCTTCCTTCCTTCCTTCCTTCCTTCCTTCCTTCCTTCCTCTTTCTTTCTTTCTTTCTTTCTTTCTTTCTTTCTGTCTTTCTTTCTCTTTCTTACTTTCTTTCTTTCTTTCTTTCTTTCTTTCTATTTATCCATCTCACTCACTCACTCACTCACTCACTCACTCATTCCTTTCTACTTCCTTCCTTCCTTCCTTCCTTTCACTCTTTCTCTTTCTTCCTATCTTCTCCCTCCCTCCCTCCCTCCTTTCTTTCTTTCCTTCCTTCCTTCCTATCTTCCTTCTCCCTCCCTCCCTCCCTCCTTTCTTTCTTTCTTTCCTTCCTTCCTTCCTTCCATCTCCTTCCTTTCTTCTTCCTTTCTTCTTTCCTCTTTCTCTTCCTTCCTTCCTATCTTCCTTCTCTCTCCCCTCTTTTTCCTTCCTTCCTTCCTCCCTTCCTTCCTTCCTTCTTTTCCTTCCTTCCTTCCTTTCTCTTTCTTCCTTCCTATCTTCTCCTCCTCCCTCCTTCCTTCCTCTTTCTTTCTTTCCTTCCTTCCTTCCTTCCATCTCCTTCCTTTCTTCTTCCTTCCTTCCTTCCTCTTTCTCTTCCTTCCTTCCTATCTTCCTTCTCTCTCCCCTCTTTTTTCCTTCCTTCCTTCTTTTTCCTTCCTTCCTTCCTTTCTCTTTCTTCCTTCCTATCTTCCTTCTCCCTCCCTCCCTCCCTCCTTTCTTTCTTTTCTTCCTTCCTTCCTTCCATCTCCTTCCTTTCTTCTTCCTTCCTTCCTCTTTCTCTTCCTTCCTTCCTATCTTCCTTCTCTCTCCCCTCTTTTTTCCTTCCTTCCTTCCTTCCTCCCTCCCTTCCTTCCTTCTTTTTCCTTCTTTCCTTCCTTTCTCTTTCTTCCTTTCTATCTTCCTTCTCCCTCCCTCCCTCCCTCCCTCCTTCTTTCCTTCCTTCCTTTTCTTTCCATCTCAACTAACTAGTTTATCGCAGCCTTAACTCCCTGACACCCAGTTGCTTATGCAGATGCACAACTAATGGGAAACGGGCCGATGTTAAAATTTCAATATGAAAGATGTCTGTTCCTGCAGCACTATAAAACCCATCTGCACCAGTCATTTCCTCACCTTCATTTACTTGTTTACTTTCTCTCCTTTCCTCCCTCCCTCTCTTTTTTTTCCCTTTCTTTTTATAGCAGTTGTGAAATCCCCGTGGTTCTTAAAGCAGCTTTGAGGTGAGATCATTAAAAAATCAAAAGCTCACACAAACACACACACACAACCCAGCAGCCTGGGTGACAGATGGGGGTCAGGCTATGTTAGCTCTCAGCTCTACAGACCTGGAAGCCTTTGCTGGGTGTGTTGAAGCAGAGAGCTGTGGCCATCTGTCACAGATGCTTTAATATGGATTCATGCACTCGGTGGCCTAAACAAGCATCTTCATCTTCTTCCAACTTTAGGATTTTAAGCACATGGCGGGGGGGCTTTTTTTAAGGACTGGGGAGTGTCATGATAGCAGCCTTCCAGTATTTGAGGGGCTGCCACAAAGAGGAAGTGCGGGGTCAACATATTTTCCAAAGCACCAGAAGGCAGGACAAGAAACAATGGATGGAAACTGATCAAGGTGAGAAGCAACCTGGAATTAAGGAGAAACGTCCTAACAGTGAGGAAAAATTAGCCAGTGGAACTGCTTGCCTTCAGAAGTTGTAGATGCTTCATCAATGGAAGCTTTCAAAAAGAGACTGTCAGTTTAAAAAATACCAATTAGTTTTTGAGTGAAGTTAGGACTTGCTATGTATTAGAGTTTAAGAACGAAGGGAATTGATAGTGTGATGGTGCGAAATGTATTATGTTTTATGTTATATTTTAGATTATGTTTGTTAGTTACTATACCCTGTATTCTGTTCTGGGAAGTCTCGGGGGAGGGGAGGAGGAAGGGAAAATGGGGGGGGGAGATTATAAATTGATTGATTGTCATTGTACAGGAATAATGATAGAATTAAATAAGTTGGAATGGAGTAAAGTCGGGGCTGCTCGGTAGCCACTCCAGAAGGGAAAGGGTAAGGAAAGAGGAGTAAAGAAGAAAGAAAGTAGGTAGGCAGGCAGGTAGGTAGGAGAGAAGGGAAGGGGAAGAACATATAGGAGGAGGAGAAGGAGGGGAAGATAGAGGGTTAGAAAGGATGGAAGTGGGAAGGAGGAGAGGAAGTAGGAAAGTGAGGAGGAGGAAGGTGGGGAAAATAGAAGAAGGCTGAGAAGGGTAGAAAGGATTAAGGAAGGGAGTGGTGACCGAGTAGGCCCGATTGAGCATAATTTGAGTATAGGATCGATTGTTGGATAAGCGATTGTAATGTACATTGGTCAATTTGTCGGAATTATTATGGAAAATAAAAATCCTGTTGTGCCTCGTCCTCCCTCCTCTCCTCAGCCAGGCACCTCCTGCCTCCTCCCGGGCCTGCTATCAGATTCAGAGTCTTATAATGAAGAGGAATGGCCTGGCATGCCTCCAGCCCCCAGCCCTGGCACCATGCCCAGACAGAATGTCAGGAATGAACAAACAAACCTCACTCCTACAGCGTGTGAGCAGGGAGCCAGCCACGTGCTGGAATTACCGGCAGCAGATCCAGAGGAAGAGAACCCATAGTGGGAGGATCCCCGCTTCCGGAGATCTGAGAGGCGATGTCAGCAGAAGGAAGGGAGGGGCAGGCCTGGATAAGTGCTGAGTCATGGAGCCACACCCCACAGCCTATATAAAGGATCAGCTTGAGTCAAGCAACTTTGAGTCAAGCAAAGTCTCATCTGGTTTGCTGAAGTCACACCTTGGGTTCCTGCCTGCCCTGAGAAATCTGAAAGGAATTTGGCAAAGCTGCAGAGGCTTTGTGGCCACGCTTGATACAGACTTCCCAGACCCGTTCATCGGAGGGAGAGGGAGACGTGACAAAACCCTTTTTAATAAAAAAAAGCATAAAGAGACTGGAAGCCGTCTGTCAGAAATGGTATAGGATTTCCCGTTTGAGCAGGGTGATGAACTAGACGACCTACAAGGTCCCTTCCAACCATTCCATTTCATTCATCACTGGAGGTTTTTAAGAAAAGGCTGAACAGCCACCTATCTCAAATGGCATAGGGGGTCTCCAACTTGAGCAGGGGATTGGGCTAAAAGACCTCCACACTCTCTCCTAGCTCTATTCTGATCGATTGACTAACAGCCAGATGACTGCAAAAAATACAAATCTGTTGTGTCTCGTCCGATCTCACCGCAGCCGGGGCCTTCTTATCTGCTTCCGAACGCTGAGGAATGTCCTAGTATGCCTCCAGCCCCCAGCTCTGGCTCCATGCCCAGGCAAATGGAGCAACTAGACCCCTCCCCCTCCTCCACAGCATGTGAGCCTGAGGGAGGTCAATTGCCAACAGCTGCCGACTGGAGTGACCCTCGCGTCAGAAGACTTGATAGGCGGAGGCAACAGAAGGAAGGGAGGGGCAGGCCTGGATAAGTGCTGAGTCATGGAGCCACACCCCATGGCCTATATAAAGGATCTGCTTTCTGGCATTCTCTGAGTCAGGCAAAGTCTAAACATATCTTGCTGAAGTCACTTTCTGGTCTCCTGCCTGCCCTGAGGACTTTGCTAGGACTTTGGCAGAGCTGCAGAGACACGCCTGATTCGGATTTCCCTGACCCGGCCGTCAGCGGAGGAGTGGGACACGACAAAATCCTTCCATGTTCCACCATCCAGTCAGAACTGAAGAAACGGAGAAGCAGGGCAACCTGGTCTAGTCTACTATGGGATGGAGCCTACTGCTTCGGCTTTCACCTTTCAGCCCCAATCCGGGAGCCTTCGCAGGCAGTTGCTTCTGTGACGTTTCTTTATTTCTTTGTCAATGAATTTAAATTTAACACAAAATAGTTTGCTGCGGAAGCAACCACTTGCGAAGGCTCCCGGATTGGGGTTGAAAGGCTAAAGTGGAAGCAGTAGGCTCCGTCCCATATTCGGGTAGACCTGGTTGCCCTGATAGACCGATCTCACTGGAAAAACACTTAATCTTCCCCCTGGTACAGCCAACAAAGTGAGGAGAGCCCATGGCCTAGAGCAGTGATGGCTAACCTTTTTGCCATTGTGTGCCAGGAGGGGGGAGGGGTGGGTCACATGCGCACGTTGTGTGCCCACACCCATAATTCTATGTGCCCTGCAAAGTTGGCAAACAAGCTATTTTCAGCCTACGGAGGGCCTCCAGAGGGGGTGGGGAAGGCCGTTTTTGCCCTCCCCAGACTCCTAGAGAGACCCTGGAGGCTGGGGACAGCAAAAAAACAGGCTTTCAGGTCCCACCGGAAGTTGGCAAATGTCTTATTTTAGAATAGAATAGAATAGAATAGAATAGAATAGAATAGAATAGAATAGAATAGAATAGAAAACATGGAATAGAACAGAATAGAATAGAATAGAATAGAATAGAATAGAATAGAATAGAATAGAATAGAATAGAATAGAATAGAATAGAATAGAATAGAATAGAATAGAATAGAAATAGAATAGAATAGAATAGAATAGAATAGAATAGAATAGAATAGAATAGAATAGAATAGAATAGAATAGAATAGAATAAAATAGAATAGAATAGAATAGAACAGAGAACAGAACAGAACAGAACAGAACAGATTTTTTTTATTGGCCAAGTGTGATTGGACACACAAGGAATTTGTCTTTGGTGCATAAGCTCTCAGTGTACATAAAGAAAAAAATATATATTCATCAAGAATCATAAGATACAACACTTAGTGATAGTCATAATATACTAATAAGCAATCAGATCATACTAGGAAACAATAAAAACAATATAAGTTGTAAAGATACAAGCAGCATGGATATAGCCATAAGTGGGAAGGGATAGGTACTAGTAAGGATGAGAAGAAGAATGGTTATTCACTCTTAGTAGTTAATTTGACAGTGTTGTGGGAATTAGTTGTTTAGCAGAGTTTAGCTCTTCTCAGTGGAAACTGTTCAGCTCTTCTCACTGGAGAAGAGCCTAATGCTGGGAAAGATTGAGGGCAAAAGAAGAAGGGGACGGCAGGGAATGAGGTGGCTGGATGGAGTCACTGAAGCACTGGGCGTGAGCTTAAATGGACTCCAGAGGATGATAGAGGTCAGGAAGGCCTGGAGGATCGTTGTCCATGGGGTCGCAATGGGCTGGACACGACTTTGCAACTAACAACAACAACAACAGTGATGGCGTTCGGGGAAAAAACTAGCTGTTCTGGTGTGCAGTGCTCTATAGCGTCGTTTTGAGGGTAGAAGTTGAAACAATTTATGTCTAGGATGTGAGGGGTCTATAGATATTTTCACAGCCCTCTTTTGGGGGAGACAAGGGTAGTTGTGGTGGTACATTTGACCTAGAAGAGTAGCTCTTCTTCTGGCTGAGGGCTGTTGAAGATGACACTCCAGGTCAAGTGACAGGAAGCTGTGGTTAACCCTCCAAGCCATATATCATGAACTGTAAGTCTCATTTCCCAGTCAGGTGAGCCTGGAGTGAGATATTGATTCTAATTGAGAATTTCCTCATTAAAAAGCTGGCAAGATTGGAGCACAGGATGGCAGTAGCTCGGATTCAGGGCCAAAATAGTTTGCCATGACCTCAGAAAACATTTTCCTTTGCCAAGCCAACCGATTCTCCAAAGCACCTGAAGGCAGGACAAGAAACAACGGATGGAAACTAATCAAGGAAAAAAGCAACTGACAACTAAGGAGAAATTTCCTGACAGTGAGAACAATCAATCAGTGGAACGGCTTGCCTTCACAAGTTGTAGGTGTTCTATCACTGGAGGTTTTCAAGAAGAGACCGGACAGCCATTAGTCTGAAAAGATATCGGGTCTCCTACGTGAGCAGGGGGGTTGGACTAGAAGACCTCCAAGTTGTTGTGGTCTGCCAGCAGCCTATGGACCTGGCAGTGGAGTTGGACAGTGAGGAGGCTGGGGAGGACAATGGGTCAGTCCTGGAGTCAGGGGAAGGCCCGGATGAGGGCTCTGTGTCAGAGGCAGAGATGGGGCCAGGGCCATCTGGGAGCAATGTGTGGACTCCAGAGCCTCCAGAGGCCAACAGCAGAGAGGCAGAGGAACAGGAGGAGCTTGTTCCTAGTGCATGTATGTGAAGAGCTGCCAGAAGGCAAGAGCAGCTGAAGCAAAAAGGACGACTCGGGAGTAAGGCCAGGAGATGATTGGCCCCTCCCCTAAGGCTTAAAAGAGCAGCAACTGCTCTTAGGTTCTTTGTAGGAAAGCAACGTTGCTACAATTGTTTCTTGTCAGCGTCTCCTGTTTCTGAACTTCGTGGGGTTCTTGCCAAAAAGAAGCCTTTGGCAAGGTGACAAAGAAGACAAAGGTTTGTGATAACGCTGAAGGACTTTTTCTGAAGGACTTTGTTTTGGAATTAATTTGGACTTAGCTGAGAATGAAGTAATTCTCAGCTGTTCTAATAAAATATGTTTGTTTAGGACTGATGGTGTCTGGTAATAACTACTTGGGCTTGGGTCACAACACAAGGTCTCTTCCAACTCTTGTTATTGGTTCTTTATTGTGTTAAGTGGTAATCGCTGGTAGAACTCTCTAGGAATGCACACAACTTTATGTGCAAGATCAGAATCTTAAAATCCATGTCTTAAATGCCTCCATATATTATAAAGAGAAGCTGATGAGATGCTCCTACAATGATCAACTCTTACATTTATCAGCTGCCCTGAGCTGCTGTGATGATTTCCTAAGAACTGGATGCCATAGTTCAGCTACGGCAGCCTTAAGGCCATATTAGCTGTTGCAACCTATTGCTTACTAAAGGATTACTTAAATCGTAATTCTTTTTATATGCACTATCATCAAGCCAAATCTTCCTGTTCTTGGATTTATGCATTTGCTATTTTCTTTCCAGATGTTGGACTCCACACCAGTTCCCAATATTCTTACCACCGGTTTGCCACACGTGCACGCCTTCCGCACAAGCACCCAGCCTTCTGCACATGCGCTTTGCTCACTCACGTGCCTTCTGCATATACGCCCAGCTTTGAAAAGGTGCCTAAACAGGAGAGCATAGAGCTGGGCCAGGTTGGCGGTCCCACCCGCAATCTCCACTACCGGTTCACCCGAATCAGTACGAACCGGCTGAAAACCACCTCTGCTCCACACGTATGAATCCTCCTGTTGAATTTAGCCCGTAATTCAAACTGGTTGGTGTTTATCTTATCAGACATTAATTGCAAACATTAAACAACAGCCAAATCAAGGATGTACCAAGAAGAAAACCGCACTCCCACGAACGCTGGCAGGGCAAGGCACTTGCATATAAATGAGCAAACTCTGCACCCTTCTAGAACGGATGATGTTACCCAGTTGAGTAATGAAATGTCTGCAAGAAAACAACCAAACTCAAAGCACACCAAGGACCCAGTCCTCCTCCTCCGTTCTCTTCCAATCTGCAAACACCGCTCCTTTTCAGTGCTGATGACGTAACCTAGTTGGGTAATGAAATGCCTGCAAAAAACAAAACAAAACAATCAAGCTCAGAGTGCATCGAGGACCCCACTATTCTCCTCCTCCTCCTCCTCCTCCTCCTCCTCCTCCTCCTCCTCCTCCTCCTCCTCCTCCTCTTCCTCCTCCTCTCTGCAAACTCCACTCCCTTCTAGCACTGATGATGTTACTTAGTTGGGAAATGAAATATCTGCGAGAAAATAACCAAGTTCAGAGAGTAACGAGACACACACACCCCTCAGTCCTTTTTCTCCCCTTCTCTTCCACTCTGCAAACTCTGCTATCTTCTATTTATTTTATTTTTATTTATTTACATTTATATCCCGCCCTTCTCCGAAGACTCAGGGCGGCTTACAGTGTATAAGGCAATAGTCTCATTCTATTTGTATATTTACAAAGTCAACTTATTGCCCCCCCCAACAATCTGGGTCCTCATTTTACCTACCTTATAAAGGATGGAAGGCTGAGTCAACCTCGGGCCGGGCTTGAACCTGCAGTAATTGCAGGCTTCTGTGTTCTAATAACAGGCTTCTTACCAGCCTGAGCTATTCCGGCCCTTCTAGCACTGATGATGTTCCCTAGTTGGTTAATGAGACATCTGCAGAAAAGCAACCAAGCTCAAAGAGAACCAAGGACTCCAGGGTTCAACCCTGAGATACAAATATTCTCTTCTATTCCTTATTTGTTTCAATGGGTTGTTGTCTTGAGTGCCCTCTAGACAAGTTAAGGTAAAGGTTCCCCTCACACATATCTACTAGTCATTCCTGACTCTAGGGGGCGGTGCTCATCTCCGTTTCAAAGCCAAAGAGCCAGCGCTGTCCGAAGACGTCTCCATGGTCATGTGGCCGGCATGACTCAATGCCAAAGGCGCACAGAATGCTGTTACCTTCCCACCAAAGGTGGTCCCTATTTTTTCTAGTTGCATTTTTTATGTGCTTTCGAACTGCTAGGTTGGCAGAAGCTGGGACAAGTAACCGGACTACTCACCCTGTTACGCGGCACTAGGGATTCGAACCGCTGAGCTGCCGACCTTTTGATCGACAAGCTTATCATTTTAGCCACTGAGCCAATGCGTCCCCATCTGGACAAGATAGATGGATACAAAAATAAACAGAAGCCGCCTTCTATTGTTTCTTTCAAACGGAACTAGTAAGTACAACATTTTCTAGGATTCTCCGTTGTAGTTTATTTCCATTATTTTACTGTGCCTGGGAAGTTAAAGAGTTTGATTGACCTAGAACCAACTGGTAACTATTGCTTGTTAAATTTTAAGTACGTTCACACTTCTGTTAATATCTCCCCAAGGCGGCCATACCGAAGGTTTTATTATACGCCAGTTTATTTTAATTTAATCAATTATTTGATTGATTTTTGCTGCAAAAGGTACGCAATTACTCGCCTAGCATTCTTTAATTGTTAAAAATGCGACAATGAAGCATTTTAAATTTCCCTCAATTTTTATTTTTTTCCTCTGACCTTGTTGGATAGATTTTTACAACTTTTATTGCGCTACATTTGAAAGCTTTAGATTTTCCGAGCACAGCTTTTCTCGGCTTCCACAAAACCTAGTCAGGCAGCTGAGAAATTCTTGTCCTATTTGCTTTATTTTGGGGCTGGTTTTTAAAGCTGACCGTGAGTACATCAGAACACGGGGCCCTATCTAACAAAATGAAATTCAACATAGGGAAAAGTAAAGTCTTACACTTAGGCAAGAAAAATCAAAATTACACATAGACTCAGTGAAACCAGGCTTAATAGCAGTAACTGTGAGAGGGATCTTGGAGTCTTAGTGGAGAACCAGCTAAATATGAGCCTCTGAAAACAATAAAATACCTTATCCCACCAGACTTGAAATCATAGGCTTAGAAAACTTGGAACTCCGTCACCTTCGACAAGACCTAAGCTTAACTCACAGAATCATCTATTGTAATCTCCTTCTTGTTAAAGACTACTTCAGCTTTAATTGCAATAATACTAGAGCAACTAATAGATTTAAACTTAATGTCAACCGCTTTAATCTAGATTGCAGAAAATATGACTTCTGTAACAGAATCATCAGTGCTTGGAATACTTTACCTGACTCTGTGGTCTCTTCTCATAATCCTAAAAGCTTTAACCAAAAACTTTCTACTATTGACCTCACCCCATTCCTAAGAGGACCATAAAGGCGTGCATACCATTCGTGCCTAGTTCCGTGTGTGTGTGTGTATATATATATATATATATATATATATATATATATATATATATATATATATATATATATATATATATATAGGTCTTTGGTTATTCGGTTTTCTCCGTAAAATTGAAGTGTCTTGGCGGCGTTTGAAGTCTCATTCGTCATCTTCAGGCTTCAGCTCATATTCTGGGAGCAATGTGTGATTGCAGCTGTTTTTTTCCTTTTTAACTGCTAGTGAGGGTTTGAACTGATTGGGTGGGAGCTTGGCTGTGCTCTGATTGGATGGGGGTTTTTTTGTGCTCTGATTGGATTGGGGTGTGTCCTGTTTGGGTGGGGGCTTGGTTGTGCTCAGATTAATCTGAGTTGCAGGGGAATTTGAGCTGGTGAGTTGCATTGCTGTTGTTTGGCTTCGTGTTTGTGGTCGTGCTACATCTTCATAGTGGATGTCTGTCTGCTGTATGTATGGATTGGAGGGGTTTGAAATGGCTAATGTTGCAGCTGCGGTCTGGCTTTTGGTCCTTGGTCGTGCATACATACAGCAGACAGACATCCACTATGAAGATGTAGCATGACCACAAACACGAAGCCAAACAACAGCAATGCAGCTCACCAGCTCAAATTCCCCTGCAACTCAGATTAATCTGAGCACAACCAAGCCCCCCCCCACACAGGACACACCCCCATCCAACCAGAGCACAAAAAAAACCCATCCAATCAGAGCACAGCCAAGCTCCCACCCAATCAGTTCAAACCCTCGCTAGCAGTTAAAAAGGAAGAAACAGCTGCAATCACACATTGCTCCCAGAAGCACGAAGCTGAAGCCTGAAGATGACGAATGTGACTTCGTCGAAACGTCGCCAAGACACTTCCAATTTTACGCGGGAGAAAACCCGAATAATCAAAGACCTATATACAAACACCCGCGAAAACCTCAGAAAACACACACACATGCATACATATACACACACACACACACACACACACACACACACATATATATATATATATATATATATATATATATATATATATATATATATATATATGCTTATACCTCTATATTTACTCATATATGTGTTTATATACTATATAATCTTTTTGTATGATACCTACATATTGTTGTGACAAAATAAAATAAATAAATAAATAAATAGTGTGTGGCAGCAGCCAACAAAGCCAACGCAATCCTAAACTGCATTAACAGAGGGATACTATCAAGATTAAGGGAGGTACTAATACCACTCCATAAAGCCCTAGTAAGACCACACCTAGAGTACTGCATCCAGTTTTGGGCCCACCCGCCCATCCACCCGCCCATCCACCGTCCTGGCTCTATGATGTCCTATTTAGGCACGTTTTTGAGGGCGGGCGCATACGCGGAAGGAGCGCAAGCAAGAAAAGCACATGATGGAAGGCCAGGTACATGCACAGAAGGCACGCGGGGGGCAAACCGGTGGTAAGAATATTGGAAACCCACCACTGATGCCGGCCACATGACCACGGAATCGTCACCAGACAGCGCTGGCTCTTCGGCTTAGAAACGGAGATGAGCACTGCCCGCTAGAGTCGGGAACGCCTAGCACGCATGTGCGAGGGGAACCTTTACTTTTACCTTAGTACAGGATTACTTCTTCTTAGAAAGTTTTACAAACTCGAATCAAGCAACTAGCGTGCCCTGGAAATGATATCTCGTAGCTTCCATCCTTCCATCCTTTACAATTCAACGAAATATGAATCTCTTTTTCTGCGAGACAGAAAAAGCCAGACGGTTATTAAGTGAGTTTTTCTCCGTTTTATGACCTTTCTTGCCACAGTCGTTAAGTAAATCAGGGCAGTTGTGAACTTAGTAACACTGTTGTTAAGTGAAAGTCAAAGACTATCTGTAAGTTCAAGTGAGGACTACACAGCCATCTAAGTTGCTGGTCAGGAGGTCGCAAAAGAGGATCACGTGACCCGAGAATACTACAACCATCATAAACATGAGACACTGGCCAAGCATCTGAGTTTTGATCATATGACCATGGGGATGCGGAGATAAGTGTGAAAAATGATAAGTCACAGTTTTCAGGGCTGTTGTGACTTCAAACGGTCACTAAGTGAACTGTTGTAAGTCAAAGACTATCTGTAAATTCAAGTGAGGACCAAACAGCCATCTAAGTTGGATTCCTACGGTGAGCTGAGATGAGACTTGGTGGTGTGGCAAGAAGGGATGAGAACTTGGGATGAATTAATAGGTAACACAATCTACAGTAGTGGCCAAAATTGTGGAAACCCTTTGGGAAAACTGTATTTTCTAAAACTAGCTAATAACCACCTTTTTTTTTTTTTTTGAATAGTACCGTCAAATTATATATTAATGGAAAGATAATTTAATCAAGAATGTAATGCAATCACTTTTATGAAGGAATTGCTATTAGAATGGCAGTTAACAGTATAAAGAAGAAAATTGAAACGCGTAGAAAAAATGAGATATACAAAAATGATCCCCATGTCAGTGAATCCTTAGTTGGGTAACCTTTAGCATGAATGACGGCCTTACAACGTCTTCCCATGGAGTGAACCTTTTAGATCTGCAGCTGTTAGAATGTGAAACCAAGATTGAATGATGGCTTCTATTAACTGGGTTTTATTGCTGGGTCGCTTCTGACTAATCAGTTTCTTTAGTCGCTCCCTAGATTTTCAATTGGGTGAAGGTCTGAGCTATTCCCAGGCCATTCCAGCAGTGGAATAGGAGTATCTTGAAACTCAAAAAAAAAAAAGTGTTGTTATTAGCCATCTAACCTCAAAAATACAATTTTCCCAAAAGGTTTCCACAATTTTGGCCATTACTATATGATTGGTTACATAAATATTTCACTTAATGTTGGGCATATGTTCATTTCATGGTCTCCAGAACCCATTCCAACTGTAGAATTCTATGAACCAATTTTGACCTACCTAAAATATATATAGCCATGAGATTTCACTATATAAATTTATAACCATTTAGATACTAAAACATATGAAGAACGGTTGCAGGAACTCGGTATGTCTAGCTTAATGAAAAGAAGGGCTAGGGGAGACAAGATAGCAGTCTTCCAATATCTCAGGGGCTGCCACAAAGAAGAGGGAGTCAAGCTATTCTCCAAACCACCTGAGGGTAGAACAAGAAGCAATGAGTGGAAACTAATCAAGGAGAGAAGCAATTTAGAAGAAATTTCCTGACAGAACAATCAATAAGTGGAACAACTTGACTGCAGAAATTGTGAATGCTCCAACACTGGAAATTTTTTAAAAAATGTTGGATAGCCATTTGTCTGAAATGGTGTAGGGTTTCCTGCCTCGGCAGGGGGTTGGACTAGAAGACCTCCAAGGTCCCTCCCAGCTCTGTTATTATGTTATGTTATGTTAATTTAATCCTTTTATGGAATATTATGCATAGACAGACAGACAAAGTACTACAAGTGTTTTCTCGGTTATACCGTGAGACTAAAATAGGCCTTCATTCATGATAAATGTATAGATGATGTATTTGATATGTTCAACACACTGGAGCATGACTCTTACTACGGTTAATGAAACGGTGCACATGTTACTTATTTTAACAACTGTTAGCATGTCGCTGGGATTTTTATCAATCTGAAGAAAGAATCACACAACCGAGTTTTTAAATGTATTAGTAATGGTTAAATTAGCATTCGCTAATGATTTGAAAGTTCAGCATTACCACCAAAAGGAGAATGGCTAATGAAGGTGTGGGAGTTAATAAAAGTGGTTTAACAAACTTTACGAGTAAGAGGATCGTGTAAGAAATATGCGGGCACTACTTTTTGCAGGGAGTCGTAATAGAATATCTGATGAAATGAAATTATGCAACTGATTAAGGCGAAGTTGGAAGACGACTTCAATTTAAAAAGGCTGCTCCAGAAATACGATACCATTAACTGAAGACCGTGGTGAATTCTCCATTCTTGTTTTTTTTTAATCAGAGCATTTTAGAATTGCTCTACTTCTTGCAATGTTTGATACTGTCAACCCGCTGCAACTTAAACCTCAAAGTAAAAACGATCCTTGTCTCTGTTCATTTTATTAGAAATCAAGTGTAGTACGGTAATGCAAAGCCAGAACTGAGAATTGCACACCAAATCCACTAAATTCTACTTTTTGTCAGGGTTCCAAGTAACATACCCATAGCAAACAAAACTCTGAGGTGGGCAATTTCCTCAAAGAATAGGTTTATTGGATATGTCATATTGGCACCAGCTGGTGAAAACCCACAGTTTTCACCTAATAATAGTGAAAGTTTGTCACTTTCTTAAAACAATCAGTCACATGGTCCAATCAGGACACTGTCCAGTTGCTAGGTTACTCCAGTCCCCTCCTTCCGGGTATCTGCTGGAATGACCTTGGTTCCCAAGAGAAAGTATTTTGTTTTGACTAGTTGACTACAGCAACTATCTCTATTCCCCCTTCTTTATCCCTCTTCTCTGGTGTGGCAGTACTGAAATCCCAAAATGGCCTCAGTCAGGATAGCTTCAGGGTTGACACTTTCCCCCCCTCGCTGACAACCACATGGCAACCAATTAAGTTCATGCAAGATGTTTTCCTAATGGTCAGACCGAGCGTCGACTGGTATGCAGCTCCCTCCTTCTCCCAGTTAGGTGACCTTGCAACATCATCTTCAGGCACCATGGCTTCTACTTCCATTTTCCCCCTGGCTCAGGAATTCTGGGAGTTGAAGTCCACAAGTCATAAAAGGGCCATCATTCCCCAACCCTTCTCTAGACGTTTGAGGCTCACTTTATTTACTTGTGGACTTCAACTCCCAGAATTCCTGGCTGAAATCCACAAGTCATAAAGGGACCATCGTTCCCCACCCCAGATCTAGAGAAATTTAGTTTTGAATAGGCTGCCTTGCATAACTTTTTTTTTTTTTTGCTTCCAGAAGTAATCAATGATCCCAACACCATTCATTCATTCATTCATTCATTCATTCATTCATTGTATTCACCGCCCGTCTTACCATATGGTAAGTCTGGGTGGCTTATAATATTAAAAAATAAAAACTATAAAGGTAAAGGTTCCCCTCGCACATACATGCTAGTTGTTCCCGACTCTAGGGGGCAGTGCTCATCTCTCTTTCTAAGCCGAAGAGCCAGCACTGTCTGATGACAATTCCGTGGTCATGTGGCCAGCATGACTAAACACCAAAGGCACACGGAACCTGTTTTCGAACTGCTAGGTTGGCAGAAGCTGGGACAAGTAACGGGAGCTCACCCCGTTATGTGGCAGCACTAGGGATTCGAACCGCTGAACTGCTGCCCTTTCTTGATCGACAAGCTCAGAGTCTTAGCCACTGAGCTGCCGCATCCCCTCCAAAAACTATAAATAATATACTACAAAAATACAACATACAAAACACAACAGGTAAAACATGGGAAGGGAGGGAAGAGGATGAGCAGGGGGAGAGATGGGATCTGATATTTAGCCATTAACCACTCTCAACATGGCACCCCTCCTTTGGAGCCACAAGCCAACTGGCAAAGCCAGGTCTTTAAGCACTTATGGAAGGTCAGGAGGGCTGCAGTTGACCTCACAAGATGTTCCAAAGGGCGGGTTCAATGGCAGAGAAGGTCCTTCTCCTGGACCCCACCAGTCAGAATTCCCTGGTTGATGCAGCCAATAGCATGCCTCCTTTGGCGGGACAAGTGGGGCCAAGCAAACCAATCCCAGTAGGATGAGACATTGCCATAAGTCAATGGCCCTCAAGCTTTTGGGCATCAGGAACCAGTCCCATGGAGATAGAGTTTCCATGCCTTGAGGGAGCATGGTTTCACATGCTGCCTGCATCCTGTGGATGGGGCTTTGTTTGGTTGCATGGCCCAGTTTCCGGCATGCCGTGGACCAGTTTCGATCCATGGACCAGGGTTTGGGGACCCATGCCTTAGTAACCTGGACCCATGCCATGAAGGGCTTAAATCACAATAATACACGAGCACAAAATAGATTAAAGCTTAATGTGAACCGCTCCAATCTTGATTGCAGAAAATATGACTTCAATAACAGAGTTGTTAATGCCTGGAATGCACTATCTGACTCTGTGGTCTCTTCCCCAAAGCTTTAACCAAAAACTGTCTACTATTGACCTCACCCCATTCCTAAGAGGTCTGTAAGGGGCATGCATAAGAGCACCAGCGTGCCTACTGTTCCTGTCCTAATGTTCCCTTTGATTGTATCCAATTTTGTATAGTTATTACATACTTATGCTTATATAAGGGCCGTAATAGCTCAGGCTGGAAGGAGCCTGTTATTAGAACACAGTAGCCTGCAATTACTGCAGGTTCAAGCCCGGCCCAAGATTGACTCAGCCTTCCATCCTTTATAAGGTAGGTAAAATGAGGACCCAGATTGTTGGGGGGGCAATAAGTTGACTTTGTAAATATACAAATAGAATGAGACTATTGCCTTATACACTGTAAGCCGCCCTGAGTCTTCGGAGAAGGGCGGGATATAAATGTAAATAAAATGCTTATATATCGTATAGTTATTTCATGCTTATGCTTATATATACTGTTGTGACAAATAAATAAAATAAAATAAAATAAAATAAAATAAAATAAAATAAAATAAAATAAAATAAAATAAAATAAAATAAAATAAAATAAAATAAATCTTCCTGACAGAACAATTAACCAGTGGAGCAACTTGCCTCCCAAAGTTGTGAACACTGGAAGTGGTTAAGAAGAGATTGGACAACCATTTGTCTGAAATGGTATAGGGCATTGATGGCTAACCTTTTTGCTGTCACGTGCCAAAGCGGGGGGAGTGCGGGTGGGGTCATGCACGTGTGTGCCCACATCCACCCCTCTGTGCTGCGCGCATGACCTCCCCCATGCTCTCTCCCACTTTTGGCACGCAATGGCACAGTGGGCTTGGTAGGCCAGTTTTTCGTACTCCCCAGCCTCTAGAGACTTTCTGGGAGCCTGGGGAGGGTGAAAATGGCCTTCCGCACCCATCCAGAAGCCCTCCGGAGGCTGGGAATGGCCTGTTTCCAGACTTCCAGTGGGCCCAGAAGGCCCAAAAATCAGCTGACTGGCACACGCATGTGCACCAAAGCTAAACTAGGGCAATGCCCATGTGCCCACCAATATGGTTGAAGTCCAAAAACCTTAAAGTTACTAAGGTTGGAGACCCCTGATCTAAATAAATAAATAAATAAAATAATAAAATAAAATAAAATATTTGTGCAGCTTTCTGAGATTTGGTGTGTTTCTATAGTGTTTCACTCTAACTACACAAACACACAAAATCTCACAAAGCTGTACGTGGCATTTTGTATGTGTATGTGTGAGTGAGTGAGTTGTGTTGTGTGTGTGTAAAGTGTGGAAGTGTGAGGTTCCTGCTTGTTGCAGGGTCCAATTTGGGTGAAGTGCAGCTGCTTTTACATTTTGTGTGAGTCAGTTGTGTTGTGTTGTGCTGTGTGTGTGTGTGTGTGTGTGTGTGTGTGTGTGTGTAAAGTGTGAAAGTTGGTTTTTGAGCTTTTTGTGGCTGTGCGAGGTTCCTGCTTGTTGCAGGGTCCATTTTGGGTGAAGTGCAGATGCTTTTAAATTGTGTGTGTGTCAGTTGTGTTGTGTTGTGTGTGTATAAAGTGTGAAAGTTAGTTTTTGGTACTTCTTATTGTTTTGTATACTTTGTTTATTATTTTTATTATTTATTGTTATTGGCCACGCCCACCCAGTCATCTGACCACCAAGCCACGCCCACCAATTAAGCCACGCCCACATAACTGGTAGGGAAAAATTTTAGATTTCACCCCTGGCCATAGGTTCGCCATCACAGGTATAGGGTTTCCTACCTGAGCAGGGGGCTGGAGTAGAAGACTTCCAAAGTCCCTTTTAACTCTGCTATTCTGTTCCCATGATGGCGAACCTGTTCTATTCCCGTGAGGGCATGCCACAGGTGACATGCAGAGCCCTCTCTGTAGGCACGCCAGCCGTTGCCCCAGCCTAGCGCCACTGTGCATGTGCCTGCGCCTCCCGCCGGCCAGCTGGGTCTCTGCCGTGCATGCGTGGGACGTGGGGTGCATGGGGGGGACACGTGCATCTGTGTGCAGGGGAGGTGGGGACCATGTGTGTGGAGGGTACAGGTTGCTGCATGAGGCTTTCCAGGCCCAAAACAAGATGTGGGGGGGAACTTGCGTGGCACCCCTGCCCCCTATTTTGGCTTCCAAGTTGGTGCAGGAGGTTTTTCAGGCCTGAAATGAGATGTGGTGGGGCCCACCCATGCCCCGTTTGAGCCTGGAAAGCCTGCTGCACCAACCTGGAAGCCAAAACGGGGCACGGGGGTGGCGCATGTGCAAGGGGACACATATGTGGGGGTGTTCTGTCTCCTTCCTCACTTCGGATCAACGAGCTGGCCTTCAGCCAGTGGATTCACGGCTCTTATCAGTCCTGGCAGAGAAATCACAGCTGCCTGCCAAAGTTCAAACAAGTGACTCACGGAACAAGACTCTCAGCTCTTTTTGAAATGGTTCAGCTAAACTTTTGCTTCCCGTGGGGTGAGAGCAGTCACAAAGCTCCTTATATATCCCATATTCCCTATGATGACACCGCTTCTCTAATCTTCTGAAGCACGGGTCAAATGAAGCTTGATTATTATTATTATCAGCTGGGTCTGAAGGCGTAGCCTGAGCAAGGGAGGAATCAGGGGATGACGGCCTCATTACATCCTCCGACTGGTCTGGTTCTGGCTCCTGGAATCGGTGCTCCCAAGGTAAACCTTACCAGCCCTTCCCCCTCGCTCTCGGAGTCACTGTCGGGCATGGGGCCAGGTTCGGGGGCTGGAGTCACAACAGGGGGACACAAGTGCATGCATGGCAACAGGGCGCATGGGTGGCGTGTGCTTGCATTGCATTTTGTGGAGTTTGGCAGACGTCCGTGCATTCGTGCTCATTCATTTTGAGTGCTCAGCACCAAAAAGGTTAACCACCCACTGTTCTATTCTCTTCTAATCCTCCCCAGCTTTTCACTTCCAAGAAACAACAAAATATGGAAAATTCAGAGGAAAGCACCCTGCTCTGTTTGACGAGGATAAAGAGACAAGAAGATTGCAATCGTTTTATTTCTGAATGCCTCCAACTTTTTCCACTTATTGAAGTGTAATAAAATGCCCATAGTAAAAAAAAGAAGAAAAAAAATAGCAGAGCACAAATCTATAAACAAAATCCCACCCAAACGACAATCGCAACTAGTGGTGAAATTCAATTTTTTTTACTACCGGTTCTTTGCGCGTGGCTTGGTGGGCGTGGTTTGGCTTGGTGGGCATGGCAAAGGAAGGATACTGCAAAATCTCCATTCCCACCCCACTCCAGGGGGAAGGATATTGCAAAATCTCCATTCCCACCCCACTCCTGGGGGAAGGATACTACAAAATCCCCATTCCCTCCCCACTCCTGGGGGAAGGATATTGCAAAATCTCCATTCCCTCCCCACTCCTGGGGGAAGGATATTGCAAAATCTCCATTCCCTCCCCACTCCTGGGGGAAGGATATTGCAAAATCCCCATTCCCACCCCACTCTGGGACCAGCCAGAGGTTGTATTTGCCGGTTCTCCGAACTGTTCGAAATTTCCGCTACCGGTTCTCCAGAACATGTCAGAACCTGCTGGATTTCACCCCTGATCACAATGCACAATATCTTCCAGACACTGATGGTGAACAACCATTGCTCAGAGAACCTCTGGGAAAGGTCCATCTACATTTGTCTCCTGCAGTCATCGCTGAAAAGTCAGACCTAACTTTTCAAGCTGAATAGTTTGCTCATTTTATATATAGAAGACTTCGTTTTATATATAGAAGACTTCATTTTATATATAGAAGACTTCGTCGAAACGTCGCCAAGACACTTCCAATTTTACACGGGAGAAAACCCGAACAACCAAAGACCTATATACAAACACCCGTGAAAACCTCAGAAAACATATATATATATGTGTGTGTGTGTGTGTGTGTGTGTGTGTGTGTGTGTGTGTGTAGGTCTTTGGTTGTTCGTGTTTTCTCCCATGTAAAATTGGAAGTGTCTTGGTGACGTTTCAACGATGTCTCATTCGTCATCTTCAGGCTTCAGCTTCGTGCTTCTGGGAGCAATGTGTGATCGCAGCTGTTTTTTCCTTTTAAGTGCTAGTGGAGATTTGAACTGATTGAGTGGGAGTTTGGCTGTGCTCTGATTGGATGGGGGTTTTTTTGTTGCTCCCAGAAGCACAAAGCTGAAGCCTGAAGGTGATGAATGAGATTTCGTCGAAACGTCGCCAAGACACTTCCAATTTTACACGGGAGAAAACCCGAACAATCAAAGACCTACATACAAACACCCGTGAAAACCTCAGAAAACACACACACACACACACACACACACACACACACATATATATATATACTTTTTATTTTTATTTTTTATAACTTACAAACATAATATTTATTTATTTATTTATTTAAATTTTATACCCTTCTCCCGAAGGACTCAGGGCGGTTTACAGCTAGTAAAATACACCATGATACAATATGAATACAATTAAAATATAATTTAAAAAACTTATTAAATTGGCCAAAATTAAAAATTTAGAATAAAAACCCATTAAAAACCCATAAATTTAAAACTAACCCAGTCCAGCCCAGATAAATAAGTGAGTTTTGAGCTCGCGACGAAAGGTTCGGAGGTCCGGAAGTTGTGGAGTCCTGGGGAGTTCGTTCCAGAGGCGGGAGCCCCACAGAGAAGGCCCTTCCCCTGGGCGTCGCCAGACGACACTGTCGCGCCGACGGCACCCTGAGGAGTCCCTCTCTGTGAGAGCGCACGGGTCGGTGAGAGGTATTCGGTAGCAGCAGGCGGTCCTGTAAATATAATGCATAAACAGTGTGGCACCTGGTGTCCAACATTCTAATACAAGTAAAACTAGTAAAATTAATCATAAATTTTGGGAACTAGGCAGTGGAAGAGGGTAGAGGTGGGAGAAATACAGGGGTGAAATGTTCCTGGTTCGGACCAGATCGGACAATCTGACAGCAATGGCAGCAGGTGGTTCAGAGAACCGGTAGCAAAAATCCCTGCCCCATCCCACCACCCACCACCCATGCCTGCCCGGTTGCCTGCTTGCCCGCTTGCTGGTTCTTTAAAAAAATGCTTTTAAAAGGTAAAACGAGGGCTCTGACAATCACAGCAAAGGCACGCGATCATCAGCGCCTTTTTTTTTACTTTTCAAAGCATTATTTTTTACAACCTATTTGGCCGAATAGGTTGTAAAAGTAATGCTTTTAAAAAGTTAAATAAAGGCTCTGACGATCACAGCTGAGCCACGCGATCGTCAGAGCCTTTTTTTTTACTTTTAAAAGCATTTTTCTACAACTAATTCAGCTGAATAGGTTGTAAAAAAATGCTTTTAAAAGTAAAAAAAAAAGATCGTGCACCACAACTGATCACACACACCCTGCGCGCGCTGTTCTACTTGCCCCATGCCTCCTTTTGGCTTGCACTGCATGCGCGCATACCTTGTATTTGTGCAGACAGCGAAATGGTAGTAAACCAGTTCAGATTTCACCACTGGAGAAGTACTCAGATTTAACAGTCAAGAACTAGATTCTGACAGAGATACAGAGCCAAGAGAATTTCAGAGGCAAGTTAAAAGAAAGCATAGCAACTAAAGTAGACGCGTAAAGTAAAGTAAAGTAGTAAGAAGCGGACAAGGGATGATGGATAGAAGATTTTTCTTCTCTGTTGTTGTTTTGATTTGTTTTCCCTTTTCTCTCTCTTTATTTTCTTTTTCTTTTTTCTTTTAGATAGGTGACATGATTAGAAGCTTGGTAGACTGGTTCTTTTTAGTAAAAGGTGATATGATTAAAAGTTAGAATAAGTGATAGAAATAAGAGAAGGGGAAATGTTAGTGTATACTCTTATACCCTTAATAAAACAAAAGTAACAATAAGAGACAGAGAACGAGGTGGCTGGATGGAGTCACTGAAGTAGTTGGTTGTTGTTGTTTTTTTAAATTTTAATTTATATCCCGCCCTTCTCCGAAGACTCAGGGCGGCTTACACTGTGTTAAGCAATAGTCTTCATCCATTTGTATATTATATACAAAGTCAACTTTTATTGCCCCCAACAATCTGGGTCCTCATTTTACCTACCTTATAAAGGATGGAAGGCTGAGTCAACCTTGGGCCTGGTGGGACTTGAACTTGCAGTAATTGCAAGCAGCTGTGTTAATAACAGACATACTTAGTCTGCTGAGCCACCAGAGGTGTAGCTTAAATGGACTCCAGAGGATGGTAGAGGGCAGGAAGGCCTGGAGGAACATTGTCCATGGGGTCACGATTGGTCAGACATAACTTTGCAACTAACAACAACAAAAAAACAATAAGAGAAACACGGAATAATTGAATAATGATAGATTGCAACTTATTACAATTGTGTATCATTATTAGAAATACATAAGTTGATTGAATCTAATAATTATGATTAATTTTACTAGTTTTACTTGTATATTATTTGAATGTTGGAGTCTGCTCATTTTCTAAATCCCATTTTTTTATCTGAGTCGCCTGCCTGGTGGTATCTAGAAGGACAACCAAGTCTTGAATTTTTGTCCTTTCCTCTTCTTTTGGTCATTGTATAAACCTATAGTGACCAGACATCCCGCTTTTGGCGGGACAGTCCTGCTTTTTAATAATTTGTCCCACGTCCCGTGGCAATTCCAAAAACTCCTGATTTTTTTTATTTCACTCCCATTCTGAAAATGGGAGGTGGCAACGCAAGAGGAGGAGGCAGAGAAGGGGGAGTGGTGGAGAAGGGGGCGTGAGAGGGAGGAGAGACCCGCTTGACTTCATCCGAGAGGAAGAGAAGAGGGGAGAGGAGAGCCGAGGAGAGCCGAGCCTGCCTGGAAGAGCGGAGAAGCAGCAGCCGCTCCTCCTCCTTCAGGCAGGTGGCAAGACTCAGTGCGCATGCGCAGCCCACCCCCTTGCCCCCCCTCAATGGTGTCCCGCTTTGCCATCGCTGAAATCTGGTCACTTTATATAAACCCGAGTTATCGCGCTTGTTCTCCTAGGCTTTTGAGACTTAGAGTCTCTGGGAACTCTTGAAGTTTTGTGTGTGTGTGTGTGTGTGTGTGTGTGTGTGTGTGTGTGTGTGTGATTTATGATTTGCTATTTTCCAGGTTGCTGGGATTTGGATTTTAATTGGTTTTAGCTGTTTTATTGGTTTGGAAAACAGTTGTTGAAAAGCAGTTAAAATCCATAAAACACGGGAAAGAAAGCAAGCAAACCAAGGGACAATCAGGTGTTTGGAAAGGTGTTCTCGGTGGCAGTTCTGCACAGGTAGGGCCCCCTCTGCTTTATAGGCTTGTTTGTATGCAAGACTGAACAAAGGAGGCTCCAAGCCTTGCATTCGAAAAGCAGTCAGCAATCTCTTTTGAGGCTGTGCCTCATGGGAGTCTCTCCAGCTTCTTCCAGTAACAGTTGCATGTAAATCTGTTTCCCAGTGCAGGAAAGTTTTATTTATTTATTTTATTTATTTTTATTTATTTATTTTGTCAAACACAACAGTATATATAAGTATAAGCATGAAATAACCATATAAATTGGATACAATCAAAGGGAATATTAGGACAGGAACGGTAGGCACGCTGGTGCTCTTATGTACGCCCCTTACAGACCTCTTAGGAATGGGATGAGGTCAATAGTAGATAGTCTTTGGTTAAAGCTTTGGGGATTTTGGGAAGAGACCACAGTGTCAGGTAGTGCATTCCAGGCATTGACAACTCTGTTACTGAAGTCATATTTTCTACAATCAAGATTGGAGCGGTTCATATTAAGTTTAAATCTATTGTGTGCTCGTGTATTGTTGCGATTTAAGCTGAAGTAGTCTTCAACAGGAAGGACATTGCAGCAGATGATTTTATGAGTTATACTCAGGTCATGCCGAAGGCGGAGGAGTTCTAAATTTTCTAAACCCAGGATTTCAAGTCTGGTGGCATAAGGAATTTTTTGTGATCAGAGGAGTGGAGAACTCTTCTTGTAAAATATTTCTGGACACGCTTAATTGTATTAATGTCCGAAATGAGGTGTGGGTTCCAGACAGGCGAGCTGTATTCGAGAATTGGTCTAGCAAATGTTTTATATGCTCTGGTTAGTAGTGTAATCTTTCTGGAGAAGATTAGGTTTACAACTCTTAAAGCCTTTTTGGTGATGTAGTTGCAGTGGGCTTTGGCACTTAGATTGTTTGATATGAAAACTCCAAGGTCTTTGACGGGGTGGGGGTCCTCTACAAGGTAATGTCCATCAAGCTTGTATTTAGTGTTCTGATTTTTTTTCCAATGTGTAAGACAGAGCATTTGCTGGTTGAGATTTGGAGTTGCCAAGTTTTTGACCATTCTGACACAAAGTCAAGGTCTTTTTGAAGGGTAGCTGTATTTTTTGGTGGTGTTAAATAGTTTGACGTCGTCAGCAAAAAGAACACAATTACTTATAATATGGTCACAGAGGTCGTTAATGTATAATATGAAGAGTGTTGGTCCTAGAACGCTGCCTTGGGGGACATCTGCGGCTTTCATACAACTGTCCCCATGAAGTTCTCATGATGGTCCATCAAGTTACAAGGAGTCAACTCTGCTTACCTCTTTTACACTGTATCCTATTGAATAGAATATAGAATGTAGAATGTAGAATATAGAATATGGAATGGAATAGAATAGAATAGAATACAATATAGACTGGACTGGACTGGACTGGACTGGACTGGACTGGACTAGACTAGACTAGACTAGACTAGACTAGACTAGAATAGAATAGAATAGAATAGAATAGAATAGAATAGAATAGAATAGAATAGAATAGAATAGAATAGAATAGAAAGTTGGAACGGACCTTGAAGATCTTCTAGTCCAATCCCCTGCTCAGGCAGGAAACCCTATACTATTTCAGACAAGTGGTTCTCCAATCTCTTCTTTAAAACTTCCAGTCTTGGAGAATTCACAACTTCTGGAGGCAAGTTGTTCCACCGGTTAATTGTTCTCACTGTCAATAAATTTCTCCTTAGTTCTAGCTTGCTTCTCTCCTTGATTAGTTTCCACCATTGTTTCTTGTCCTGCCTTCAGGTGCTTTGGAGAATAGCTTGACTCTCTCTTCTTTGTGGCAGCCCCTCAAATATTGGAAGTCTGCTATCACGTCTCCCCTAGTCCTTCTTTTCATTAAACTAGACATACCCAGTTCCTGCAACCGTTCTTCATATGTTTTACCCTCCAGTCCCCTAATCATCTTCGTTGCTCTTCTCTGCACTCTTTCTAGAGTCTCAACATCTTTTTTACATCGTGGCGACCAAAACTGGATGCAGTATTCCAAGGGTGGCCTTAACAAAGCATTATAAAGGGGCACTAACACTTCACGTGATCTTGATTCTATCCGTCTGTTTATGTAGCCTAGAACTGTGTTGGCTTTTTTGGCAGCTGCCGCACATGGCTGGCTCATATCTAAATGGTTGTCCACTAGGACTCCAAAATTTCTAAGGAGAAATTTCCTGACAGTTAGAACAATTAATCAGTGGAACAACTTGCCTGCAGAAGTTGTAAATGCTCCAACACTGGAAATTTTTAAGAAAATGTTGGATAGCCATTTGTCTGAAATGTGCCTGGGCAGGGGGTTGGACTAGAAGGCCTCCAAGGTCCCTTCCAACTCTGTTGTTGTTGTTGTTGTTGTTGTTGTTGTTGTTGTTGTTGTTGTTGTTATTATTATTATTATTATTATTATTATTATTATTATTATTATTATTATTATTATTATTATTATTCCTCTCACAGTTACTGCTACTGAGCCAGGCACCACCTATATACTATACCTGTGCATTTGTGTGTGTTTTGTTTTTCTTGCGCTAAATGTAGGACCTTACTTTTTTTCATCATGGGATTTCATTCTGTCCATTACCTCCAATACAGAGGTCTCCAACCTTGGCAACTTTAAGCCTGAAGGACTTCAACTCCCAGAATTCTGGGAGTAGAAGTCCACCAGGCTTAAAGTTGCCAAAATTGGGGACCCCTGCTCCAATATATTTTGGAAGAAGAAAAAAACCTCAAAAGCCTCACTGAGGGAAATGCAAAAAGAGCATCTTGGCATCCAGGTAGGGAGAAAAAAAACCCAAAAACAACAACAACCCAAAAACCAGAGGCTCCTTTAACAGATATCAAATCTCCTTTCTCACGACTGTGTTTCATGAATCTAGCGGAGAAGAACTGTGATCCATGACAGCTTATGCCACAATAAATTAAGATGTTGCCAGCCTCTTTGCTGTTCTTAATTCTTTTTTTTTGTTTGTTTGTTTACATTTATACCCCGCCCTTCTCCGAAGACTCAGGGCGGCTTACAATGTATAAGGCAATAGTCTCATTCTATTTGTATATTTTTTACAAAGTCAACTTATTGCCCCCCCAACAATCTGGGTCCTCATTTTACCTACCTTATAAAGGATGGAAGGCTGAGTCAACCTTGGGCCGGGCTCGAACCTGCAGTAATTGCAGGCTCTGTGTGTTAATAACAGGCTTCTCTATTGCCTGAGCTATCCCGGCCCCTCTTTAATTAACTCCAGTTCTTTGCCACACCAGCACTGGAAATTTTTAAGAAAATGTTGGATAACCATCTGTCTGAGGTGGTATAGGGTTTCCTGCCTGGGCAGGGGATTGGACTAGAAGGCCTCCAAGGTCCCTTCCAACTCTGTTGTTGTTGTTGTTGTTGTTGTTGTTGTTGTTGTTGTTGTTGTTATTATTATTATTATTATTATTATTATTATTATTATTATTATTATTATTATTATTATCTTCTGGGATGTTAGTATACCTGGATACACATTTGGGGGAACAACTATATTTTGATGTCTATTTCTTTGGGGAAGTTAAAAAAAAAAAACCACAAAGACAATGAGAAAAAGAAGAGAAGAAAAGGAAGGAGAATGAGAAGGGTTGATTTAATTCTTGCCAAGAATTCAGAAACGCACACTTCTGTCATTGCCCCAATGAGTCTCTTCCCCTCCCCGCTTTCCAAGGGACATTGCTTAAATTTCTTTACATTAAAAAAAAAAAAAAAGTCCACCGAGACTCCAAATTTCACTTCAATTTTTTTTTTAAGCGGAGGCATAATTTCCCCCTTTTATCAAATGCTCAGTGCTGTAATGTGATAAGGGCCCCATGCAAGCTATAAAACTAATTTATCATCTGCAAGGTGTGCAGAGAAAATGAACGCTGCCTCCTTGTCTGTTTGACATATGAGGTCATTTTTGCCGCTAGCTCTCTAATGTTGAGCCGTTTTTTATCAGCTATTTATATACATTAATTGCAGGCACCCATATGCTTGTTGCTGTATTTAATAATGCAAGGCCTTGCATATGCATTCCTTAAAGATTTCGGCGAGCCGCCTGCAGATTTGATTCTGCTGCTGCTGCTGCTGCTGCTGCTGCTGTTGTTGTTGTTGCTGTTTTCCTATTAAAGCCCATCAGTCAGCAAGGCACGGTTAGGAATTAAGCAACATAAGAACAGTCGTGGCGGATTAGGTCAAAACTCAGCATAATTCAGCATTTTGTTTCCTCACATGTAAACAACCAGATGCCTCTGAGATGAACAAATTAACAGAATTGGAAGGGACCTTGTAGTCCAAGACCGCCCCCAAAAGCAGGAGACTCTACACCAGGGGTCTTCTACCTTAAACACTCAAAGAGCCATTTGGACCCGTTTCCCACAGAAAAGAAAACACCGGGAGCCACAAAACCTGGGTGGGCATGGCCAACTCGACGTCTCTTACTTCTACCAGTCTGTTGTGCCTCACCCGCCCTTCTCTCCTCAGCCAGGCCCCTCCCATCTCCTGCTATCTGAGCCAGGGACTGATAGTGAAGAAGAATGGCCTGGCATGCCTCCAGCCCCCAGCCCTGGCACCATGCCCGGACAGACTGAGCAAACAAACCTCCCTCCTACAGCGTGTGAGCAAGAAGCCAGCCACGAGCTAGAATTGCCAGCAGCTGAGCAGGAGGACGAAAAGTGGACAGATCCCCGCTTCGGAGAATGGAGAGGCGACGTCAGCAAAAGGAAGGGAGGGGCAGGCCTGGATAAGTGCTGAGTCATGGAGCCACACCCCATGGCCTATATATAAAGGATCTGCTTTTTGGCATTCCTTGAGTCAGGCAAAGTCTCATCTGGTTGCTGAAGTCACACCTTGGATTCTTGCCTGCCCTGAGAACTCTGACAGGAATTTGGCAAAACTGCAGAGGCTTTGTGGCCAGGCTTGATACAGACTTCCCAGACCCGTCAGAGGAGGAGTGGGACACGACACAGTCACATGACACACACACCCCAGCAACGCCTACCCAGCCAGTCATTAGGGCAGAGAACTGGTTGTTAAAAAACACCAGGAACCACCTCTCTTTCTCCCCCTTCCTCCTTTCCCCCCCTCTATCTCTCTCTATATCTCTCTCTTTCCCCCTTTCTCTATGTATCTGTCTCTGCCCTGGCCACTTCTTCATCCCCTGCCGTTGCCCTTACCTTCTCAGGCCAGGCCAGGAGTGACTGGGAGGAGAGGGTGAAGGGCGGGGCCAGCCAGTGGTGGGATCATCCAACAAGGAGCCACAGCAGAGGGCCCAAAGAGCCGCATCCAGCTCCGGAGCTGCAGGTTCCTGATACCCGCCCTACACCAACATGCTCACAAGGAAGAGACTGAGACACAGTCTTTCTTCTGCCAGTGTTTCTCTTCAACTGGTATTTGGAGACATGTCCCCCGGCGAGAAGATCACTTGGAGTCTTCAAGACCAATAGATCTGCTGACCATAAATTCAGTGTCAGCTTTGGAAGCCATACTAGGCTGAAGGCTTCCACACGCTGCCACATTCTCATCTGTGGGAAAGGAGTGGAGGAGGGTGGTAGTGCAAGGGATGATTAGACATAACAACATTTTTCCTGCCTGTCAAGATCAGGCTGGGTTCGCATCTGGAGAAGGAGTGGCTGGAGTGATGCTTCGACATGGGACGGTTGAGGATTAGAGCATGTGTTGTGGCTCCCGCCCCCGAACCTGGCCCCATGCCCGGAAGTGCCTTGGAGCTGGGCCTGCTGCCAGAAAGTGACTCGGAGCCGGGCCTGCTGCCAGAAAGTGATTTGGACAGTGAGGGAGAAGGGCCGTCAGGACTTACCTCGGAAGCACCGGCCTCCCTGGATCAGCTCCAGGAGCCAGAAGCAGGCCAAGTGAAAGAGATAATGAGGCCTCCTTCTCCTGACTCTTCCCCCCCCCAGGCCACGCCTGCAGACCCAGCTGACAGCAATTAGTCTTGGCTCAATCCCAGGTTTCGTAGGCCGGAGAAGAGGGAACGACAGAAACAGGGGAGGGGCAGGCCTAGGAAGTGCTGAGTCATGGAGCCACACCCCACAGGATATAAAAGGCAGCAAGAGCTGGTGTGTCTCTTTGTATCAGGCAAATCCACGGATTGACTAGAGCTGAAGGTTGTGATTCACCAGCGTCTTGGCAGCTATCGAGGGCTCTTGGCAGACACTGATTTTTTTGCTGCCAGAGCTGATAAGAGCCGGCTAATTAAGCCATCGTTCGGAGGGAGGCGAGGAGGACACAACAGCATGTGACCAGCAGAGGGGTCATGAGGATGGAGATTCTGGGGTTTGTATTATTGAGGGAGGAACCTGAATCCCCAGTTTCGGTTTTCATCCAACTGTGCCAGTTTACCTATGCTAGTAAAAGAACTTTGAAAGATGTTGGCTTCGGAGTCTTTTCTGCAGGAGGGGTTCTCTGGAACGTTGACATTCAGGGATCCTTGGTGATCTCTGAGCTTGGTTGTTTTCTTCCAGATGTTTCATCACCCAAAGCAGTAATGTCATCAGTGCTAGCACTCCCACTAACACTGACAGAGCAAGCTACTTGTATATCAACAGCAAACCCTACTCCCTTCTAGCACTGATAATGCTTAGAAAGACCACACTTGGAACTGGAATGCCAGTTCTGGTCACCACTATATATTTTTTTAAAAAAGTATCTTGAGGCTCTAGAAAGAGTGCAGAGAAAAGCAACGAGAATGACTGGAGGCTAAAACGTAAGAGCAGTTTCAGAAACTGGGGATGTCTAGTTTAATGAAAAGAAGGACTAGGAGAGACATGATAGCCGTGTTCCAACATCTAAGTGTCGTGTCCCACTCCTCCTCTGATGGCCGGGTCGGGGAAGTCCGTATCAAGCGTGCCTCTGCAGCTCTGCCAAAGTCCTACCAGAGTCCTCAGGGCAGGCAGGAATCCAAGGTGTGACTTCAGCAATCCAGATTAGACTTTGCCTGACTCAGAGAATGCCAGAAAGCAGATCCTTTATATAGGCCATGGGGTGTGACTCCATGACTCAGCACTTATCCAGGCCTGCCCCTCCCTTCCTTTTGCTGACGTCGCCTCTCCATTCTCCGGAAGCGTGGATCTCTCCAGCCTCCAGCTGTTGGTAATTCCAGCCCAGCTGTTGGTAATTCCAGCTCGTGACTGGCTTCACATTCCCCAGGCTCACATGCTGTGGGGGAGGGGCCCAGCTGCTCTGTTTGTCTGGGCATGGTGCCAGGATTGGGGGCTGGAAGCATGTCAGGCCATTCGTCTTGCTCGGACTGTCCGGGCATGGTGCCAGGACGGGGGGCTGGAGGCATGCAAGGACATTCTTCTGTACTATCAGTGTCTGGCAGGAGATGAGAGGGGCCCGGCTGCGGCGAGGGGGGCGAGCGAGGCACAACACTAAGAACACTAAGAACACACAACACTACATCACAGAGAAGAGTGGCTTAGCCTATTTTCCAAAGCATCAAAAGGCAAGATAGCATAGCAATAGCATTTAGATTTATATACCGCTTCACAGTGCTTTACAACCCCTTCTAAGCAGTTTACAGAGTCAGCCTCTTGCCCCCAACAATCTGGGTCCTCATTTTACTGGCCTCGGAAGGATGGAAGGCTGAGTCCACCTTGAGCCTGGTGAGATTTGAACTGCCAAATTGCAGGCAGCCAGCAGGCAGCAGAAGTAGCCTGCAGTACTGCACTCTAACCACTGCGCCACCACAGCTCTTGATGAGAAATAATGGATGGAAACTAATGAAGAAGAGAAACAACCTAGAACTAAGTAAAAATTTCCTAACGGTGAGAGCAATAAACCCATGGAACAGTTTTCCTTCAGAAGTTGTGGATGCTCGATCAATGGAGGCTTTTCAAAAGAGACTGGACAACTATTTATCTGAAATTTAACAGATTAACAGGGTTGGAAAGGACCCTGTAGGTCATCTATTCAAACCCTTGCCCAAGCAGGAGACTCTACACCATATCTGACAGATGGCAGTCCAATCTCTTCTTGAAAGTCTCAAGTGATGAAGCTCCCACAACTTCCAAAGGCAACTTCTGTTCCATTGGTTGATTCTTCTCACTGTCAGAAAGTTCCTCCTCATTTCTAGGTTGAATCTCTACTTGGTCAGTTTCCGTCCATTATTCCTGGTCTGGCCTTCAGGTGCTTTGGAAAATAGCTTGACCTCTCCTCTTTGTGGCAGCCCCTCAAATATTGGAAGACTGCTATCATGTCTCCCCTGGTCCTTCTCTTCACTAGACTAGCCATGCCCAGTTCCTGCAACCGTTCTTCATATGTTTTAGTCTCCAATCCCCTAATCATCTGGTTGCTTTTCTCTTCACTCTTTCTAGAGTCTCAACATCTTTTTTATAATGTGGTGACCAAAACTAGATGCCATATTCTAGGTGTGGTCTTGCTAAGGCTTTATAGAGAGGTATTAGTACCTCCCTTGATCTTGATTGTATCCCTCTGTTAAGGTCTCCTGCTCAAGCAGGAGGACCTCCAAAGTCCCATCCAACTCTATTATTTTATATTCTATGTTCAACCCTGGGATACAAATATTCTCCTTTATTACAGTAGAATAGAATAGAATAGAATAGAATAGAATAGAATAGAATAGAATAGAATAGAATAGAATAGAACAGACTTTTTTTATTGGCCAAGTGTGGTTGGATACACAAGGAATTTGTCTTGTTGCATATGCTCTCAGTGTACCTAAAAGAAAAGATACGTTCATCAAGAATCATAAGATAATGATAGTCATAGGGTACAAATAAGTAATTGGGAAACAATCAATATCAATATAAATCATAATGATACAAGCAACAAAGTTACAGTCATACAGTCAAGGAGATGGGTGATGGGAATGATGAGAAGATTAATAGTAGTGCAGATTTAGTAAGTAGTTTGACAGTGTTGATGGAATTATTTGTTTAGCAGAGTGATGGCGTTCGGGGAAAAACTGTTCTTGTGTCTAGTTGTTCTGGTGTGCAGTGCTCTATAGCGTCGTTTTGAGGGTAGGAGTTGAAACAGTTTATGTCCTGGTATGTGAGGGGTCTGTAAATATTTTCACAGCCCTCTTTTTGACTCATGCAGTATACAGGTCTTCAGTGGAAGGCATTAATGCTCTTTCAACAGTCTCTAAGTTACTGGCTATCATCTTGACTTCTGCGGATGAAGCTCAGTTATGCACAGATGAAAAAATGCCTCCATCCAGCTTCAGTGGACAGTCCCTGATTGTGGTACTTGGGAAGAGGAAGAAAACCAGCTTCATTCCCACCTTCTCCAGCCATCACGTCACCTGGTTATTGGCTATAATATGCTCATAATATGGTAATGTCAGGTATGAAAGGTCAGGTCCATATATGAAGACCCAATTAAACTCATTTATTGCTAAACAGCCTATGTACAGGAACCTTCTCAACAAACGGTTATGTTCTGACCTAGGCTCCCTTAAAAAGCAGGAAGCAGGAATTGGTCCCGGCAATCAGCAAGGCTTGTCCAAACAGTTTTTCAAAGGAATATTTCTCAACACACCCTATCTCGTTTGGCAAGCTGCTGCATAACTTATTTCCAAACGCAGAAACTTGGCACAGAGTCTCTTAGAGTCAGGAACAGAACTAACACTGTTAACACCCCGTTAAAGACCTTGGAATTTTCATATCCAATGATCTAAGTGCCAAAGCCCACTGCAACTACATCGCAATAAAGGCTTTAAGAGTTGTAAACCTAATCTTACGTAGCGTCTTCTCCAGAAACACTACACTACTAACCAGAGCAAATAAAACATTTGCTAGACCAATTCTTGAATACAGCTCGCCTGTCTGGAACCCATACCACATTTCAGACATCAATACAATTGAATGTGTCTAGAAATATTTTACAAGAAGAGTTCTCCACTCATCTGAATACAACAAAATACCTTATGCCACCAGACTTGAAATCTTGGGTTTAGAAAACTTACAACTCTGCCGCCTTCGACAGGACCTGTGTTTAACTCATAGAATCATCTATTGCAATGTCCTTCCTGTTGAAGACTACTTCAGCTTCAATCATAACAATACAAGAGCAAACAATAGATTTAAACTCAATGTTAACCGCTTCAATCTTGATTGCAGAAAATATGACTTCTGTAACAGAGTTATTAATGCTTGGAACACACTACCTGACTCTGTGGTCTCTTCTCAAAATCCCCAAAGCTTTAACCAAAAACTGTCTACTATTGACCTCACCCCATTCCTAAGAGGTCTGTAAGGGGCGTGCATAAGAGCACAAATGTGCCTACCGTTCCTGTCCTATTGTTTCCTTTCATTATATCCAATTAATATAGTTATTACATACTTATGCTCATATATATGCTTATATATTATATAGTTATTTTCATGCTTATGCTTATATATACTGTTGTGACAAATAAATAAATAAAAAATAAAAACTTTCCAGTCTTGAAACTACCGAACAAATGAATTGCTTCCTGCAAAAGCCCCCTCCCCATTTGCTCCTCTTTTGTTTCTTATGGGAGGGGCCAATCATCTCCAAGGTGTTTGCTTTCTGACTTGTTCTTGTCTTCTGGCAGCTCTGCGCATGCACACACTGGGAACGGGCTCCAGCTGTTCCTTTGCCTCACTGCTGTCTATCTGCCCCTCTGCCTCCAATGCAGAGCCCTCGCCCGAGCTTTCCCCAGCCCCCAGGACTGGCCCATGTTCCTCCCCAACTTCCTCACTGTCCGACTCTGCTTCCAGCTCTGCTTGCAACTGGCAGGCCACAACAGGTTATCACCAGCTTAGAGTTAGATAAGGGTCAAGAGAAATCAAGGGAGGCTGTATTTGAGTGCTTGTGGCTACTTACAGATGCTAGGCTGCTCCCTCTTTTAACTCCGACTCTAGGTTCGCTCCCTCCTTTCTCCTACAGTGAGTTACTTAAGCACAGAATTGAAAATAATATCCTGTCTAAGTTTTTAGCAGCACTCATAAAACTGCTTGTCTTTCTAAGCCCTGTTCAGAAGGAAGATATGATAATCAAGAAAAGATTAAAAAATGGAGCCTTGTCTAGGATCATATCCTGTGTACAGATATTTTTTTTCTATGAACATTTCCCAGTTAATACCAAAACTACTGATCACTGAATCGGAAAACACATTACATTATAAAAGAGTTGCAAACAAGAAGTAGGGGGCAAAGGGAAAGACAGGAATAGTCACACAATAAATGTACAAGTGCTGTTTTATATCCATTGTTTTTCAATACCAGTAGAGTCTCTGTCATCATTAAATAACACCACCCAGAGTGATAAATACTTCTATTGATAGCAACTCAAAACACTTGATGTCTGGAGATAAAACGTATGAAGAATTGTTAGAGGAATTGGGTATGTATGTCTTGTCTAATGAAAAAGAGGATTAGGGATGAGGTGGTACTCAGTGCTCCAATATTTGTCACAAAGAAGTGGGAGTCAACCTATTTTCCAAAGGTGGGCGCAGAATATTCAGGAACCAATAATGTTGGAAACTTGGGAGAGAATTTGGGTTAGAAATGTTAAATTTACGCAAGCGCAGAATTTAAGGGAAAACTTTTATAAGATGTTTTATAGATGGCATTTAGATCCTAAGAAACTATCATGTAAGTATCCAGATATGCAAGCGAAATGTTGGAGATGCAATTGTGATGATGCTACATATTTTCATGTATGGTGGACTTGTAAGAAAATTAAGTCTTTCTGGATAAAAATTTGGTGGATTATGCAGAATGTTTTGAAGCTGCAGAGGCTTCGCGGCCAGGCTTGATACAGACTTCCCTGACCCGGCCGTCAGAGGAGGAGTGGGACACGACACAGTCACATGACACCCCCCCAGCAACGCCTACCCAGCCGGTCATTAGGGCAGAGAACTGGTTGTTAAAAAACACCAGGAACCACCTCTCTTTCTCCCCCTTCCTCCTTTCCCTCCCCTCTATCTCTCTCTATATCTCTCTCTTTCCCCCTTTCTCTATGTATCTGTCTCTGCCCTGGCCACTTCTTCATCCCCTGCCATTGCCCTTACCTTCTCAGGCCAGGCCAGGAGTGACTGGGAGGAGAGGGTGAGGGGCGGGGCCAGCCAGTGGTGGGATCATCCAACAGGGAGCCACAGCAGAGGGCCCAAAGAGCCGCATGCGGCTCCGGAGCTGTAGGTTGCTGATACTCGCCCTACACCAACATGCTCACAAGGAAGAGACTGAGACACAGTCTTTCTTCTGCCAGTGTTTCTCTTCAACTGGTATTTGGAGACATGTCCCCCGGCGAGAAGATCACTTGGAGTCTTTAGGACCAATAGATCTGCTGACCATAAATTCAGTGTCAGCTTTGGAAGCCATACTAGGCTGAAGGCTTCCACACGCTGCCAAATTCTCCTCTGTGGGAAAGGAGGGAAGGAGGGTGGTAGTGCAAGGGATGATTAGACATAACAACATTTTTCCTGCCTGTCAAGATCAGGCTGGGTTCGCATCTGGAGAAGGAGTGGCTGGAGTGATGCTTCGACATGGGACGGTTGAGGATTAGAGCATGTGTTGTGGCTCCCGCCCCCGAACCTGGCCCCATGCCCGGAAGTGCCTTGGAGCTGGGCCTGCTGCCAGAAAGTGACTCGGAGCCGGGCCTGCTGCCAGAAAGTGATTTGGACAGTGAGGGAGAAGGGCCGTCAGGACTTACCTCGGAAGCACCGGCCTCCCTGGATCAGCTCCAGGAGCCAGAAGCAGGCCAAGTGAAAGAGATAATGAGGCCTCCTTCTCCTGACTCTTCCCCCCCCCAGGCCATGCCTGCATACCCAGCTGACAGCAATTAGTCTTGGCTCAATCCCAGGTTTCGTAGGCCGGAGAAGAGGGAACGACAGAAACAGGGGAGGGGCAGGCCTAGGAAGTGCTGAGTCATGGAGCCACACCCCACAGGATATAAAAGGCAGCAAGAGCTGGTGTGTCTCTTTGTATCAGGCAAATCCACGGATTGACTAGTGCTGAAGGTTGTAACTCACCAGCGTCTTGGCAGCTATCGAGGGCTCTTGGCAGACGCTGATTTTTTTGCTGCCAGAGCTGATAAGAGCCGGCTAATTAAATCATCGTTCGGACGGAGGCGAGGAGGACACAACAGCATGTGACCAGCAGAGGGGTCATGAGGATGGAGATTCTGGGGTTTGTATTATTGAGGGAGGAACCTGAATCCCCAGTTTCGGTTTTCATCCAACTGTGCCAGTTTACCTATGCTAGTAAAAGAACTTTGAAAGATGTTGGCTTCGGAGTCTTTTCTGCAGGAGGGGTTTTCCGGAACGTTGACATTCAGGGATCCTTGGTGATCTCTGAGCTTGGTTGTTTTCTTCCAGATGTTTCATCACCCAAAGCAGTAATGTCATCAGTGCTAGCACTCCCACTAACACTGATAGAGCAAGCTACTTGTATATCAGCAGCAAACCCTACTCCCTTCTAGCACTGATAATGCTTAGTAAGACCACACTTGGAACTGGAATGCCAGTTCTGGTCACCACTATATATTTTTTTAAAAAAGTATCTTGAGGCTCTAGAAAGAGTGCAGAGAAAAGCAACGAGAATGACTGGACGCTAAAATGTAAGAGCAGTTTCAGAAACTGGGGATGTCTAGTTTAATGAAAAGAAGGACTAGGAGAGACATGATAGCCGTGTTCCAACATCTAAGTGTCGTGTCCCACTCCTCCTCTGATGGCCGGGTCGGGGAAGTCCGTATCAAGCGTGCCTCTGCAGCTCTGCCAAAGTCCTACCAGAGTCCTCAGGGCAGGCAGGAATCCAAAGTGTGACTTCAGCAATCCAGATTAGACTTTGCCTGACTCAGAGAATGCCAGAAAGCAGATCCTTTATATAGGCCATGGGGTGTGGCTCCATGACTCAGCACTTATCCAGGCCTGTGACTCTCTTCCTTTTGCTGACGTCGCCTCTCCATTCTCCGGAAGCGGGGATCTCTCCAGCCTCCAGCTGTTGGTAATTCCAGCCCAGCTGTTGGTAATTCCAGCTCGTGACTGGCTTCACATTCCCCAAGCTCACATGCTGTGGGGGAGGGGCCCAGCTGCTCCATTTGTCCGGGCATGGTGCCAGGACTGGGGGCTGGAGGCATGCCAGGACATTCTTCTGTACTATCAGTGTCTGGCAGGAGATGAGAGGGGCCCGGCTGCGGCGAGGGGGGCGAGCGAGGTACAACACTAAGAGTACATCACAGAGAAGAGTGGCTCAGCCTATTTTCCAAAGCATCAAAAGGCAAGATAGCATAGCAATAGCATTTAGATTTATATACCGCTTCACAGTGCTTTACAACCCCTTCTAAGCGGTTTACAGAGTCAGCCTCTTGCCCCCAACAATCTGGGTCCTCATTGTACTGACCTCGGAAGGATGGAAGGCTGAGTCCACCTTGAGCCTGGTGAGATTTGAACTGCCAAATTGCAGGCAGCCAGCAGACAGCAGAAGTAGCCTGCAGTACTGCACTCTAACCACTGTGCCACCACAGCTCTTGATGAAAAATAATGGATGGAAACTAACGAAGAAGAAGAACAACCTAGAACTAAGGAGAAATTTCCTAACGGTGAGAGCAATAAACCCATGGAACAGCTTTCCTTCAGAAGTTGTGGATGCTCGATCACTGGAGGCTTTTCAAAAGAGACTGGACAACTATTTATCTGAAATTTAACAGATTAACAGAGTTGGAAGGGACCTTGTAGGTCATCTAGTCCAATCCCTTGGCCAAGCAGGGGACCCTACACCATTTCTGTCAGATGGCAGTCCAATCTCTTCTTGAAAGTCTCAAGTGATGAAGTTCCCACAACTTCCAAAGGCAACTTCTGTTCCATTGGTTGATTCTTCTCACTGTCAGAAAGTTCCTCCTCATTTCTAGGTTGAATCTCTCCTTGGTCAGTTTCTCTCCATTATTCCTGGTCCGGCCTTCAGGTGCTTTGGAAAATAGCTTGAACCTCTTCCTCTCTGTGGCAGCCCCTCAAATATTGGAAGATGGCTATCATGTCTCCCCTGGTCCTTCTCTTCACTAGACTAGCCATGCCCAGTTCCTGTCTCTGTTCTTCATATGTTTTAGTCTCCAATCCCGTAATCATCCTGGTTGCTTTTCTCTTCATTCTTTCTAGAGTCTCAACATTTTTTTATAATGTGGTGACCAAAACTAGATGCCATATTCTAGGTGTGGTCTTGCTAAGGCTTTATAGAGTGGTATTAGTACCTCCCTTGATCTTGATTGTATCCCTCTGTTAAGGGTTTCCTGCTCAAGCAGGAGGACCTCCACGGTCCCATCCAACTCTATTATTCTATATTCCATGTTCAACCCTGGGATACAAATATTCTCCTTTATTAGAATAGAGTAGAGTAGAGTAGAGTAGAATAGAATAGAATAGAATAGAATAGAATAGAATAGAATAGAATAGAATAGAATAGAATTTTTTATTGGCCAAGTGTGTTTGGACACACAAGGAATTTGTCTCTGGTGCATATGCTCTCAGTGTACATAAAAGAAAAGATACGTTCATCAAGAATCATAAGGTACAACACTTAATGATAGTCATAGGGTACAAATAAGCAATCGGGAAACAATCAATATCAATATAAATCGTAAGGATACAAGCAACAAAGTTACAGTCATACAGTCATAAGTGGGAGGAGGTGGATGATGGTAACGATGAGAAGATTAATAGTAGTGCAGATTTAGTAAGTAGTTTGACAGTGTTGAGGGAATTATTTGTTTAGCAGAGTGATGGCGTTCGGGGAAAAAACTGTTCTTGTGTCTAGTTGTTCTGGTGTGCAGTGCTCTATAGTATCGTTTTGCGGGTAGGAGTTGAAACAGTTTATGTCCAGGATGTGAAGGGTCTGTAAATATTTTCACAGCCCTCTTTTTGACTCGTGAAGTATACAGGTCTTCAGTGGAAGGCATTAATGCTCTTTCAAAGATCTCTAAACTACTGGCCATCATCTTGACTTCTGCGGATGAGTTATGCACAGATGAAAAAATGCCTCCATCCAGCTTCAGTGGACAGTCCCTGATTGTGGTACTTGGGAAGAGGAAGAAAACCAGCTTCATTCCCACCTTCTCCAGCCATCACGTCACCTGGTTATTGGCTATAATATGCTCATAATATGGTAATGTCAGATATGAAAGGTCAGGTCCATATATGAACCAATTAAACTCATTTATTGCTAAACAGCCTATGTACAGGAACCTTCTCAACAAACGGTTATGTTCTGACCTAGGCTCCCTTAAAAAGCAGGAAGCAGGAATTGGTCCTGGCAAAACTTCTTATTTACATGACTGTGAATAACTTTCATTCACAGTCAGCAAGGCTTGTCCAAACAGTTTTTCAAAGGAATATTTCTCAACACACCCTATCTCGTTTGGCAAGCTGCTGCATAACTTATTTCCAAACGCAGAAACTTGGCACAGAGTCTCTTAGAGTCAGAAACAGAACTGTTAACACCCTGTTAAAGACCTTGGAGTTTTCATATCCAATGATCTAAGTGCCAAAGCCCACTGCAACTACATCGCAAAAAAGGCTTTAAGAGTTGTAAACCTAATCTTACGTAGCTTCTTCTCCAGAAACACTACACTACTAACCAGAGCATATAAAACATTTGCTAGACCAATTCTTGAATACAGCTCGCCTGTCTGGAACCCATACCACATTTCAGACATCAATACAATTGAACGTGTCCAGAAATATTTTATAAGAAGAGTTCTCCACAACAAAATACAACAAAATACAACAAAATACCTTATGCCACCAGACTTGAAATCTTGAATTTAGAAAACTTAGAACTCTGCCGCCTTCGACAGGACCTGTGTTTAACTCATAGAATCATCTATTGCAATGTCCTTCCTGTTGAAGACTACTTCAGCTTCAATCATAACAATACAAGAGCAAACAATAGATTTAAACTCAATGTTAACTGTTTCAATCTTGATTGCAGAAAATATGACTTCTGTAACAGAGTTATTAGTGCTTGGAACACACTACCTGACTCTGTGGTCTCTTCTCAAAATCCCCAAAGCTTTAACCAAAAACTGTCTACTATTGACCTCACCCCATTCCTAAGAGGTCTATAAGGGGCGTGCATAAGAGCACAAATGTGCCTACCGTTCCTGTCCTATTGTTTCCTTTCATTATATCCAATTAATATAGTTATCACATACTTATGCTCATATATATGCTTATATATTATATAGTTATTTTCATGCTTATGCTTATATATACTGTTGTGACAAATAAATAAATAAAAAATAAAAACTTTCCAGTCTTGAAACTACCAAACAAATGAATTGCTTCCTGCAAAAGCCCCCTCCCCATTCGCTCCTCTTTTGTTTCCTGTGGGAGGGGCCAATCATCTCCAAGATGTTTGCTTTCTGACTTGTTCTTGTCTTCTGGCAGCTCTGCGCATGCACACACTGGGAACGGGCTCCAGCTGTTCCTCTGCCTCACTGCTGTCTATCTCCCCCTCTGCCTCCAATGCAGAGCCCTCACCCGAGCTTTCCCCAGCCCCCAGGACTGGCCCATGTTCCTCCCCAACTTCCTCACTGTCCGACTCTGCTTCCAGCTCTGCTTGCAACTGGCAGGCCACAACAGTTTAGCACCAGCTTAGAGTTAGATAAGGGTCAAGAGAATTCAAGGGAGGCTGTATTTGAGTGCTTGTGGCTACTTACAGATGCTAGGCTGCTCCCTCTTTTAACTCCAACTCTAGGTTCGCTCCCTCCTTTCTCCTACAGTGAGTTACTTAAGCACAGAATTGAAAATAATATCCTGTCTAAGTTTTTAGCAGCACTCATAAAACTGCTTGTCTTTCGAAGCCCCGTTCAGAAGGAAGATATGATAATCAAAAAAAGATTAAAAAATGGAGCCTTGTCTAGGATCATATCCTGTGTACAGATATTTTTTTTTCTATGAACATTTCCCAGTTAATACCAAAACTACTGATCACTGAATCGGAAAACACATTACATTATAAAAGAGTTGCAAACAAGAAGTAGGGGGCAAAGGGAAAGACAGGAATAGTCACACAATAAATGCACAAGTGCTGTTTTATATCCATTGTTTTGCAATATCAGTAGAGTCTCTGTCATCATTAAATAATACCACCCAGAGTGATAAATACTTCTATTGATAGCAACTCAAAACACTTGTTGTCTGGAGGATAAAACGTATGAAGAATTGTTAGAGGAATTGGGTATGTATGTCTTGTCTAATGAAAAAGAGGATTAGGGATGAGGTGGTACCCAGTGCTCCAATATTTGTCACAAAGAAGTGGGAGTCAACCTATTTTCCAAAGGTGGGCGCAGAATATTCAGGAACCAATAATGTTGGAAACTTGGGAGAGAATTTGGGTTAGAAATGTTAAATTTACACAAGCGCAGAATTTAAGGGAAAACTTTTATAAGATGTTTTATAGATGGCATTTAGATCCTAAGAAACTATCATGTAAGTATCCAGATATGCAAGCGAAATGTTGGAGATGTAATTGTGATGATGCTACATATTTCCATGTATGGTGGACATGTAAGAAAATTAAGTCTTTCTGGATAAAAATTTGGTGGATTATGCAGAATGTTTTGAAGAAGAAGATTAAGTTTCAACCACAATTTTTTCTTTTAGGGATTACAATGGATTATACAGTAACTGATACTAAATTGATATTGAACTTGATAACAGCAGCAAGATTACTGATTGGAAAGTACTGGAAGAAAAAAGAACTACCCACAATAGACGAATGGATATTGAAAGTTTCTAATTTTACAGAGATAGCCAAAATCTCAGCCTTTTTGAAAGACAATACTCAAGAAAAATATTTAAACGAATGGAAGAAATGGATTGACTATATTCAAAATAGATATCAGACTAAGAGATATCAGACTGACTTTGAATGAAGGACGTAATTTTTGATTTTAAAAGAGGAAGTCAGGATATGAGAAAGAGAAGGATTATAATTGTGTTAGACTTTAAAAATTTAATGTATAAATGTTAGTTTTTTTGAACTATACCTTGTGTTTGCTCCGGGAAGTCTGGGGGGAGGGGGGTTTTTGAGGGAGGGGGGAGGGAAGGGGGAAGGGGAGGAGAAAAATTTATTTCTTTTTGTAAAACTTTTCAAATAAAAAAAAACCTATTCTCCAAAGCACCAGAAGGCAGGATAAGAAGCAACGCATGGAAACTAATCAAGAAGAGAAGCAACCTAGAAATGAAGGAGAAACGTCTCAACAGTTAGAACAATAAATCAACGGAATGATTTGCCTCCAGAAACTGTAGGTGCTCCAACACTGGAGGTTTTTATGAAGAGACTCTATAACCAATTGTCTGAAATGGAATTAGGGTTTCCTGCCTGAGCGGCAAGTTGGATTAGAAGACCTCCAAGGTCCCTTCCAACTCTGTTAATCTTTGTCTTGATGTTTCTTCTTCTATCATATAGGAGGAATGTATGTATAAAGGTGTTGTGACTCGTCCTCCCTCCTCTCCTCAGCTGGGCCCCTACCGTCTCCAACTGGGCCTGTTATCAGACTCCGAGTCTGATAATGAAGATGAATGGCCTGTCATGCCTCCAGCCCCCGGCCCTGGCTCCATGCCCGGAGACGATTCCAGGAGTGAAAGGAGTAGCCCAATAAATCTCACTCATACAGCGTGTGTTCCTTTGGCTCAGCCATCAGAGCAGGAAGCCAGCCAGGTATTGGAATTGCTCAGGCCTACTCCTTCTGACCCCTCCCTTTCCCAGACAGCAGATCCAGCTGAAGACAATTCAGTGTGGGTGGACCCTCGCTTCCGGAGATCTGAGAGGCGACGCCAGCAGAAAGAAGGTTGGGGCAGGCCTGGATAAATGCTGAGTCATGGAGCCACACCCCACAGCCTATATAAAGGACCTGCTTTTGGCATTCCAACCTTGAGTCAAGCAACGTCTTATCGAGTTTGCTGATACCGGACCCTATCGCTGGTCACAACTTGGACTCCTGCCTGCCCTGATAAACCTCGAAGGAACTTGGCAAGCTGCAGAGGCTTCGTTGCCAAGTTTGTCACAGACTTCCTTGACTTGTTCATCGGAGTGGGGGGTGAGACACGACAGAAGGTTAGTGGTTTCTTCTGTCTTGAGAACTTTATAATGCTGAGAACAGTGGAAGGAAAGAGAAAAAAGAGGATACGAGGAGCAAAGAGAATGAACTCACAGTAGTGTCATCTAGAATTAAGGAGAAATTTCCTGACACTGAGAACAATAAACCAGTGCCATCAGAAGTTGTGGGTGCTTCATCACTGGAGGTTTTTAAGAAAAGATTGGACAGTCATTTGTATGAAATGGTATAGAGCAGTGGTGAAATCCAATTTTTTTTTAACTACCGGTTCTGTGGGCGTGGCTTGATGGGCGTGGTGTGGCTTGGCAGGCGTGGCAGGGCAAGGATACTGCAAAATCTCCATTCCCACCCCACTCTGGGTCCAGCCAGAGGTGGTATTTGCTGGTTCTCTGAACTGCTCAAAATTTCTGCTACCGGTTCTCCATAACCTGTCAGAACCTGTTGGATTTCACCCCTGGTATAGGGTAAATTGAGCAGGGGGTTGCATGAGAAGACAGGCAACGTCCCTTCCAACTCTGTTATTCTGTTATTATCCTGGGGTTTTCTTATGACTCTATTTTCAGTGTCAGCAACTTTAAGATGTGTGGACTTTCGGAATTCCGCAATCCTAGCTGGCTAAGGAATTGTGAGAATTGAAGTCCATATGTCTAAAGCTGTTAAAGTTGAGATACAGTGCCCTTAACTATTATACGGATGAACATAAAAAACAGAAAGTGGAAAATAATGTAGAATTTATTGAAAAGGCATATCTATGGACATTTTGGCAACAATGTTGATGTTTACCTGTACTATTTCTTTATAAGGTTTTTTAACAATAGAATGGGATGGGATGGGATGGGAATGGGAATGGGATGATGATAGGATAGCATAGAATAGGATAGCACAGGAAACATAGAATAGAATAGAATAGAATAGAATAGAATAGAATAGAATAGAATAGAATAGAATGGAATGGAATGGAATGGAATGGAATGGAATGGAATGGAGTGGAGTGGAGTGGAGTGGAGTGGAGTGGAGTGGAATGGAATGGAATGGTACGGAACAGAATGGAATGGTATGGAATGGAATGGAATGGAGTGGAGTGGAGTGGAGTGGAGTGGAGTGGAGTGGAATGGAATGGAATGGTACGGAACAGAATGGAATGGTATGGAATGGAATAATTCTTTATTGGCCAAGTTTGATTGGACACACAAGGAATTTGTCTTAGGTGCATAAGCTCTCAGTGTACGTAAGGAGAATAAAATACATTCATCAAGAATAAAAAGATACAACATTTAGTGATAGTCAAGGTTACTAATAAGCTATCAAATCGTACTAGGAAACAAATAAAAACAATATAATAGAAAGATACAAGTAATATGGTTGCAATAATAAGTGGAAAGAGATAGATACTAGTAAGGAAGAGAATAATAATAATAATAATAATAATAATAATAATAATAATAATAATAATAATAATAATAATAATAATACAGTCTTAGTAAATTATTTGACAGTGTTGTGGGAATTAATTGTTAAGCAGAGTGATGGCATTCGGGGGGAAAACCATCCTTGTGTCTAGTTCTTTTGGTGTGCAGTGCTCTATAGCGTCGTTTTGAGGGTAGGAGTTGGAAGGAACCTCAGAGGTCTTCTAGTCCAACCCTCTTCCCAAAAGCAGGAGACTATATACCATCCTGGCCAAATGGTTGTCCAATTTTTTCTGGTAAAAGTTCCAACCGTGCTGCACACATCGCTTTCCCATGGACTCCCCATCCACATTCTAACCAAGTCTTTTCCTGCTTAGCTTTTTTTTTAAGAATCTCCAAGTTTGACTAGATACATCTGCTTGTATGAGTCTTTCTTTTCTTTTTTTTAAAGAAATATTGGTAAAAAGAAGGCAGAAAAGAGGAAATGGGTGGCTTTGCAAAGAGACAAAGACGGAGAGGGATTTGCAGTGTTTATGCTCAAGTGTGGGGATTTTTATTTTATTTTTTTGGCTTTTGTTTTGTTTTGCAACATTCCTGAGCTGCAGCTGCCATCTAGTGGGCCAGCCCAGCAATTCTCTGCAAAATGCTGGGCTTTTTTCTTCCTCAAAAAAAGGATGAGGTAACCGTTTTTTTCGACTAAATGTGTTAACTTAGCAATGTTGCATGGTGAATTAGGAATTCACACAGAGGCCTCTTCCCCATTCTGGGCGGTGGAGGTTACTAGACGTAGAAAGTTAGCACCGGCCCCTCTCCTAGAAGAATGAAATATTCTAGGAAATATTAAAAAGGCAGAATATCATATTTCCCCGGATGAGAAAAAGAGAAACGTGTTTTTAAAGACAAAGAGCAGCTCTCTGCAGCTCCCTGCCCTCAGCAGATATTTGGTACCCATTGAGCAAGACTGGGCCAGCCTGTCTGCAAGACAAAAGACCTTCAGCTCCAGGGTGAGGCGGTGGTGAGACCCCTCCTTAAGAAGCCTTCCCTGGACCCAGCTATTTTGCGTAATTATCGTCCAGTCTCCAACCTTCGCTTTGTTGCGAAGGTTGTAGAGAGTGCCGTGGCGTGACAGCTACCCCAATACCTGGATGAAGATGTCTATCTAGACCCGTTCCAGTCCGGCTTCCGACGCGGATACAGCACGGAGACAGCTTTGGTCGCATTGGTGGATGATCTCTGGAGGGCCAGGGACAGGGGTTATTCCTCTGCCCTGGTCCTATTAGACCTCTCGGCGGCGTTCGATACCATCGACCATGGTATCTTGCTGCGCCGGCTGGGGGGATTGGGAGTGGGAGGCACCGTATATTGGTGGTTCTCCTCCTATCTCTCCGACCGGACGCAGACGGTGTTGACGGGGGGGCAGAGGTCGACCGCGAGGGGCCTCACTTGTGGGGTCCCACAGGGGTCGATTCTCTCGCCCCTGTTGTTCAACATCTACATGAAGCCGTTGGGTGAGATCATCAGTGGTTTCGGGGTGAGATACCAGCAGTACGCTGATGATACCCAGCTGTACTTTTCCACCCCGGGCCACCCCAATGAAGTTGTTGAAGTGCTGTCCCGGTGTTTGGAAGCCGACGGGTCTGGATGGGGAGAAACAGGCTCAAGCTTAATCCTCCAAGACGGAGTGGCTGTGGATGCCGGCATCCCGATTCAGTCAGCTGCAGCCGCAGCTGGCTGTCGGAGGCGCAGTTATTGGCCCCAAAGGACAGGGTGCGCAACTTAGGCGTCCTCCTGGATGATCGGCTGTCGTTGAAGATCATTTGACGGCCGTCTCCAGGAGGGCCTTCCACCAGGTTCGCCTGGTTCGCAGTTGCGCCTTCCTTGACCGGGATGCCTTATGCACAGTCACTCATGCCCTCGTTACCTCTCGCTTGGATTACTGTAATGCTCTCTACATGGGGCTCCCCTTGAGGTGCACTTGGAGGCTTCAGTTAGTCCAGAATGCAGCTGCGCGGGTGATAGAGGGAGCTACGCGTAGCTCCCATGTAACACCGCTCCTGCGCAGACTGCACTGGCTGCCTGTGGCCTTTCAAGTGCACTTTAAGGTGTTGGTTACGACCTTTAAAGCGCTCCATGGCTTAGGACCTGGGTACTTACGGGACCGCCTGCTGTTACCACATGCCTCCCACCGACCCGTACGCTCCCATAGAGAGGGACTTCTCAGGGTGCCGTCCGCCAAACAATGTCGGCTGGCGGCCCCCAGGGGAAGGGCCTTCTCTGTGGGGGCTCCCACACTCTGGAACGAGCTTCCCCCGGGTTTACGTCAAATACCTGACCTTCGGACATTCCGTCGCGAACTGAAGACACATCTTTTTATTCGCGCGGGGCTGGCTTAAATTGGATTTTTAAAAGTGAAATTTTAGCAATTTTAAATGGGGTTTTAATTGACGGTAATTTTTAACTTCAGGCTAATTTTAAATAAGTTTTTTAAATGGTATTTTAACTTGTATATTTGTATTGTTGGTTTTATCTTGCCTGTACACCGCCCTGAGTCCTTCGGGAGAAGGGCGGTATAAAAATCAAATAAAATAATAAAATAATAATAATTAAGACATGACCCTCCAGGACATAATAGGACTATCTATCAACAGAGCTCACCACATGGCACAACCACCTGGGAGCATTGTCTCCCCCTCCAAGTTTCAACCAAACCTAGGAGCTCAGACAAAGTTAGCTATCACCCATAGCTATAGACCCATGGGAGTCTGACAGCATCCAATAGAATACATGCCCTTGCCACAGGAACAGGAAGCTCAAGGGCACGGCCCAAGAGAGGGTATAAATAACTCTTACTCTCCACTCCATGTGGTCAGCTGCACCAGGATCATGTGCTTGATGGTTCTGCTTCATTAAAAACCATATTTCCAATCAGCCTCCATAAGGGTGGTATTCACTTACCTTCACAAAGATGAGTCTGTGCAAGACCTTCCGTGCATGCGCAGAGCATCAAAAACGGGACGTGATGATGTCTGGGTGGGTGGGCAGAGTCTCATGTTGTCACCACTACTGGTTTGCCCGAACTGGATAGAACTGTCTGAATACCACCACTGCATGTTTCCAGTGTCTTTCTCCCTGCTTGGAACTGAACCAGATGGATATTTTTTCCGACATATACATGCATATATTAATAGATTCTTTCTATCTAGTTTGGGTTGGCATTTCAGTCTTGTACCGAAACAAACAAAATAATAAAGCACAGCTTTGATGAATAGAGGCGAATACGATGCCTTTTCTTTTCTTTTGCAGATACAGTGAGAAATGTTTTGCTTTTCTCTCTTGGGAATAGATCTAAGGGGTCTTCAGAGCTTCTATCAGAAAGAGTCAGACGAATTCAAAGGGGGTTCACATGGAGAAGTACATACACGTATTTGAGGGGCTGCCACAAAGAAGAGGGGGGTCAACGTATTTTCCAAAGCACCAGAAGGCAAGACGAGAAACAACAGATGGAAACTGATCAAGGAGAGAAGCAACCTGGAGTTGAAGAGAAACTTCCGAACAGTGAGGACAATTAGCCATGGAACAGCTTGCCTCCAGAAGTTGTGGGTGCTTCATGACTGGAGGTGTATAAAAGCCAATTGTCTGAAATGGTATTTTTTTGGGGGGGAAATCCAAAACCAGTTCCAAGCCAGGAATAAAATAGAAGCTGATTGGAAAGAAAGTTGGTTTATTTGTGACTAATTGCAATTCTGGGACAGCTGACAAAATGGAGTTGAGAGCAGGTTGGGTTTTTATACCTTTTTGATTTCTACGGGGTCATGTAGGGGTCATGGCTGGCTCTATAGGTGAAAGGGGAAATGCAAATCCTAGGTCCATGATGGTGAACCTATGGCATGTGTGCTGGAAGTGACACACACAGCCATCTCTCTGGGCATTCCAGCTGTTGCCTGTTGCCCTTCCAGGTTCTGGCTCATGTGCACCAGGGAGCTGCTTTTCCGGTTTCCAGTGCTCCCACACACGCAAAGCTTCTTCATCTTCGCGCGTGCAGGAGCGCTGGTCAGCTGGTTTTCACATGTGCATGGATGCCAGAAACCAGAGGACCTGTTATGTCCCCCTCCCCACTTCACAGAGCAAATGCAAAGACACATGTCTCCCAGTCTTTTTATTTGCTACAGGCCTGATTTTCTTCAGATGAGGCAATACTTGACAGTGACCGTGCAAAGGCCTGCCAAGTTCTTAGTCCGTTATCTCGTGTCCAAGATCCATTGCCAAAACTCACTGACAAAGTCCTTTAACCCTCCAACAACCAAGCTGCAGTGCACCCTTGGTAGCTTTTTTGTCCGTCACAAGGGCCGCATGGCAGCTCCACCCACTTTTATACCCTGTGGGGTGTGGCTCAGTGACTCAGCAATCTCTGAGCCTACCACACCTTTTCCTCTGCTGCGCACGCTTATCCTTACGTCGCTGCCTTGGATCAAGCCAGGATTGATCGTCAGCAGCTGGGACTTGAGGCGTTGCCAGGGAGGAGGAGGGTGCAGGAGAGGGAGGCCTTTTCAGCTCCTCCTCCTGGCCTGCAGCTGGAACTTGGGGCGGTGCCAGTGAGGAGGGTCCTGGTGAGGGAGGCCTTGCTGGCTCCTCTCCCTCACTTTCTGAGTCACTCTCCTCCATGGGAACAGGCTCAAGGGCCGGAGTCACAACAGGACCATGTGACCAGTGTGCATGTGGACTCCAGAGACCAGAGCTGCTCTTCCAGTTTCTGGTGTTCCTCCCCACACACTTGGCATCGAAAAGGTTCGCAAAAATTGTCCTAGGTGTTTTTCTGAGCTAATCTTGTCTTGCCTAATTGCTTATCTGAAGTTTCTGTCTGACCCAGTCTTTATGAACGGATTACCAAATCTGCTTTTCTAAAAGCTACCCTGATCAGTTTCTGCTTGGGGCTGGTTTCTGCCTCTCTTAAGATTTTTCCCATCTCTTCTTTAGGGGAAATATTCTATCATGCTTTTTTTTAAAATATTCCCCCAAATATTTTGTTCTCTAAAAGGGTGGTTGGGTGTGGATTTTATACAGTATAGGATCACCTGCTTGAGCAGGGGGTTTATTTATTTATTTATTTATTAATTAGATTTCTAGACCGCCCTTCTCCCGAAGGACTCAGCCTTATTAAAACACATAGGTACACAATAAATTTAAAATACATTTAAAATGAAATATTTAACCGGCCAATTTAAAACTAAAAACGGTCAGACGACCGATATAAAACCCTAAACTATAAAATCACCATTAAAAACCCATAACTTAAAAAACTAACCCAGTCCAGCGCAGATAAATAAGTACGTTTTGAGCTCGCGGCGAAAGGTTCGGAGGTCCGGAAGTTGACGAAGTCCTGGGGGGAGCTCGTTCCAGAGGCGAGCCCCACAGAGAAGGCCCTTCCTGGGTGTCGCCAGGCGACACTGTCGCTACCGACGGCACCCTGAGGAGTCCCTCTCTGTGAGAGCGCACGGTCGGTGAGAGGTATTCGGTAGCAGCAGGCGGTCCCGTAAGTAACCCGGCCCTATGCCATGGGCGCTTTAAAGACGTTCACCAACACCTTGAAGCGCACCGGAAGGCCACAGGTAGCCAGTGCAGCCTGCGCAGGATAGGTGTCACTCGGGAGCCACGAGGGGCTCCCTCTATCACCCGCGCAGCTGCATTCTGGACCAACTGCAGCCTCCGGATGCCCTTCAAGGGGAGCCCCATGTAGAGAGCATTGCAGTAATCAGGCGAGGCGTCACAAGGCGTGGTGACTGTGCACAAGGCATCCCGGTCTAGAAAGGGGCGCAACTGGCGCACCAGGCGAACCTGGTGGAAAGCTCTCCTGGAGACGGCCGTCAAATGATCTTCAAAAGACAGCCGAGCATCCAGGAGAACGCCCAAATTACGCACCCTTTCCATCGGGGCCAATGACTCGCTCCCGACAGTCAGCCGCGGACTCAGCTGACTGTACCGGGATGCCGGCATCCACAGCCACTCCGTCTTGGAGGGATTGAGCTTGAGCCTGTTTCTCCCCATCCAGACCCGTACGGCTTCCAAACACCGGGACAGCACTTCGATAGCTTCATTGGGGTGGCCCGGTGTGGAAAAGTACAGCTGGGTGTCATCAGCGTACAGCTGGTACCTCACACCGAAGCCACTGATGATCTCACCCAGCGGCTTCATATAGATGTTGAACAGAAGGGGCGAGAGAATCGACCCCTGCGGCACCCCACAAGTGAGGCGCCGGGTCGACCTCTGCCCCCCCGTCAACACCGTCTGCGACCGGTCGGAGAGATAGGAGGAGAACCACCGATAAACGGTGCCTCCCACTCCCAATCCCTCCAACCGGCGCAGCAGGATACCATGGTCGATGGTATCAAAAGCCGCTGAGAGGTCTAATAGGACCAGGGCAGAGGAATAACCCCTATCCCTGGCCCTCCAGAGATCATCCACCAACGCGACCAAAGCCGTCTCAGTGCTGTAACCGGGTCGGAAGCCGGACTGGAACGGGTCCAGATAGACAGTTTCCTCCAGGTGCAGGGGAAACTGATATGCCACCATACTCTCTACAACCTTCGCCGCGAAGCGAAGGTTGGAGACCGGACGATAATTACCTAAAACAGCCGGGTCCAGGGAAGGCTTCTTGAGGAGGGGCCTCACCACCGCCTCTTTCAAGGCGGCCGGAAAGACTCCCTCCAACAAGGAAGCACTCGTAATCCCCTGGAGCCAGCCTCGTGTCACCTCCTGAGTGGCCAGCACCAGCCAGGAGGGGCACGGGTCCAGTAAACACGTGGTGGCATTCAATCTACCCAGCAACCTGTCCATGTCCTCCAAGGTCATTTCCAGCTCTATCCTGAGTCTTATTTAGTGACTTATCATGAAATAAGACTTTGTGTAGGTAGGAGAAAGACAGGCAAAGACCAGGGGCGAAATAGACTTACCTTCCTTACCGGTTCGGAAGTGTACATGCCGCGAGTGCGTCACGTGCATCTGCACACCCTCTGCACATGTGCAAAACCTTTCTGCACATGAGCAGAGAGTACAAAGACATCACTTCCTGGTTAAAACCAGGAAGTAACAACAGCTGGGCAGCTGGGCAGAGCCTCACACCACAATTGCTACCAGTTCTCCCAACGACCAGCTAAAATCGCTACCGGATCGTGCGATCCGGTCCGAACTGCGAGCATTTCACCCCTGGCAGAGACACTGTGGGTAGAGTCAAATGAGTAATCAGCCTGGAGTCAACATGCTGCCACAAGCAGTCTAAATCCAATCCCTCTTGAATCCCATTAACTCTTATCTAGCGCCAATTTAGTGCTGACCTTTAGTTGACAAGATTCTCACGTGTAGGCATGAGCGATAAATCACCTTAACCGGAGCTTAATGTTTGATTCTGATTCTTCGCAGCCTGACTTTGCAACTCTGTACCTCGTCCAAGAGCAGACACCAGATCTATTGTACTTTAGCTGACTTTGTCTTTTGAATCACGTGCACATTGTGGTTGGGTGAGAGTTGATGGAGCTTGAGCATTGAAATCTGTAATATTTCCATGATGAACTCAAAATAACAATATCCATGCAGTCAGGTCAAACAGTAAACACTGCTACATTCTCCTGACAGTGAAAACAATTAATTGGTGGAACAGCTTGCCTCCAGACGTTGTGAGTGCTCCATCACTGGAGGTTTTCAAGAAGAGATTGGACGTCCATTTGTTTGGAATGGTGTAGGATCCCCTGCTTGAGCAGCCGGTTGTACTAGAAGACTAGAAACGCTAGAAGATCTCTTCCAACCTCCAGTGTTGGAGCACCCACAACTTCTGAAGGCAAGTGTTGTGACCCAGGCCAAAGTAGGTAGTAGGAAACTCAGTCCATGAAAAAACAAACTTTATTCGAACAGCTGAGAATTACTTCATTCCCAGCGTAGTTCAACTAAATTAAAACAAATTCCTCCCAACACAAATTCCTCAGTCCTATCACCAACCTTGGTCCAATTAGGCAAACTGCCAAAGGCCCTTCCTGGAAAATGTCCAGAAGCCACAAAAATAAAGACGTACACGAAGCAGAGGACGAAGCAGAAGATGCAGCTACAATGTTGTTTTCCGGCAAAGCTGAAATGCTGTTGCTGGTCTTTTAAGCCTTATGAGAGGGGCCAATCATCTCTTGGCCCTACTCCTGAGTCATCCTCTTTGCTTGAGCTGCTCTTGCCTTCTGGCAGCTCTTCTCATGCATGCATTAGGAACAGACTCCTCCTCTTCCTCTGCCTCACTACTATCAGTCTCTGGAGGCTCTGGAGTCCGCACCTCACTCCCCGATGGCCCTGGCCCTACCTCAGCCTCATCGCTGTCTGACTCGGTTGCCAGCTCCACAGTCTACTGGCAGACCACAACAGCAAGTTGTTTCACTGGTTGGTTGTTCTCACCGTCAGGAAATTCCCCCTTCATTCTAAGGTACTTCTCTTTTTGATCAGTTTCCATCCATTGCTTCCTGTCTTTCCTTCAAGTGTTTTGGAGAATAGGTTGACTCCTTCCTCCCTGCGGCAGCCCCTTAGATATTGCAATACTGCTGTCATGTCACTCCTAATCTTATTTTTGCTAGATTCCTTTCCAGAATCATAGTTGGTGCCAGGGGTGGGCTGCTGGGGGTTCGCCGGGGTTCAGGAGAACCTCTAGCTAAGATTCTGTGCAGTTCGGAGAACCCCCAAATTCCACTCCAGGTTGGCCCCACCCACCCCACCCCACCCCACCTAGGAGTCCCCATGTGGCCCTTTTGGATGCTAGTAAGTGCAGGGCATGGATGGAGGCTCGAGGAAGGCAAAAAACGGGCCTACCGGAAGTTTGGGAAGGCCAGAAATGGGCCCATTTCCAGTCTCCAGAGGGCCTCCAGAGCCTGTGAGGCTGTTTTCTCCCTCCTGGAGACTCGAGGAAAAAGACACACACACACCCCACGCTGTGGTAAAAAGTAAAGGTAAAGGTTCCCCTTGCACATATGTGGTAGTTTTTCCCAACTCTAGGGGGCGGTGCTCATCTCCGTTTCAAAGTTGAAGAGCCAGCGCTGTCAGAAGACATCTCTGTGGTCATGTGGCTGGCATGACTAAATGCCAAAGGCGCACGGAATGCTGTTACCTTCCCACCAAAGGTAGTCCCTATTTTTTCTACTTGCAGTTTTTACGTGCTTTCAAACTGCTAGGTTGGCAGAAGCTGGGAGCTCACCCCATTACATGGCAGTAGGGATAGGAGGCGCTAAACTGCTGACCTTTCAGTCGACAAGCTCAGCGTCCTAGCCACTGAGCCACCATGTCACCTGCCATAGTGCAGGAGGCCAACTAGCACACCCATCATGGCCACGCCCACCCAGCAACCAGGCAGAGAACCCCATGCCAAAAATTTTTATGCCCACCCCTGGTTGGTGTCATTAAATCTTCAACTCTTTATATGTAGAGTCTTTATATTCAAGTCTTGATATACATCAAAAATAAAGTAGGAAGTGGGAGAGAGAGAGAGAGAGAGAGAGACAGAGAGAAAGAAAGAAAGAAAGAAAGAAAGAAAGAAAGAAAGAAAGAAAGAAAGAAAGAAAGAAAGAGGAAAAGAAAGAGAAAAAGAAAGAGGGAAAGAAAGAAAGAAAGACAGAAAGACAGACAGACAGACAGAAAGAAAGAAAAAGAAAGAAAAAGAAAGAAAAAGAAAGAGAGACAGAAAGAAAAAGAAAGAAAGAAAGAAAGAAAGAAAGAAACGAAAGGAAACGAAATTAAGAATAATTTCCGAAAAAGCTAAATTCAGATTGCTATTCTGTCTCTTTCCTTTTCTCTACACGCACACATACACTCTCTCTCTCTCTCTCTCACACACACACACAAGAAACACAACAGCTCAAATCACAGTCCATTACATAAAATAAATTCTGTTCAGTCAAGCTCCACTGGTCCCTAGCTTGCTGTTTAAATTTCTATCCAAATTCCTGTTGGCTCTTCAGATCAGATTATACAGAGTGGTCTCCCCTTCACATCTGACTAGCCCGCTGGCCCCAAAATGCAAAAGACGTCTACTAATAAAAATCAAGGACCACGGTGAGAGAGAGGGGGAAAAAAATGTGACGAAGATTAAACATAAGAAAAGCAAACCGCTGACAACCGGCAGAACAAGCAAGCTTAGAATTGGTCATGAAGATATCAAACCAGAGACCAGTTTCCACTTTTTAAGATCAACCATCAACAGTAAAGGAATGAGAGAAATAGAATTTATTCCTGTAAAGATAAAGAGCCTTAGTGACTCCATATTTGAACTTTTCGTAACACAAGCTAACCATCTGCGTAAGACATTAAGATAAGGAATTATGTATGATGTTGATTCTGGGACAAATAGAGCTATAAACTTGATCACTACATTCCAAGTTAAGCCAGTCTGACCTAAGGCCAATGTCACAGTAAAAGGAAGGAAGCTGACATGTTCCAATTAATTTGTATTGTTATGAAGACATGTGGTAAGGGTATTTCCATAGGAGATTTCTGATTGGGGGAATATGCTGCAGAATAGCCAAGTACGTATCTAACATCCGATAAACCAATGATAAATCGGGGGCGTTGACTTGTTTTGCTGCTTCGTTGAAAATGTATTTAAACCATGTAATAGAATAGAATAGAATAGAATTTTTATTGGCCAAGTGTGATTGGACACACAAGGAATTTGTCTTGGTGCATATGCTCTCAGTGTACATAAAAGAAAAGATACGTTCATCAAGGTACAACATTTACAACATAATTGATGGTCAACATATCAATATAAATCATAAGGATTGCCAGCAACAAGTTATAGTCATACAGTCATAAATGGAAAGAGATTGGTGATGGGAACTATGAGAAGATTAATAGTAGTGCAGATTCAGTAAATAGTTTGACAGTGTTGATGGAATTATTTGTTTAGCAGAGTGATGGCCTTCGGGAAAAAACTGTTCTTGTGTCTAGTTGTTCTGGTGTGCAGTGCTCTATAGTGTCGTTTTGAGGGTAGGAGTTGAAACAGTTTATGTCCAGGATGCGAGGGGTCTGTACATATTTTCACGGCCCTCTTCTTGATTCGTGCAGTATACAGGTCCTCAATGGAAGGCAGGTTGGTAGCAATTATTTTTTCTGCAGTTCTAATTATCCTCTGAAGTCTGTGTTTTTCTTGTTGGGTTGCAGAACCAAACCAGACAGTTATAGAGGTGCAAATGACAGACTCAATAATTCCTCTCTCTCTGTTTTCTTGGAGAACCCTTTTGCAAAAGCTTATGATATATCTTTTAAATAAATGTGCTTTTTATTGTTTGTGGTCTCCGCATTTGTACATGAGAGGGTATTTTTCTCACAATTGGCGCCCAACGTGGGGCTAGGAGACTTTTCTTGGTGGTGCTGGTCTGCACCCTGGGAGGTGCGCCACTCTGATTTTTAGCGTCCAGGCTGCGAGACCTTGTTCTCTGGGGGAAGACTGCTCCCCGCTGAAACCTGAAATGATGGAGACCTGAACAAAGAACTGTACCAGCCCAAGCAAAGAGAAACTGGACACTAGTGCACTGGGTCCAGGTGAGTAAAAGTCCAGAAGTCTCACTGGGTGGTCTGTAACTCCTTGACTGGTTGACAGTGCTGTGTGTAGTGAGAAGCACTAGGAAAAGCCAGAAGCTGGATGTGCTGAGTGGCTGTTTATCCATGATTAGCATTAGTCAAGCTTCATGGATTGTGGAAATGTAGCCGTTGTATCACCAGTGGGCAAAATTTGAGGGGGTCACAGGCTGTAATTGTTGTGGCCCGCCAGTAGCCAGCAGATCTGGCAGCAGATTCAGACAGTGAGGAGATTGGGGAGGAACATGGGCCAGTCTTGGAGTCTGGGGAAGGTTCGGACAAGGGCTCTGAGTCAGAGGCAGAGACGGGGCCAAGGCCATCTGGCAGTTATTTGCTGCCTCCGGAGCCTCAGGAATCTGACATCAGCGAGGCTGAAGAACAACAGGAGCCTGTTCCCAGTGAGTGCATGCACAGAGCTGCCAGAAGACAAGAACAATCAAGAAAACAGGGTCGACTTGAGAGTAAGCCTTGGAGATGATTGGCCCCTCCTATAAGACATAAAAGAGGAGCGAACGGGATGTGAGCTTTTGCAGGAAGCAATTAGTTCACCTGGTCAGTTCAAGCTTTGGAAAGTTCTGTTTGGCTCTGTGCTAAGTTTGGCCTTGCCCAGCTTTTGGCAATTAGTTCTCTGGCAGCATTCCAAGGGAGATAAGGTGGGTGTTTATAAACATTCCCCTGAAAGACTGTTTGTGAAGCCTTTCGGAATACAATAATTCACAGCCATATGAATAAAAGAGGTTTGCCGGGATTAAGGTTGTGCTTTAGGCTTTCTAAGGAAGCCTAGGTCAGAACAGTAACATGGCTTCTCAATCTGCTAGACTCAGGAAGTTGTAATGAATTTACAGGAAGGAATTGCTGAAATTGTTGGGCATGGGGATTGAGACAGTGCAGGAATTAAGGGTGAATAGGAAATTGTTTCCATTCCCAATCTTAACATCTCTCAATTATGCATGCATATAGTGACCAGACGTCCCGCTTTTGGCGGGACAGTCCCGCTTTTTAATAATTTGTCCCGCGTCCTGCGGCATTTCAAAAAAGTCCCAATTTTTCCCCCACTCCCATTCTGAAAATGGGAGGCGGCAACGCAAGAGGAGGAGGAGGAGGAGAAGGGGGTGTGGCGGAGAAGGGGGCGCGAGATCACCGCTGCCTGGAAGAGCCGAGAGGAGAGCTGAGGAGAGCCGAGCCTGCCTGGAAGAGCCGAGAGGAGAGCCGAGCCTGCCTGGAAGAGCCGAGAAGCAGCAGCCGCTCCTCCTCCTTCAGCCAGGTGGCGAGACTCAGCGCGCATGCGCAGCCCCCCCCCCGTCAATGGTGTCCCGCTTTGCCATTGCTGAAATCTGGTCACTTTATGCATGCATGTAAATTTATTATTAGTATATGGCATTATTACAATAGCCAAGAGACCACAATGCTACTGCAGAGTAGTAGTTTGGCTTGCCAAGGTACCAGCCCTGTTGTGGGACATGCTTGCATACTTCCCTTCCAAGGTGCATCATAGGAGAGTGAGCTGGCTTTGCACCAGAGAGGAAGATGAGCTGCTGTTCCTGCAGCATCACCCATGGCCCCCTCCTTTATCAGAGCAACTTCACAAGCGGGTGGCTCCAACCGGGAAAGTTCAGAGCCATCAGGAATCCGCCTGCCTGCACAGAGCACCAGCTCGTGTCCCCACTGAAGTGGTACCTATTTATCTACTTGCATACAACGTGCTTTCAAATTGTCAAGCTGGCAGAAGTGATGGGAGCTCACCCCGCCACGCAGTGCTAGGACTCGAACTGCCAGATCTGAAAGAACATCTTCAGTGTCCTCAATCCATTAAGTCACCACACCTCTTGCATTCAAGCAAGAAGACTTTGTTGCAGATTTCAATGCCAACACTTCCCAAATGCCTGTGGCATGTTTTGGCACATTCACCAGGGTTTCTGGGAAGTGCTCAAGAATGGAGCAGAAGCTTTTTACTTTCCCCATCCTTAATTTGCAAAGACAAAAATGCAGCCTGTCCTCCTGAAACTCAGCCATTTTGCTACCAGATTTTGGGGGTGTCTCTTGGGCAATCCCCCCCACTCCACATGCTAACTCTTTCAATCGTTTAGCTGAATTGATTATACAAACTTCACTCCTCAGAACTAATACAAACAGTCCTAAATATTAGCCATAAGAAAACTTAAGACTATTTCTTCTTCTTCTTCTTCTTCTCCTCCTTCTCCTTTTTCTTTTCCTTCTTCTTCCTCCTCTCTTCCTCCTCCTCCTCCTCCTTCTTCCTCTTCTTCTTCCACTCCTCCTTCTCCTCCTCCTTCATTTTATTTTATTTTATTTTATTTTATTTATTTTGTCATACAGTATATATGAATGTAAGCATGAAATAACTATACAATATATAAGTATATATATAAGTAAAAAGGTAAAGGTAAAGGTTCCCCTCGCACATACATGCTAGTCGTTGCCGACTCTAGGGGGCAGTGCTCATCTCCGTTTCAAAGCCGAAGAGCCAGCGCTGTCCAAAGACGTCTCCGTGGTCATGTGGCCAGCATGACTCAACGCCAAAGGTGCACGGAACGCTGTTACCTTCCCACCAAAGGTGGTCCCTATTTTTTCTACTTGCATTTTTACATGCTTTCGAAACTGCTAGGTTGGCAGAAGCTGGGACAAGTAACGGGAGCTCACCCCGTTACACGGCAGCACTAGGGATTTGAACCGCTGAACTGCTGACCTTTCCATCGACAAGCTCAACGTCCTAGCCGCTGAGCCACCGCGTCCTTATATATATAAGTATGAGTATGCATACACACACACACACACACACACACACATATTATATATATATGTATGTATGTAATAACTAAATTAATTGAATATAAAGAAAGGAAACAATAGGACAGGAACGGTAGGCGCTCTTGTGCTCTTATGCACGCCCCTTATTCATCTTCTTCTTCCATCGGGAAAAGAGGCCATGTCTAATGTGCCAGAATGCCATGTGTTGATTGGGTTTCATCATATAAAAACTGTAAGTTTTATGAGGGCACAGTAGGAGACTTGGTTAGTTAATAGCCTGAACATGGATCCTAATGTGATTCCAGATAAGGACCATTGAAGCCTTCAACTGAATCAAGAGACACAAAAGCCTCCTGGGCTGCGTCGTTGCAAACCGGAGGGACACCGTCCATATGCTGGGACTTCCTCCCATGAAACAACTCCTTGCACGGCTCCGGCTTCCAATCTGCCATCCTTGCAATGGGCTCTTACAAAAACCAGTGCAGGAAGAGAATCTCCGAGTACAGATTGTTGGCCCATCCATTAATCAGCTCCCCCAGCAACACGGCCCAGCCTTCTGTTGGAGTGCCGTTCGCGTCCTCCTGCTGTTGCTCTGTATTTTGTAATTATTCCTAAGGCGTGTGCCAGCTATTAAGACCACATGCTGGGTCTCCTTGAATTTCTCCCCTTCCCTTTTTGGAGTTTTTAGATCTTTTACAGCTGGCTTGTACCCTGTGGCCAATGCTTAGGCCCGCTCTGCCGATTTACTGCTGGTTTTGTCCCCCCCCCCCCCCCCGTACACACAACACACAAATGGTCTTTTTGCAAAGCTGTAGCTCCCGGTGCCTAATCATTCCAGGAACACTCCTTTGAACTTCTTCCCAATTTGTCTACATCTCACTGGTAATTACAGTGCGTATGTTTGTGTGTGTGTGTTTTTCTTTCCTTCTTCCTCTGTGTTTCTCATTTCTTACTTGCGGTCCCACCATCTTATCGCAAACAACAGAACGCTGAACCATTTACCCCATTCCTGGGCCGCCCTACCAGGTAAGCTGGACTGGGCAATTGATGTCACCCCTTTTGTGTGTTACAAGCTAGATTTAATTTTGCAGGCTAGGGAGAAATCATGATTTCAAGCCAAACCGAAGCTGTCAAAACAAACAAACAAACAGATTATGTCTCCGTGCCATCCAATTATGAACGAAAGGGACACTGCTGACATATAACCGCAAAGAAAGGGTATCTCTAATCATTTGTTTGTCTATTTAAGTTAACTACAATCCAATGTTTGTTCAAATCTAGGTACCATATTTTTCAGTGTATAAGACGCACCAGAATGTAAGACACATCTACCTTTTTTGGTGAGGAAAACAATAAAAAGAAATCTGCCTCTGCCTCCCAGAAATTTTGACTCGTTGCAGCAAACAGCTTGCTATACTTTCATTTTCGTTTTCAGCATAGCTGGATTAGTACAATTAAAAAAAATCTCCTCCCAGCAATTTACCTCCTTGCAGCAAGCAGCAGAGGCCTGCACAGCAGTAGGCAATGGCAATTCCTACAGTCTGAAAGAACTGAGAGTCGGGGACAATCTGCTTGTGCTAATTAGGCTGTGCTGCAGCTGAAATGGGCTGTTTCTTCTTGCTGCTTGCTGCAAGGAGGTAAATTGCTGGGAGGCAGAGGGCAAAGGGTGGGGGCCAGTGGGTGGGAGGGGCTACATTCAGTGTATAAGACACACCCAAATTTTCACCCCTCCTTTAGGTGAAAAAAAGGTGCATCTTATACTCCGAAAAATATGGTACTTGGGAAAGCCAAAAAGCTCCATCCAAACATTAGCAAAAGATATAAGGTCCCATAAAGAAAACTTTACATTGAAGTTGACTCCTGGTTACTTAATGGCACTGGTGGATTTCAATTTTTTTTACTACCAGTTCTGTGAGTGCGGCTTGGTGAGCGTGGCATGGCTTGGTGGGCGTGGCACAGGAAGGATACTGTAAAATCTCCATTCCCCACCCCGCTCCAGGGAAAGGTTACTGCAAAATCCCCATTTCCTCCCGATCAGCTGGGACTTGGGAGGCAGAGAATAGATGGGGGCGGGACCAGTCAGAATTTTTACTACCAGTTCTTCGAACTACTCAGAATTTCCACTACCGGTTCTCCAGAACTGGTCAGAACCTGTAGAAACCCACCTCTGCTTAACGGGCAACTTCAAGTTGCTTATTTTTTAACAATGCTAAAGTTATTTGTTGCTTTCTACAGAGTTCATTGAATCATAGGGCTGTTAGGGACCTTGGAGGTCTTCTAGTCGAATACCCTGCCCAAGGCAGCAGTCCTTAGACCAGTGATGGTGAACCTATGGCACTCATGCCACCTGTGGGCATGTAACAGTTGCCCTAGCTCAGCTCCAACATGCATGTGCGTGCCAGCCAGGCTTCCGGGCCCTCCAGAAGTTGGGAAACAGCCTGTTTCTGCCTCTGGGTGCCCTCCCCAGGTTCCTAGAAAGTCTTTGAAGCCTAGAGAGAGCGAAAAACAGGCCTTCCAGTCCCACTGTGCCATTGCATGCCAAAAGGGGGGAGAGCAGGGGGGTTCCCACATGAATGCACGGGGCACATTGAATTATGAGTGTGGACACGTGTGCATGCAACCCCACCACACTCCCCCCCCCAATTTTGGCATGTGACATCAAAAAGGTTAGCCATCACTGCCTTGGACCATCCAGGGAAAATGGTTGTCCTATCTTTTCTTGGAAAACTCCAGTGATGGAGAACCCACAACTCCTGGAGGTCAGCTGTTTCACTGACTTATTGATTTCTCTCACTATCAGGAAATTCCTCCTTATCTTCATGTGAGTATCTCCCTCTAAGGAGCTTCTACCCATTGCTTCTTCTCTTTCCCTGAGAAACTTGGGCAGGCATGTCGAACTCAATTTCATTGAGAGCCGCATCAGGGTTGTGTTCGACCTCAGGGGGATGGTGTGGGTTTGGCTGGGGGGGTGTGTGGCCAGGGTGTGTGTGGCCAGCTCAATGTCACTTATGTTGGGGGCAGCTATGGTGGCCAAGTGGACTTCCCTCAGACTCGACCCCTAACTCTTATTGTAATCTCCTTCCTTCCTTCCTTCCTTCCTTCCTTCCTTCCTTCCTTCCCTCCCTCCCTCCCTCCCTCCCTCCTTCCTTCCCTCCATCCCTCCCTCCCACCCACCTTCCTTCTTTCCTTCCTTCCCTCCCTCCCTCCCTCCCTCCCTCCTTCCTTCCCTCCATCCCTCCCTCCCACCCACCTTCCTTCTTTCCTTTCTTCCTTCCTTCCCTCCCTCCCTCCCTCCATCCCACCCACCTTCCTTCCTCCATCCCTCCCACCTTCCTTCTTTCCTTTATTCCTTCCTTCCTCCTCCCTCCATCCCACCCACCTTTCTTCCTCCATCCCTCCCACCCACCTTCCTTCTTTCCTTTCTTCCTTCCTTCCTCCTCCCTCCCTCCATCCCACCCACCTTTCTTATTTCCTTCCTTCCTCCTCCCTCCTCCTCCTCCCACCTTCCTTCCTTCCTTCCTTCCTCCATCCTCCCACCGACCTTCCTTCTTCCTTCCTTCCTTCCTTCCTCCTCCTTCCTTCCTCCATCCCACCCACCTTCCTTCTTCCTCCTTCCTCCTCCTCCCTCCTCCCTCCTCCCTCCTTCTTTCCTTCCTTCTTTCCTTCCTTCTTTCCTTCTTTCTTTCCTTCCTTCCTTCCTTCCTTCCTTCCTTCTTTTTCCTTCCCTCTTCATTCTCCTTTCTTCTTCCTTCCCCTCTTTCCTTATTTTTCCTTCCTTGTTCTCTTCCCATCTTCCCATCTTTTTCTTCGTCTTTTTGTGGCCCCCTGAGCACTGTTTTCACTGGCAGAGGCACCGCAGGCTGATCCTTTGCTGTTTCCAGGGTGGCCCTTTGGGCCAGATCTAAGCATCCCATGGGCCGGCTCCAGTCCCCGGGCCTTGAGTGTGACATCCCTGAACTATGGAGAGTAAATCGATGCCCTCTTTTTTTGTGACAGCTCTTCAACTATTGGAAGATACTACCATGTCTTCTCTGAGTCTTTTTTTCATTAGACTAAATCTCCCAGTTTAGCCTTCAGACCTCTTATTGTCTTTGTTGTTGTTCGTCTCTGCACTTTTAAAAAAAAACTTTGTTACTTTGAAGATATTCTTTCAGCTGTCCAATCTAACCAGAAGCTGGTGTTCCCTCATCCACATAAGGCTTTATCCATGTCCAATCTTCTTTTGATTATTGAGGGTGGTCAAGGTTGAGTAAAACTTGCCACTTCTGGAAAACTACGAAGGACCTGCTTTGAAATTTGCCAACAGGAGAAAGAGAGAGAGAGAGAGAGAGAGATAAGAGGATCAGAGAGAGAAAGAGGAAAAGAGGAAAGAAAGAAAGAGAGAGAGAGAGAAACAGAACAGAACAGAACAGAACAGAACAGAACAGAATAGAATAGAATAGAATAGAATAGAATAGAATAGAATTCTTTATTGGCTAAGTATGATTGGACACACAAGGAATTTGTCTTGGTCCATATGCTCTCTGTGTACATAAAAGAAAAGGTACGTTCATCAAGAATCATAAGGTACAACACTTAAAGATAGTCATAGGGAAACAGTCAATATAAATCTTAAGGATACCAGCAACAAGGTTACAGTCATATAGTCATAAGTGGGAGGAGATGGGTGATGGGAACGATGAGAAGATTAATAGTAGTGCAGACTTAGTAACTAGTTTGACAGTGCTGAGGGAATTATTTGTTTAGCAGAGTGATGGCTTTCCGGAAGAAACTGTTTTTGTGTCTAGTTGCTTTGGTGTGCAGTAGAAAAAGGGAAGGAAGGAAGAAAGGAGAGAATGGGAGAGAAAGAGACAGAAGATAGAAAGGAGAAAGAGAAAAAGAAAGAGAGAGAGAGAGGATGGGAGAGAGAAAGAGGAAAGAGAGGAAAGAAAAAAAGACATAGAAAGAGAGAGAGAGAGAGAGAGAAGGAAGGGAGGAAGGAAGGAGAGAATGGGAGAGAAAGAGAGAGAAGATAGAAAAAAGAAAGAAAGAAAGAAAGAAAGAAAGAGACACAGAAAGACAGACAGAAAGAAAGAAAGAAAAAGAAAGAAAAAGAAAGACAGAAAGAAAAAGAAAGAAAGAAAGAAAGAAAGAAAGAAAGAAAGAAAAAGAAAGAAAGAAAGAAGTGGAGGTATCCAAATTGTCTGGAGCAAACCAAGGTTTAAGTGCCATAGAATACCACAATCAGTTCCAAAGTCAGGCTAAGAGTCCAAATGGTAGCAATGTTCAAATATCTGAGGGGCTTCCACAAAGATGAGGGAGTCAAGTTATTCTCCAAAGCACCTGAGGGTAGAACAAAAAGCAATGGGTGGAAACTGATCAAGGATAGAAGCAACCTAGAACTAAGGAGAAATTTCCTGGCAGTTAGAACAATCAACCAGTGGAATGGTTTGCTTCCAGAAGTTGTGAGTGCTCCATCACTCAAGAGATTGGACAACCATTTGTCAGAAATGGTATAGACCTTGATCAGGTTGTTGGATTAAAAAAATCACCTTGAAACTATGTTATTCTATTATTCTGAGAATTTTTTCTGGTGGTGTACTGAGGGTAGAACAAGAAGCAATGGGTGGAAACTAATGAAGGAAAGAAGCAACTTAGAACTAAGGAGAAATTTCCTGACAGTGAGAACAATTAATCAGTGGAATGACTTGTCTTCAGGAGTTGTAGGTGTTCCATCACTGGAGGCTTTTTAAGAAGAGATTGGGCAGCTATTTT